>NW_006921712.1:9105125-9119079 GCF_000298275.1 Orycteropus afer afer
GACAGCTTCCAATATTCTTAGATTCTTGCCTTATATATTCCATGTACTGTTTATTAATGTATGTTTCAGCTGTCTCTTCTCATTTTGAGTTGTGTTACATCAGCAAATGAAGGACCTGAAAGCTTTAGTCCAGCCACTCCATTAAGGTGAGCTCTATTTTGTGGAGGCAGCTGTTCACCATTCGTATTTAGAGTGCCTTCCAACCTCAGGGGTTCACTTTCAGCATTATATCAGATGTTGTTCTATTGCATTTCATAAGGTTTTCACTAGTCAATTATTTTAGAAGTAGGTTACCAGGTGTTCTTCCTAGTCTGTCTTATTCTGGAATCTCCACTGAAAACAGTAAACCATGGATGACCCTGCTGTATGTGAAATATTGTGGGTATAATTTCCAGAATCACGCAACACTCAAGTCACCACAGTTTGTCAAACTTACAAATAAGTGGGGTAAATCTAATGTAATGCAATGTAATCATTTTTCAAGTTGTTGTTGTTAGGTGCCATCGTGTCAATTCTGTCTCATAGTAACTCTATGTACAATAGAACAAAGCAATGCCCTGCTCTGTGCCATCCTCACAATTTTTGCTATATTTGTGCCCATTATTGCAGCCACTGTGTCAGTCTGTCTCATTGAAGGTCTTCCACTTTTTTACTGATTCTCTACTTGACCAAGCATGATGTCCTTCTCCAGAGACTGGCCATCTTGATAACATGCCCACAGTGCATAAGACAAAGTCTCACCATCTTCTCTTCTAAGAAGATTTCTGGCTGTACTTCTTCCAAGGCAGGTTTGTTCATGCTTCTGCAGTCTATGGTATATGCAGTATTTTTCATTACCTCCTTTATTCAATAATACGAAGTAATATAGTATAATCAGTCAATCAGTTGATATCACAACAAACTGGATCCTAAACTTAAATCACTTGAGTTTTTTTAAAAAGCAGCACAAATGTTGACACAGAAACACACAGTCACACACAGGAATACAAATGGAATGTGAGGAGCACCAAGAAACCATGAAATATCCAGGGCTACAGACAAGAAAGGAATGGACAAACCTGAGGCCCAGATTTGAAATTTTACTCTTCAGAACCATGAGAAAAAATAAATTATCTCTTTAAAACTACCATTTATGGTATTTGTTTTATAACAGCACAAGTTAACTAAGACTGTTCACACCTCTGGAGCTATATTGAATAAATAAAATAAATCTAAGAATTTTGATTTGAAAACAAATACCATATATTATTCAAAAAACACATGTGTAATTCATTTTTTGCCACCACCCCCTTTGTTTATGAGGTATATTTGTTACTGTGTTATGCTATTTTTTTTTTTTTTAATATAGCATCATGTTAAAAAAAAAAAAAAAAAGTATTCCTTACAGGGCTGTTCTCAGCAATTCAAAAAGTCTCATAAACAGAGAAAGCTCCAAAGTCCCTTATAAGGTCCCTTATAAGTTATTGGAAACAACTCAATGACCATGCATGACTGGGCATTTAATGTATTCTTATGATTGCTCCAATCAATGAATATGCATGAGTGACTGCATTGTACACCACTCCCTTTATGTTACCAGGGTGGTGCCCATACTCATTTAGACATATTGAGGTGTACCTCAACAATAGAGATCATCTCACGAACGGATTTGATGCACTGAACACTGATGACTGAAGACCAGATGAGTTGTGCAATGCCATCCAGCATATCATACATGAAGAAACAAAAAGGTCATTAAAAAGACAGGAAAGATATAAATTACCGAAATGGATGTCAGAAAAGACTCTAAAACTTGCTTTGGAACATAGAGTAGCTAAAGTGAATGGACTAAATAATGGAATAAAATAACTGTAAAGAAAATTTCAAGCAATGTCTCAGGAACACAAAGTAAGGTATTATGATGAAATATGCATAAAAATGGAGTTAGAAAAACACAATGGAAGAACACACTTGGCATTCCTCATGCTGAAAGAACTGAAAGAAAAAAAATCAAACCTTGAGTTGCAATATTAAAATATTATATGGGCAAAATATTGGATGACGCTGGAAGCATCAAAAGAAGATGGAAGGAATATACAGAGTCGCTGTACCAAAAAAAAGTAATTGATGTTTAACCATTCAGGAGGTAGCACATGATCAAGACTGATGGCATTGAAGGAAGAAGTCCCAGCTGCACTGAAGAAATTGGTGAAAAACAAGACTCCACAAATTGATGGAATATCAATTGAAAGTTTTCAACAAATGGATGCAGCACCAAAGGTGCTCATTCATCTATGCCAAGATATTTGGAAAAAGCCACCTGGCCAACTAATATGAAAAGAACCACATTTGTATCCATTCCAAAGAAAAGAGATTCAACAGAATGTGGAAATTATTGAACAATATCATTAATATCACATATAAGTAAAATTCTTTTGATGATAATTCAAAAATGGTTGCAGCAGTACATCAACAAGGAACTGTCAGAAAATCAAACCTAATTCAGAATAGGACATGAAACACAGGACATCATTGCTGATGTCAGATGACTCTTGGGTGAATGGAGAGAATATCAGAAAGTTGTTTACCTGTGTTTTAATGACTATACAAAGGCATTTGACTGTGTGAAATGTAACAAATTATAGATAAAATTTGAAAGAATGGGAATTTCATAACACCTATTTATGCTCATGCAGAATCTGTACCAAAAGGCAGTAATTTGAACAGGAAAAAAGTGATATTACCTGGTTTAAAATCAGGGAAAGTGTGCATGAAGGTTACATCCCAGCAGTATACTTATTCAATCTGCATGCTGAGCAAACAATCTGAGAAGCTAGACTATATGAAGAAGAACATGACATCAGAATTGGAGGTAGACTTATTAACTACCTGATATGCATGTGACGTGACATTGCTTGCTGCAAGCAAAGAAGACTTGTAGCGTTTATTGATGAATAGCAAAGATTTCAGCCTTCTATATGGATAACACTTTAACATAAAGAAAACAAAAATCCTCTCAACTGGACCAATAAGCAACATCATGATCAACAGAGAAAATATTGAAGTAGTAAGGACTTCATTTTAGTTGGATTCACAATCAAAGTTCATGGAAGCAGCAGATAAGAAGTCAAATGATGTATTCCACTGGGCAAATCTGCTGGAAACAGCCTCTTTAAAGTGTTAAAGAGCAAAGATATCACTTTGAAGACTAAGTTGCACTTGACCCAACCCATGGCATTTTCAATAGCCTCAATGCACATGTTCTGGTTACCTAGTCCCACTCTGACAAGAATATACCACAAATGGGATGGCCTTAACAAACAGGAGTTTATTCTCTTACAGTTTGGACTCTTTGCATCCAAGTCAAAGTGTCAGTAGGGGCTTAGTGAAAGCCCCTCAATCTTGGGGTCCAGCTCTACCTCCTGCTCCTGGCCTACTGAAGCTAGAGGCTTTTCTTCACTCAGGCAGGTGCTGGCTACTGAGGGTGAGAAGCCCAAGGTTGACAAGTGAAAAGGCACAGCAGACCACTAATTTAAGTCTATTGTAAGTCCTAAGGTTGACAGAGCATGGCAGGCTACTGAACAATGACACGGCTACATGCAGGGTCCAAGCATGCCATAAGCAAGAGACTTTCCCCAAGGCTTCTCCTTATATACAGGAAACAGACCACATCCCAAAGGCAGCTACTCAGCTGCTTGTGGTAGATCCCACCATGGAGTTGATTGCCAGTCTCATCATTGGAAATAATTACCACCAGCTGCCCAACCACTCAACCAGGCCCAGCCAACTTGACGTACAAATTTAACTACTATAGCATGTGAAAGCTGAACAATAAGTAAGGAAAACCAAAGAAAAATTGATACCTTTGAACTATGGTATTCTCATAAAATCGTGGCACAGTGCCTAAGGCATTTGACTGCTAACCCAAAGATTGGAAGTTCAAACCCACCAGCAACTCTGTGGGAATAATTTGGGGCAATCTACTTCCATAAAGATTTATTGCCTTGGAAACCCAATAGAGGTAACTATGAATTGGAATTGACTCAGTGGCGGTAGGGCTTTTTTGATTTATAGATTGCCAGAAAAACAAACAAAATTGTCTTGAAATAAGTATAGCCAGAATCTTCCTTACAAGAGAGGATGGTGATACTTTATCTCACATACTTTGTACATGTTATCAGGAATGATCACTTCCAGGAGGAGGACATCAGGCTTGGCCAAAGAGAGGATCAGTGAGAATGAGGAAGACCCTCGGTGAGATAGACTGATAGAGTGGCTGCAAGAATGGCCTCAGACATAGCAACAATTCTGAGGATAGTTTGGGACTGAGCACTGTTTTGTACTATTGTACATAGTGCCTGTGTGAGTTACAACCAACTGGAGGGCATGTAACAACTGTTGTTACTCAGTTGATTTAGAAAACTAAGGCATCTTGTTTACTAGGAAATTCCAATAGCTATTTTCAGAAATCTGAGAAAAATGCCAAACCAAGTTCTTTTTCTCACAAAAAGACAAACAAAACCATAGGGTCATGGAGTTAACATTTTGGTTATGGGAGAAAATGTAAACAAGTGAACAGATTAAGTAGTAAGAGAATGAAAGAATGTTGAAAGTATGAATCAAATAAACAAAATTATGTGATAGTAATTGGGAGGAGAGAGGTGAATTTCAGAGTAGTGCATCAATATTTTTTATGTCCTCCTTATCTACTTCTGTACAGATACTGCCCTGGAAACCCAAGGAGGGGTTGCGATGCGTTGGAATCGACTGGATGGCAGCGAGTTGTTTCTTTGATTTTAAAGTGCCATCATCTTATATAATATCCCAGTGATCATCAAACAGAAAAGAAGAAGAGTGGCATTGTTGTTTACACTTGGAAATCACTATATTTCAATTATAAAAGCCTATCATTTATCGTAGAGAGTCAGTGAAAATTGGAAGGCACTTCCACTTTTCTTTGATGGGATTAACCTAACTGTTCCTGCTGTCCCTGTCCCTCAGGTCATTGCCTGAGGTAGATGCCATGGAAGACATTGCTGAATGTTTTCAGGAACTGCTGCCCAACTACCCATTGTTGCTGCTAGACCTATAACTAAACTTAAGCCCAAGTGAGCCCCCAACAGGTGAAATACAAAATGTGAATGAGGAGGTGATAAACCACACCCAAAAAGACCTACTTGATTTTGCTAACACATACAGACAGAAACCTGGAGAATATGTATGGAAATGGCTACTGAGGGTGTCAGATAATGGTGCAAGGAATGTAACATTAGATCAGTCTGAGTTTATTGATTTAGGCCCACTAAGTACAGATTCTTCATTTAATGTTTCAGCACAAGAAGTTAGGAAAGGATTTAATTGTTTATTTGGTTGGCTTACTGAAGCATGGATTATGCGGTGGCCTGCTTTAAGTTGAGGTACCAGACCTGCCTTGATGTAATGTAGAAGAAGGTATCAAGAGGCTTAAGGAAACTGACATGTTAGAATGGATTTATCAGATTAGACCCATAGACCCAGAAATGGAAAGCCCAAAGGACATGCCTTTCACAAGTACAGTGAGGAACAAATTTGTGAAGGGAGCTCCAGCATCCTTGAAGACTGCTGTGATTGCTATTTTATGTAAGCTAGATTTGACAGTGGAAACTGCCCTAATTGAACTAATGTGCTTAACTATGATGAGGCAGGTTGGACCCTGTGGTAGTAGGAGCCAAGTGGCAGTAGTTAATCACCAGAAACAAGGTGGGTGTGGTTAACATAATGGACAGTAACTGTAATCAGAATACACTGATTCATGTGGAATTATAGCATTGGCTACTTAGGCATGGTGTTCCTAGGAGTGAAACACATAGGAAACCCACTAAATATTTACTTGATTTGTATAGAGAGAAGAATTCTAAGTCACATAAACAGCAGTCTAGATTGAATTGCCAGAATACAGAGTCATGGCCTCTCAATCAGTTCCCAGACTTGAGTCAGTTTACAGACTCACAGCCCCTTGAATGAAGGGGAGGCTGTGTCCTCTTGAGGAAGGACCCCACTACACTGACTGATTTATAACATCAATCTTTCTCCCAGCCTTCCCCAAAGGGATCTGAGGTCTTTTACAAGATTAACTGTTCACTGGGGAAAAAGAAATAATCAGATTTTCGGTGATTACTGGACACTGACTCTGAACTGACAATAATTTCAGTAGAACCAACCTGTCACTATGTCCCACCAATCAGAGTAGGGGCATACGGAGGTCAAGTTATTGATGCAGTCTTAGCTAAGGTGCATCTCACAGTGGGTCCAGTGGGTCTACTAACCCATTCTGTGATTTGCCCAGTTCCAGAATGCATAATTGGAATAGATACACTCAGCAATTGGCAGAATTCCCACATTGGGTCCCTGACATGTGGAGTAAGGACTATCATGGTAGAAAAAGCCAAGTGGAAGCCATTGTAACTGCCTCTATGTAGAAAAATAGTAATATTGCATCCCTGGAGGAATTACACAGGTTACTGACACCATCAAGGACTTGAAGGATGCAGGGGTGGTGATTCCCATCACATCCCCATTTAATTCACCTATTTGACCTGTGCAAAAAAAAAAAAAAACAGATGGATCTTGGAGATTGACAGTAGATTATCGTAAACTTAATCAGGTGTTGACTCCAATTGCAGCTGGTGCTCCTGATGTGGTTGCAAATTAGTACATCTCCTGGTATTTGGTATGCAGCTATTGATTTGGCCAATGTCTTTCTCTCGATATCAATTTCAAAGGAACATCAGAAGCAATTTGCCTTCAGCTGGCAAGGACAACAGTATACTTTCACAGTGCTTCTTCAGAGGTATATCAACTCCCCAGCACTATGTCATAATTTAGTACATAGAGATCTTGATTGCCTTTCCCTTCCAAAAGACACCACATTGGTCCATTATATTGATGACATTATGCTGATTGGACCTAATAAGGAAGAAGTATTGATGACTCTAGACTTATTGATGAAACATCTGCATGCTAGAGGGTGGGAAATTAACTCGACAAAAATTCACGCACCTTCTACCTCAGTGAAATTTCTAGGGGTGCAATGGTGTGGGGCATGTTGAGATATTCCTACTAAAGTGAAGGATAAGTTATTGTATCTGACTTCCCCCACCAGTAAAAAGGAGGTGCAACATCTGGTGGGACTCTGGATTTTGGAGGCAACATATCCCTCATTTGGGTGTGTTGCTTTGGCCTATTTTTCAAGTGACTTGGAAAGCTGCTAGTTTTGAATGGTGCCCAGAATAACAGAAGGCTCTGCAACAGGTTCAGGCTGCTGTGTAAGCCATATGATCTGTCACTTGGGCCATGTGATCCAGCTGATCCACTGGTCCTTGAAATGTCTGTAGCAGATAGAGATGATATTTGGAGACTTTGGCAGGTCCCTACTGGGGAATCATAACACAGACACTTGGGATTTTGGAGCAAAGCTCTCCCATCCTCTGCAGATAACTACTCTCCTTTTGATAAACAGCTTTTGGCTTGTTACTGGGTTTTAGTAGAGATTGAACACCTAACCATAGGGCACCAAGTCACCATGAAGCCCAAGCTGCCCATCATGAATTGAGTGTTGTCTGACCTAGATAGTCATAAAGTTGGATGTGCCACAGCAGCAGTCCATCATTAAATGGAAGTGGTATATCAGAGATCAGCCTCCAGCAGGACCTGAAGGCATAAGTAAGTTGCATGAGGAAGTGGCCCAAATGCCTGTGGTCACCACTCTAGTCACATTACCTTTCCTCTCCCAGTCTGCACCCAAGGCCTCATGGGGAATTCCTTATGATCAGTTGACTGAGGAAGAGAAAACTCACGAATAGTTTACAGATGGTTCTGCATGATACACAGGCACCACTCAAAAATGGAAAGCAGTGGTACTGCAGCCCCTTTCTGGAACTTCCCTGAAGGAGAGTGGTTAAGGGAAATCCTCCCAGTGGGCAGAACTTTGAGCTCTGCATCTGGCTGTTCTCTCTGCATGAAACAAGAAATGGTGAGATGTACGATTGTGTACAGATTCCTGGGCTTTGGCCAATGGCTTGGCTGGATGGTCTGGGAATTGGAAGGAACATGATTAGAAAATTGGTGACAAGGATGTATGGGGAAGAGGTATGTCGATTGATCTGAGTGGACCACAGGAGTAAAAATATTTGTATTTCATGTGAATGCCTACCAAAAGGTGACCTCGGTAAAGGAGGACTTTAACAATCAGGTGGATTGGATAACACATTCAGTGGAAACCAGTCATCCTTTTCCCCTAGCTACTTCTATCATTGCTCAATGGGGTCATGAACAATGTGGCCATAGTGGCAGGGATGGAGGTTATGTGTGGGCTCAGCAACATGGACTTCCATTTACAAAGGCTGATTTGGCTACCCCACTTCTGAGTGCCCTCTCAGCCAGCAGCAGAGACCAACACTGAGTCTGCAATATAGAACCATTCTTCACGGTAATTAGCCAGCAACCTGGTGGCAAGTTGATTACATTGGACCACTTCCATCATGGAAAGGACAACATTTTGTTCTTACTGGAATAGATATTTATTCTGGATTGGATTTGCCTTTCCTGCATGCAATACTTCTACCAAAACAACCATCCGTGGACTTGCAGAATGCCTTATGCACCATCATGGTCTCCCACACAGCATTGCTTCAGATCAAGGGACTCTCTTCACAGCAAATGAAATACGGCAATGGGCCTATGCTCATGGAATTCTCTGGTCTTACCATGTTCCCCATTATCCAGAAGCAGCTGGCTTGATAGAATGATGGAATGGCCTACTGGAAACACAATTATGGTGCTATCTAGGTGGCAATACCTTGAAGGGTTGGGGCAATGTTCTCCAGGAGGCTGTATATTTTCTAAACCAGTGTCCAATATATGGTGTTGTTTCTCTAATAGCCAGGATTCACAGGTCCAGGAACCAAAGGGTGGAAATGGGAGTGGTACTACTCACAATTACCCCTAGTGACCCACTGAAAAAAATTTTGCTTCCTCTCCCTGCTACACTATGCTCTGTGGATCTGGAGATTTTAGTCCAAAAGGAGGAAAACTTTCACCTGGAGACACAATACTGATTGCATTGAAGTGGAAGTTAAGAATGCCATTTTGACTTCCTCATGCCTCTAGATCCACAGACAAAGAAGGACATTACTGGTGTGATAGATCCTAATTACCAAGGGGAAATTGGATTGACATTACATAGTGGAGGTAAAGAAAATATGTTTAGAATACAGGAGATTCTTCAGAACATTTTTTAGTACTAATATGCCTTGTGATTAAAGTCAAGAGAAAACTACAGCAACCCAATTCTGATATGACTACCAATGGCCCAGACCCTTCAGGAATGAAGTCTTGAGTCACCCCACCAGGCAAAGAACCACGACCAGCTGGGGTGCTTGCTGAGGGCAAGGGAAATACAGTTAATGCATTTTGGTTGTACGTGTGTTAGTGTATCATGTTAGGTGCAAATATGACTTTATAATTGTTCTTATTTAGAGATTATATATGGTTAAGGAGATGTGTACAACTGCCAAGTTGACAAGGGTGGACTGATAATTGGAGTTGTGTGTCAACTTGGCTGATCCACAATTCTGAGTGGTTTAAGCAGTTGTGATATGGGTTATTCCCATGAAGATATCAAATGTTTATGTTTTGAGCAACGAATCCATTGAAAGGGAGTTTTCCTAGACCTGTGACCTGCTTCCAATATATTTATGGACATCTTGGGAAAATGAGACAATCTTATGTGAATCTGGATCCTGTTGTGCTGCCTACAACTGTCCATGAGCAAACAATCCACCATTCAGCCTGGTGACCTTGGATTCATCATTTGTTGGAGTCAACAGCCGGTATACTGCCTGCCAACCTCAAGCTCATCAGCCCCTGAAGGTGCAAGAGTTGGGAAAAGCCTCCAGCTTGATGTGTGATCCAAGAACTTGGGACTTGCCAGTTTCTATAAGTGTGTGAGCCATTTTCCTAAGATAAATCTCTCTCTCTGTCTCTCAGGTTTACTTGTTTTGTGCCTCTAGAGAACCTGCCTAACAGAGGAGCATTGTGGACCTCCTCTTTGATACCTAGTAGAGTCCACTAACAAGAAGCCTGGTGGTTCAAACCCACCAGCCACTCCTTGGAAGAAAGACTGGGGAATCTATTTCCCAAGATACCTCCTTGGAAACTCAAGAAGAGGTCGCTATGAGTTGGATTCAACTTGACAGCAGTAAGTTTGGTTTTTTTGGAGAGTTCGTATTCTCTGATTCTGATCAAATAAAACTGAAAGAGGCAATTTTTAGCACACAGTGGAGAATTCTTCTCTATGGTCCTAAGTTATCATCTATCATCATAGACAATCTCATCCTAGATGCTGTGGACATTCTTCTTTTTGAGTACATTTTGAGTACAATGGTAACTTATTCTTTAATTACTCTCATGTAGCCTTTCGGTAAATTACTGGAAATAGCAATTGATAAAATAAGGAAGCTTCTCTGATTCTAAAGCATTATAATTATTAATAAGCACAACCTTTTAATTTTATTGAAGGCTGAAAAACAGAGACACTGATGGTGAACTCGTTTCAACCATCTGAACTGAGGAGTAATCTCTGACATGCATTTAATTAAGTTGAGGTTGAAACTAAATATGACTCAATTTCCAATTATTTTGAATTTTGCTTTCATTTTTATCTAGCACATGAATCAATTCAATTTAAAATTTGTGTACTCTTTCAACTTTGAATCTATAATAAACTAAGTTTTCATTGATTTGGTGGTGTAGTCTCTAAGAATTTGACTGCTAACCAGAAGGTTGGTGGTTCAAATCCACAAGCCATTCCTCAGGAGGAAGACTGGACAATCCACCTCTGTTAGAGATATTACCTGGGAAATCCAAGGAAGGGTCACTATGAGTGAGGACCATCTCGATGACAGTCAGTTTGGTTTGATTTTGTTGGTATGATTACTATGTTTGTAATTACATGTATTAACTATGATATGAGATCATCTAATTTAATTTTATAGAAAGTCCTCAGAAGAAAACTCTGAGAAAAATGATACTTGTATTTTTCCAGTGGCATGTAATGCATTTAGAATAAAGTAAGTAGTGGAACAGTGTAAGAAATAACAGCAAATCATTCTGTATAAGATCGATACATATTGTACATACATAGTAAATACCAACTAGCTAAAATTAAACAGTTAAAGAGTTATAATTTTGTCTTTTAGAGAGGATAAAATAGGGAAAATTCATTTACTACTTCTACAACATTTAAAACTTGTGAAAATTTCTTCATTCAATTTTGAAATTGAAAGAAATTTCATTCATTGAAATCTGCAACATTTGAACTATTATGGGATATAAAGTCTTTATATTGTTGTTGCTGTTGTTGTTATGTGCCATCAAGCCAGACCTGACTCATAGCCACCACTCCTTGGGTTTCCCAGGCAGTATCACTACAGGAGTAGATTGCCCAATCTTCCTTCCAAGGAGTGGCTGGTGGGTTTGAACAGCCAGCCTTCTGGTTAGCAATCAAGTGTCTTAGGGTGGAATATATCTCAATGTGTTTTACCTGGAGAATGGCTATTTTTAGATTTATTTACTATTGGTACCGTAACTTTTGGAAGAAGAAGAAGAAAAACTTTCTGGTTTGAAGATTATACTAGAGTCCAAACTAGGGAATGAATTGATTTAGCTGTGATGTCTAACAGTTCATTAATACCAGAGTCCACTGATTTAACTGACTGGCTATATGGATTTATCCAGCCTCTTTCATCAACTCATATGATGTGCCTGCTACAAAACTTCTCTATACAGGGGACTCTATTGAAGTAACAGATTTTTCAACCTAGCATTTTCCAATTGGAAGCACACACACACACACACACACACACGTCTTCTTGTTTAAAAAAAAAAAAAAAAAAAAATCCAGCACAGATAACTTAGAGATCCATAAATGCAAAGGTGAACACTGCAACAACATGCATCTATTTCAGAAAAGAAAGATTCATTAGATCTTTTTCCCAACAATAGAAACATTAAAAATTCCTTTAGAACTAAGTTCAAGTGATGGTTTGTAATATTTGTCCTTATAAAGTGAAATCAGGTAGCATGGAGAAATAATGTCTGCAACCACAGTTTTATCAAAGGTTCAGAAATTTTGCTTAACTAAATTATTTACCTGAAGAGAACAATGGCATGTGGTAAGATGCTGTGTGGAGTGTTAAGGGATATTGTGTGTGTGTGTGTGTGTGTGTGTGCGTGTGTGTCAATAATTATGCACACCTGTGATTTTTCTCCCATATTTTACTGACACCCTGAGGGCCTCTGGACTAACAGAGCACAAGATGAAATTATATTCTTCTAGATTTAGAAAATGTAGTCCCTTTGTAACTCACAGAGTGTTTATGAAAAGACATGTGATGATTCTCCCTCCCAGTCCTTCCCATTTCTTATATCCTACTAGAAAAATGAAAACAAAGCTAACAAAAAAATTTCAAGATGGAGTGGAGAAAGATGTGGAAAGCAAGCAGAGATACAAGTGAAAGTGGTGTGAGGAATGGAGATATCCAGTGCCCTCTTTTCCCTGACATACCTTGATTGAAGAATCAAGTTGAATGAAAGGGAAGGATCATGACAGAACGATCCTCAATGTTAACTTTGGGTATTCAATGGTATTAAAGGCCTAGTTGTTATTTCCTAAATATCACCTCATATGGAAGTTCCCTGTGCCATATGGGCCAGCAGTTATTGAGTAGCAGTGACAGTACTGGGACATCTGAGTGTCAGCAGTTCAAGCTTCCTGAGGCCCTGGAATGGCGTGGTAAATCATCTCAAAGTGCTCATGCTCTTTCCCATGAAAACTGTTCTGTTAAGAGAATGTAGCTGACCTTGAAGACACCTCCTATGAAAAATTAGGATGTGTCCCATGTAAGAGGCACACTGGATGGCTATAACAGAGGGCACCAGTATCTCTCTAAAGTTGCTCACATGGAAGTAGGGCATGCTTATGGACTAAAGTTCTGGCTGGAGCCAAGTGTAGGACAGAGCAGTAAGATGAAGTAGATGCCTGCTGCCACCACTATTGCAATGACCATACCATAAGCTGTGACAATTAACACCTTGAGAAGATGAAAGCAGTAAATAAATGCCTTATTTTAAATCTGATTCTCTGAAAAATCACTAGTTTTAACTACTTTAACTAAGAATGAATAAATTAAATTTTCTGACTCAGAAAAAATGAGCATCTTCAAAAAGAAATTAATTATAATTACAGTAAAAATAAAGCTACATTTTTTCACATCTAAATTTATAGGTATATAATTCCATCTATCAGATTGTCATAGTATGATGGCCTACAGGTTGCTATGATACTGGGAGCTATGCCACTGGTGTTTCAAATACCAGCAGAGTCATGCTGGTTGGACATGTTTCAATGGAGGTTGAATACTAAGACAGATTAGGAAGAAAGTCCTTGTGATCTACTTCGAAAATTAGCCAATGAAAACTTTGTAGTTACAATAGTACATTGCTTGGCTTACAAGAGATCAATTGCTTGAGTATGACATTGTGTTTGGTGAAGGAGATGAGAAAAGAGGGCAATGGAGAACCTTAAGAAAATGGATCGGCACCATAGCCACGATGATGAATTCAAACATCCTAGGGAGGATGACAAAACACCTGGCAACACTTGGTCCTGTTGTGCATAGGGTTAACATTAGACTGAATTGTCTCAATGGCAGGTAACAAAAGTAATTCAACTTCATATAAGCTGCTTATATAGATAATATTATCATTTTTATTGTACACAAGTCTCAGCCCCAGGGTTACAGGTGAGGAGAGACAACTCAGGGACGCCTGAAGTAGCAAGTGGGAAGAGCAGGAGAAAGGGGATTAAAAGCCAGGAAGCCAGAGAGAAGAGCAGTCAGCCAAAGGGATTAGGTGAGGAGAGGCAACTCAGGCCCGC
>NW_006921712.1:9122889-9127944 GCF_000298275.1 Orycteropus afer afer
TGCAATGATGGGCTCAAGTATAGCAGGGATTGTGGGGCTGGCACAGGATCAGGCAGTGTTTCGTTCTGCTGTGCATGGGGTCACTATGAGTCAGAAACGACTCGACGGCACTTAACAACAACAATAACAAGTCTCTCTTTTACCTTAGCTTCTTCATTTCTGCTTCTCAATTACTCTCTTCGTAGTCCACTTATTTCTCTCTCTCTTTCTTTTTCCTTCTTACTTTTTTTCCCTACTTTATTTATATTTATTTATTTATTGTGATTTGGGTGAAAGTTTACATTGCAAATTCACTTTCCATACAGCAGTTCACATACACGTTGTCTGATGACATTGACAGTTTACCCCAATGCAACACCTACTTTTTAAAATAATGGTTTTCTCTCTTAGAGAGAATTAGTTATAGAAGTAGTGTCTGCAGGAAATCAGTATAAAGTTTCCTGAAAAATGGAATTAGCAACAATTTAAAGGATTTTTTTTTCATTTAAAAAGAAAGAGAAGTGACAGTTAATCTAGAAAAAGAAATGGGAGGGGAACACCCATCAAGAAAACTTCAATTGTTCTTCAAAACCTTTAAAAAATGTAGTTTCAAATCCTAATAATACATATAAAATGTACACAGTGCCTTCAACAGTGCCTAGAACACCATCTAGGAAAAAAAAAAAAAAATCCTAAGCTCACTGCCATAGAGTCAACTCAAACTCATAGCAACCCTATAGAACAGAACACAACTGCACTATAGGGTTTCCAAGTCCGTAAATCTGTAAGGAGGCAGATTGCCTCATGTTTCTTCCATGGAGGGACTGGTGTGTTCAAACCATCAACCTTTCAGTTAGCAGCCAAAATTTTAGCCACTACACCACCAGAGCTCCTTCTGGCACAACACAGACATTCAATAATTATTTGTTGAGTGAATGAATTGTCTTATTTTCTTGGTGCTGCTATAACAGAAATACCACAAGTATGTGGCTTTAAGGAACAGAAATTTTTTTTCTGACAATTCAGGAGGCTAGCAGTAAGAATTCAGGGCACCAGCTCTAGGGGAAGGCTCTCTGTTCACTCTGGGGGAAAATCTTTGTATCTCTCAGTTTCTTTTCTTCAGTTTCTTGGTGATCTCCATGTGGCATCAATCTTTCCCCATTTGTGCTTTCTTGATTTTGTGCCCAGTCTGATCTTTTTATATTTTAAGTGATTGGATTAAGATATAGTCTACACTTATATGACATCATTAACATAACAAAAACCTCATTTCCAAATGTGATTTTATGAACAGATATAAAACTTAAACCAAACCTACTGTCATTGAGTCAATCTCAGCTGATAGTGACAGTATAAGACAGGATAGAAGTTCCCCATATGGTTTCCAAGGCTGTAATCTTGATGGGAGCAGACTACAACATAGTTCTCCTGTGCAGCAGCTGGCAAGTTCAATTTGCCAAATATTTGGTTAGCAGCCAAACACTTTAACTACAGTTGAACTAAGCTCTTTATTAACAAATACAGTGGTTAAGATTCACAACACATTGTTGGGGAACATAATTCCATCCATATAACATGGATATATGAAATATCAGTAAAATAGAATTAGGAATTAGTGATAGCATTGAAATCAATCAACTCTTCACCCTTCTCTGTAGGGCCTTATTAAACCCCTCCTATTTTGGCTCAATAGTAGTATATGACAAATTTTTATGCATCTGGCACTATGCAAGTGACAAGGATGTATTGATGATCTACTAGAGGCAAGAGACACTTCATCACATATGTGCTGGGGTAAATGTTAAATATTAATTCTTTAGGAATACTGATGGAAAAACAAATGATTTTGCCTATGGTAAAAAATTAAGAAAACGTTACTGCTAAAAACTCAAGGGTAGGACTTGAAAGATCTATAGACTGTTTTTTATCCCTAAAATGAGTCTATATATTCTGAATTGAAAACTTACCATAAGAATCCCTGTTGGTATCAAAGTTGGTGATTTCTTCAGCATATTTCAAGTAGTTTTTTTTTTTTTTGGGGGGGTGGGGGGTGGTGCTATTCCTATTTAGGAAAAAATAGTATTTTCCTATTGCTATTCCAAAGACCATGGAAGATGTCCAAATACTCCTGGCCCCAGATTTCCCACATAGTCACAATGACTTAGGTTTACTTCGTCTTCCTCCACTAAGTCTCTCCTTTTTCTATCTTTAAGGTTCAAAAGTTATTTATTTCATTGCTCCAAAGCATGTGTAGTTTGAGGTATATTAACATACCTCAGAAATCACTAGAAGTTGGGAGAACAGGCCACACAGGGACCACAGGTAGTAGGAGTGTAATATCCTGAGGGAATTGTGTTTAATTCATCTTGGAAGCTCTTACAGCTTCTAGCAATGTTTATTGAGCTTATAACTTCTCTCTACTAAATATCTGTGGGATGAATAAGTAAGATAAACAAGGTGACAAAATCATGAAATTGGAGATCATCTCCAGGATGTACAACCAGACACTCAATTGCAAGACATTAATGAACCCAGACCTTGATACAAACAAAAACAAAACTTCACCTCTTCACTGATCTTGCAGGTGCATCTTTGTAATTATTTGCTTCTATTTAAAAATAAGTTATTTTAGACAACCTCACTGATCTTTCATTAAATCAGCCCTGAAAAAAATTCTGATACTTGTTATGAATTGAACTGTGTCCCTCAAAAAGTTACCTTGAACTTATAATCCCTGTATTTAAAACTATGATTCTGTCTAGAAAAGCATGTTTTGTTATGTCAATGAGTTCATAAGGTTGTAGGGTGGGTCCTAAACCTTCCAAGTAGCATCTCTAAAAGAAGGAGAATAGGCTGAGGCATACGTGAGGGGAGAAGAAGGGAAGAGAGACACCATGTGACAACACAGGCAGATACTTCTACAAGCCTAGACCAAGGACTGCCAACAGCTACTAGAAACTGAAAGAGACAAACAAAGATTTTTTTCTGGAGATGCAGTTCTGAATTCAGACTTCTAACCTCCTTAACTATGAGAAAATAAATTTGTGTTCTTTAAAATCATTCAACAGTGGCATTATTATTATTATTATCATCATCCTTATAGCAGGCCTAGGAAACTAAGACAGTACTTAACTGCACTATCTCCATTAACAAAAGATTTGGTCCTAACAAATGAAACTGAGAAGGCTACAAAGATAACTCACAAGTAAACTAGCCACAAAGCTACTAAGACTTTGTCAGATTGTACAATTTGCATGGAATTCCAGACAATGTCATCATCAAAGAGATAAATGTGCAGCTGCTGTGAATATCGGAATGCTTTTTATTACCCTTTTGATTTTCACACATAATGTGTCATTTCTGGGTCATTTTTTCCTTTCAGAGCAACAATTTTTAGACTCATCTTCTCTAGCCTTAAGGCAATTTAACACCACTAAAAATACATTAGAGAGTAGATGGATCTCTCTAGCCTAAGGAAAGAAAAGAAACTAATATTGTATATGATTTTTAGATGCTGGATGTTAACAATAACACAACAAAGATTCCTAACAACAATCAAAAGATGAAGTGTTTCAAGGGTGCAAGCAACAAAACTACTTTTGAAAAGGCCTTCAAATGACTAGTGATTTTCAAACTGCGACCAGCACTCAGAAGCACTGCATTTAGAATAATGTGTGAATTTTCCTGTGAACAAATTAAATTTAAATCTTTCAAGTATATTTTAAGTTTGTGGTAACCTGCTATTTACCAAACAAGAGAACTTCTTTGTCTAGCAAAGGAAGAAAATTAAATCTTCATACCCATCACAGAATCGTGGAGACAAAAGCCACAACCACATTAGTATAATTACATGCTTTGGGAAGGTACCTGCAGGTGAAAGGGGATTTGGAGTCAGTAGGAAATGGGGGGAATTAGGACATGCCCAGGAGATGGTCACTCTCTGGGTAAGGTTTTCCAGAGTTTTTTTCTCCCATCTCACTGCATCTCTCCAGGTGATCAGAGGCAGAAGGTGTTCTCTCCCATTCTGATAATCACCTAGTGTCCAAAGTACGGCAGTCTTTCTGTTACCACCCTCCCCCTCAAAAACACACATCTGGCATTAAAAAACCGAAGAAGACCATTCAGATTCTGGCCACGTTTTATTGGCTTTTCTCTTTCCTCTATAAACTAAGTCAGAAAGCACAATGAAGAGTGTGTCAGAGGCAGAGGGAACAGAAGGAAGAAAGAGCTGAGAGTCTGAGCGTCTGTGCTACCGTTTTAACAGTGTGTGGCTTGGTAGTACCTGTGCACAAGGCAGGATTGTAGGACCAATCACCAACAGAGACTGATCTGCTCCATTTTATGAACAGATCCAACCAGTTCTAAGGAACTAACAAAGTAGGGAGAAGCAAGGAAAGGAACAAATGTCACTAATTAGTTATGTTGTGACAGGCTTTGTTGTGATACGCACATGATCCTCAGAGTAACTCAGTACTGTCAGTATCATATCCCCATTTAACTGATGAAACGAATGAGGCTCAAAGTGTCATTTGCTCAAGATCATAAAATATATGGATACAAATTTTTTTTCCCTCTAAAACATGTCACTTATGTATGTGATTGATAAGTCAATGATAGTAAATATACATAGACTTCCCAGCAAATATTTTCTTCTGGCCTTATATCTACACTCTGTGAAACCTTACATTTGATTTATCCTTCGCTCCTCCTTAAAGACTAGAGTGGGTTGACTAACAGACACAAAATCCAGGCTTGGCAATTATAATGCAATGCAGATCTAACAATAACAGTGGTATGGGGCAGGGGAAAAGAGAAGAGAGACCACACTCATTATCACCTAGTATCAAAAATTGTCATATCTTTCCATACATTATCACAGTGTTTCTCTCACAGAAAGTACACAAACACACAAATATACACATATGCAGTGGTAATAAAATATTAGCACAAAAAATAAACTTAGAACACATTTTAAAGACATAATGAATATAATGCCCCCCAACCAAAAAAAAAAAAAAAAAAAAAAAAACACACACTCCTCACAATGAGAACAATAAACATAAACATTTGGCTACG
>NW_006921712.1:9128044-9131671 GCF_000298275.1 Orycteropus afer afer
TGCTCGACATCTCGTATGCCCCCAACCAAAAAAAAAAAAAAAAAACCACATTATACAGAATCCAGCAGAAAGTGTTCAACAAAGAGGAAAACTGGAGTCATTTTACATGTAGTTCCTCCTAATCACCCTATCTTCCCACCTGATCTATTTTCTAGACAGAAGAATCCATGTATTGGCTCATTCTGTTCCTGTGTTTAGGAAGCCAGATTTCAGCTGCTGCTATAACTAAAGCCATAGATCTAGCAGCCTCGCAAATTATCAACTGACAAATGGAGCTCTCACCCAAGCACTGCATGGATGAAGCTCAAGGGCTCTGGTTCTCGCAGTAATTGCCTAAAAAGGTAAAGACCTTAACCTAGAAGAGTGGGGAAAATAAATACCCTAAGGGACATACTTGGAACAGTGAAAACAGGGGATGAGGAAGAACTGATAATTAAATGCCCTAGTCCCAGTAGTTCACTGAGTATGTCTAAATGTATCCTGTGAGACCTAGCAATCTGCTAGACTAATTATAAAGCTGTGAAGTTTCCTTTCCTCTTTGCCATCTCTCCCTCCCTGCCTTGTTACCTTTTCACTCACTCCTCTTCACTGGAATCTCTCCCTACCCAAGAACATTTGCCTTAGATTGATTTCAGAGAACTCCTAATAAAACAGGAAACTATTATTAAGCCAAAAAACCAAACTGACTGCTGTCAAGTCGATTCCAACATATAGCAACCCTACAGGACAGACTAGAACGCAACATTGGGTTTCCAAAGCTGTAAATCTTAACAGAATCAGACTTTCTCATCTTTTTCCCATGGAGTGGCTAGTAGATTCAAACTGTCAACCTTTTGGTTAGCATCTGAATAGTTTAACCAGTGCACCACTGGAGGTCCTTTGATAAATGGAGAAAAATTGACGTTTTCAAGGATTTAATTTTACTTGGATCCACAACCAATGCCCACAGAAACAGCAGTCAAGAAACCAAACAACTTATTGTGTTGGGCAAATGTACTGCAAAAGACAGCTAAGTGCTAAAAAGCCAATATGTCACCTTGGGGGTTAAAATGCACCTGATTAAAGCCATGGCATTTTCTATAGTCTCAGATGCATATGAAAGTTGGACAATGAATAAGGAAGATTAAAGAAGAATTGATCCATTTGAATTATGGTGTCAGTGAAGAGTATCAAATATGTCATGAGTTATATATTATTAAATATAGTCTGTCTTGGAAGAAGCACAGCCAGGATGTTCCCCAAAAGTAAGGATAGTGAGACTTTGTCTCAAGTACTTTGGGCATGTTATCAAAAAGGAACAGTCCCTGGAGAAAGACATCATGCTTAGTGAAGTAGAGGGTCAGTGAAGGAGAGGAAAACCCTAAAGGAGATGGACTGATGGATTTACATAATGGCTACCCTGATGGGTTCAAAGATAGCAAACATTATTGAGGATGGTGCAAGATTAGTTAGTGTTTTGTTTTGTTTAACATTGGGGTCACTATCAGTCAGAATTGACTCTACAGCACCTAACAGCAACAACATTAGATGATCAACTTACAATGTATGTCTCAAGACCCAGAGAAGCTAAGAATTTTCCAAAGGTTATCAATCTACTTAAATAATTATAAATGAAATGCAACTCAGGTAAATATTATAGATAGATAGATAGATAGATAGATAGATAGATGATAAAAGAAGACAGATAGATAATTAGACTGAGCTATCTAGATGCTCTTTAGTTAACTCCAACTTATATCAACCTTATGTACCACATAACAAAACATTGCCTGGTCCTGTATCATCCTCATAATCACCAGCACTCAAGTCCATAGTTGCAGCTAATGTGCCAATTCCTCTCACTGAGTGTCTCCCTCACCTACATGGGCCCTCTACTTCACCAAACTTTATGTCCTCCTCCAGTGATTGATCCCTCCTGATGACATGCCCAAGGCAAACAAGTTGGAAAATGTTGTGTTGTGACTCACAAAGTTTTCATTGGCTCGCTGTGAGTCCGGTCCAAATTGATGGCATGTAACAACAGTTTTCAGGAGTAGATTGTCAGGCCTTTCTTTCTAGCTGGTTTTATTCTAGAGTCTCTACTGAAAACTGTCCACCATGGATGATCCTACTGGTGTTTGAAATACCTTTGGCATAGCCTCCAGTATTACAGGAACACTGAAGCCACACAATACAACAAACTGACAGACAGGTAGTGTTCTTTTTACTATATCATGCAAGGTAATTTTGATCGTTTTTTTTGGGGGGGCTGGTTAGAAAACATGGGATTAATTAATGTTTTTCAGTATTTTAAAAAATGTGTAATATTGAAAACATAATAAATTATGTAAGTAAATGTAATATAAATGCATTTGAATTAAACAGAGCTGTCAATATTCAAAAAAAAGATTTAAAAAATATATAGTTTTACTGTCATACATCCTAAAATTTTAAATATACTTTTTCAATTTTTTTAATATCTTCTTTTTCATTTGCCCTACTTCATTCCAACCAAATTATGTCTTCTTACTACAGCTTCTTTATCTTATGTTGATTCTTTGTCATTCCTAGAAATAAAGGCTCATGTTATTTAACAGATTTAACAACACAAGAAGGACTATGGCAGCCTGAGAAAACAGCAATGAGTATACTTTCAATAGCGGGAAACAAAATATCTTAGGGAAGTTGATGCTAAAATCATACCAGCATGTGTAGCCATATCGAATAAAATCATAAACATCACCAGGGCAAGTAGATGGGCCTGACTTCCTTCCTCCTCACTTCTTTCATACAGTTATATATGCATTTCTCTGTTATTTGTTTTAACTTCTTTTCATTTAGACATAGCTCTTAATGTTTATTATAACCTGTGGAGAAAGGAAGTGAAAAAAGGATTTTCCCACTTCAGGTACTTTATACACGTTCTTCCTTCTAATTGGACTACTCCCACCCCAAAAAAAAGAGTAGATCCTTCCATTTTCTTCCTTTACATCTCAGCTTTGAAGTTATCTCCCACAGAGCCTCTCTGTGATACTATGTGTAAAACTCATGGATCCCTTCTCTATTTTTCCTTATTTTGTTTGTCTTTGTATCCTAAGAACTTCACACAGTTTCTGAGGGGCTCACCTCATTTTTATTAAGGAAATAAATAAGGTAAAAATAGATGAATGTAGTTTCTTGGTTCCTGAACTTTCTTAGACATGGCCCCAGGTACTGATATGTGTTTTTTTTTCTTCCTTTGATTATGAGAAGAATGAATATAAAGCAAAGGAAAGACAATGTTTGATTTTAAAGCAGTTACTTACTGCTATATTTTTATTTAATGCCAGTCTGAGTTGCATCAAACCTGCTCAGGTTGTACCCTTTTCCTTTCTCCAAGGTGGTTCTTCCTATCAGCCCAAGGGAATTTCTGTCCCTTTTCTCCAGTTTATTATAAAAATCTGCTCTGAGAAAATGATCTGGTAAACTGATTCATACACTAGCAGACATAAATGAGGTCAGGTTGCTAGCTGTATTATCGTTCAAAAGTTAGCACTATTTCAGTACAGAAAAAACATTAAAGCAAAATAATTAGTTGGGCAATCCTACTTCCGTAGTGATACTGCCTCGGAAACCCAAGGAGGGGTCGCTATGAGTCAGGGCTGACTC
>NW_006921712.1:9152031-9153055 GCF_000298275.1 Orycteropus afer afer
GATTTATTTTAATAATAAATTGCTTAAACTGATGGGAAAGAGCAAGCTGAATAACCCAATACTCTCAACATAGTGTGGTGTAGTAAAGTCCATGGTATGGATTTTCTAGCCAAAGTCTTTTATAACTCCCACCAGATTACTGTATGGGACCATGAAATTTAAACTCCTGTTTGTTAAAGTTATCCACCTGGTGTATTTCTGTTGAAGCAGCGTGAAATAATCTTCTGGGAATTTGCGCTCTCCCAGGTGTGTCAAATTCTGATGTTAGGCTTGGTTAGTTTTATGCCAGGCTTAAATGAGCCTTCCTAGAGGCAGAGGAGGAATCTCTCACTGCTGGCTGAGAGAGACATGCTGCTGAGAGAAAGATGCCCAGTTGAGAAATGATGGCAGTGGCAACAAGAGGCACGAGACAGAGCAGCAGGCTTACCTGACCCACAGAAGCAGAGACTAGGTCAAGAGGCCAATGGCCAGAGAGTCATGTCTAAGGGCACAGCAGAGGGAAGACTGTCCTGACCAAAGAACTGTATCCTAAGCAAATTCTTGACTTTGAATTTTAGCCTATTGCTTCCCTAATAAATCCCATAATCTGTCAGTTCTGTGTGGCCATTGCAGTGAATTATTGAGCCCAGCAAAGACATGGTGGGTGCTGCAGGTGTGAGGGTTGGTGTCAAGGTTGGTAAGAGGGCTGGAGGGTGGCAGCATGTCTGTTCTCATAAGAACAGGCCTTGGACTGCTGGTGGTGATTCTGTCCTCCTCTTGTGTAGTCGGAGGTGGTCAAAAGATGCTATCTCCTTGCCCCTTTAGCACATAGTAATAACAATAACAACACCCATATTTTCATCTTGTTACTAAGATTAGCAACAATGTACATAAAATAGTAAAGACTAGGAGTTTACTGCTTAACGCAGTACATGCAGTTAATAAATAGGAGTTATATTATTTGATATGATTATATTCTTGAAAATTTTCCTCTAAGTCAAAATTCCATACATCTAATTAAAAGTATCATCATCTCAAAATAAGT
>NW_006921712.1:9155890-9158345 GCF_000298275.1 Orycteropus afer afer
TTCAATATTTTGCCTGTAGAATCTTTCAATATTGCAACTCGAGGCTTAAATTTTTTCCTCAGTTCTTTCAGGTTGAGAAATGTCGAGCATGTTCTTGTCTTTTGGTTTTCTAACTCCAGGTCTTTGCACATTTAATGATAGTTACTGACTTTGTCTGCTCAAGCTACTCTTTGAAATCTTCTTTTCAGCTCTTTTATCTTATCATTTCTTCCACTTGCTTTAGTTACTCCTCCCCCAAGGGAAAGTTTCAGAGTCTCTTCTGACAACCTTTTTGGTCATTTCTTTCTTTCTCATATTTTTAATGACCCTTGCTTTCTTCATGGACGATGCTCTTGATGTCATCCCACAATTCTTCTGGTTTTTAGTCATTGGTGTTCAATGCATTTAATCTATTCTTTAGATAGTCTCTAAATTCAGGAGGGATATATTCAAGGTCATATTTTGGCTCTTGGAGACTTGTTTTAATGATCTCCAACTTCAAGTTGAACTTGCATATGAGAAGTTGACGGTCTGTTCCACAATCAGCTCCTGGTCTTGTTTTGGCTGAAGGTATTGAGTTTTTCCATTGCCTCTTGCCACGGGTGTAATCAATCTGATTCCTGTGTACTCCATCTGTGAAGTCCACATGTATAGCAGTCATTTGTATTGTTGAAAACATGTATTTGCAATGAATATGTCATTGGTCTTGCAAAATTCTATCATGAGATCTCCAGCATCATTTCTGTCACCAAGGCCAAATTTTCCAACTATCGGTGATTCGTCTTGTTTCCAACTTTTGCATTCCAATCACCAGTGATAATTAACACATCTTGATTGCACATTCGGTCAATTTCAGACAGAAGAAGTTGATAAAAATATCCAATCTCCTCATCTTTGGCTTTGGTGGTTGGTGCATAAATTTGAATAATAGTAGTATTAATGGGTCTTTCTTGTAGTCATGTGGATATTATCCTATGACTGACAACATTGTATGTCAGAACACATCTTGAAACATCCTCTGTGATGATGAATGCCATGCTATTCCTCTTCAAATTGTCATTCCTGGCATAGTAATCATACGGTTGTTTGATTCAAATGGCCAAAACCCATCCATTTCAGCTCACTAATGCCAAGAACATAAATCTTTATGCATTCCATTTCATCTTTGGCAACTTCCAATTTTCCTAGATTCATACTTCATACATTCCATGTTCTGATTATTAATGGATGTTTACCTTATTTCTCCTCAATTTGAGTTGTGCTCCATCACCACATGCAGGTCCCAAAATATTTACTTCATCTATATTATTAAGGTTGGTTCTACTCTGATGAGGAAGCTCTTTCCTCATCCTATTTTGAGTGCCTTCCAACCCAAAGGACTTGTCTTCCTGCACTGTGTTGGACAATGTTTCCAGGCTATTCATAAAGTTGCCCAGTAATGTATCAGATGGTGTTTCTCTGCTATTCATAAGGTTTTCCCAGACCGGTTTTTTGAGAATTTGATGGTCTCTTCCTTCTTCCTAGTCTGTCTCAGTCTGTAAGCTGTGTTGAAACCTGTAGATCACATTCAACCCTGCTTGCATTTGAAACACTGGTGGCACAGCCTCAAGCCTCACAGCAACATGCAAGCCCCATAGGATGACAAACTGACAGGTTTGTCTCCCTTAGCTTTTGAAAACCTCTCTTCCCTTCTCTTGCCTAATTCCTTCTTGGATCCTGCAGCTTTTGCGGGGTCCTTGGCACTCCCTTTCTTTCCTGGTTGTGGGGATGGATCCTGCCTCCCACCCTTTACCTGGATACTACCTCTAAACTTGACCCAGTCCCCAGAGCCAGGAAAAGGAGTGTTGAGGACCACATATTCCTCTATACTTTGAAAAATAATTGAAAAACAGAGATCAATAAAAATCAAAGCTTAAGGAAAAGAATACTAAATTTGTTCCTGGTCTCTATACTATCTATAATTATTATTCTTGTTAGGTGCTCTTGAGTTGATTCTGACTCATAGCAATCCCATAGGATAAGACAGAACTGCCTCAAGGTCCTAAGTCATAATTTTTATGGGAACAGATTGCTAGGTCTTTCTCACTCAGAACTGGTGGATGTGTTTGAACTACCATCAATTAGGTTAGCATCTGAGCAATTAACTCTTGTGCCACCAGGTTGTGCAATTCCATATATTTCCATTTACCAAGAAGTAGATTGGATCTATTTTCACTGGAATTGATCTACAATGACAAAATAATTCAGCTAACTGCTGATATACTTTAATAGCTACAAATAAAATTACTAATATGTTATAAGGAAAAGAAAATGAAATGTGGAAATTAGTAGAAATGAGCAGCAGTGTGTCAAGAGACTTGGGTTATGAACTTGTCTCTGCTTCTCATTCACTATGTACCTCAATTCCTTATATTTAATGACACAAGATTTAATTTGGCATGCTTCATAAAGTGAATTTATAAAGTAAAATGAAATA
>NW_006921712.1:9159335-9160752 GCF_000298275.1 Orycteropus afer afer
TCTTAAATTAAGTTTCTGTCATGGAAATTAAGGAAAATGGTGCACATGGAGGAAAAGCAAAGAGGACTATAGAAGCAAAAGAAGAGAAGAGCTCAAGTTTTAGAGAAATCAGAAGCCTCCCAACATTCAGTTTTAATGTGTATAAAATTTGATAAATATTATTTTACAGCATAGATTTCAGGATTAGAAATAATTTATATGTATAAAGAATTTATGAAACAAAGGCCTGGTGGTCTACTTCCAAAACTTAGCCAATGCAAATCTAGAGATCACAATAGTCAGATACTACTAAATACAGCATTGCCATGAGTAGGGTGCAACTTAACAGCAGGTACCAGCATAAAGACCATGTAACATCTGACAGTGTCTAACATGGCTGACATTAATCTACGTATGTCCTTTGTGCAAATTAGAAAATGATACCCTTGCTCATAAACAATTAAAACAAGGAGCCCTTTCTGCTTAGCAAATACAACCCCACATTAAAATTCATGATTTAGAATGGAGGACTCAAAGTTGAATTTCTACTATATCTTGGCTCTTCACTTGGCTATTTTGTGAAGTCTACAAACTGCACAACCCCATCCAGTGTTCCTTCATGGTAAGTATAACAACATTTAGTCATTATAATTATCCTTATTACAAACCATTAACATAAACAGGGTATTGAAAGTTTCAGATCCCTGCCTAGCTCTGACTCTGAATAGATACAATATCTTGGTAAATTTCTGAATCTCAATAGTCATATTTGTAAAAATGAAAATAATTTTCTCTACTTGGATATGTGGTACATGTCCATAGAGAGTAGATAAACAATAGATTCCAGTATACATCTGTTATGGATTGAATTGTGTTGGAATTTTAACCCTTATACTTATTTGCTATTATTATTAATATTGTTCCCTTTTGAGAACAACTTTTATTTATTATGCTAATAAGCCTTTGTAATTGTAGGGTATGTTTTAGACCAATGATTTATGAGATATAAAAGGACCAGTTTAGGAATAGAAGCAAACAAACACAGACAGGGGTAAGGGGTATACTACAGTGAGATCTTCAAGAAAAGCCAAAAGAACACTAGAAAAGCTGACACAAAGATTTTCCCTCAGAGTGAACAGCCTTCCCCTAGAAACAGACACTGAAATTGGACATCTAACATCCTAAACTGTGAGAAAATAAGTTTTGTTCATTAAAACCACCCACTTGTGATATTTCTGTAATAATAGCACTAAGAAACTCAGACACCATCTATAAACTCTTTATGCCTAGCTTACTCCCTCCTTAACATATTAATATGTGAATCTTTGCATAAATTTTATTCATAGATATTTGTTTCTAATGAACATAATCTGTCTTTTAGATAGTGGTTTATGGTGAAGCAAGCTGTCTTAGAACTGCCCAGAATTCAAATAAATTG
>NW_006921712.1:9161197-9162479 GCF_000298275.1 Orycteropus afer afer
GGCCACATCTTCTGACCTCTTCTAACTGCATGAGAGGAGGACAGAATCACCATCAATGGCCCAAGGCCTATTCCTCTGAGCCCAGACATGCTGCCTCCCTCCAACCCTTCTGTCAATCCTAACACCGATTGTTCCTCCTGCAGCACCCACAACCTTTCTGCTGGGTTCGATAATTTGCTGCAGTGGCCACACAGAACTCACAGATTATAGAGTTTAATAGGGAAGCATTAGGCTACAATTCAAGTTCAGGAAGTCTCTCAGCCCGCCATCTCTCAGACAACAGTCTTTCAGTCTCTTTCCCAGCAGTGCATGTCTCTCAGTGTCTCCCTCAGCAATGCTTGTCTCTTGCATCTCTTCTCAGCAGTGCGTGTCTCTCAGGAGTGCATTTCTCTCAGCAGCATGTCCTTCTCAGCCAGCAGCAGTCAGAGAGACTCTTTCTGCCTCTAGGAGAGCTCCTTTTGAGCCTGATAGAGTGGCCCAACTAACCAATCATGATATCAGAATTCTAAACACCTGAGAGAGAGTGAAATTCTAAGAACATTGCTTTGTGCCACTCGAAACTGAAATACCCCAGCTGGATAACTTTAACAATCAAAAGCTCCTTCATTGCTCACAGCAAATTCCACCATGGAGTTTACAAAGACTTATGGTTGAAAAGCCATACCAGGTAATTTACTATACGGCACCAGTTTATGCATGAACACACTTGAATTCTACCATCAGATGAATAATAACAAGTGGACAAGTAGTCAACAAACAAGTAAAAGTCTTGCACATCTGATGTCTGTGATTTCTGCATGATACAAAATTACCAGTATTATTGACATTTAATTCAAAGTACCAATTACATAACATGTTTCTTTATATATTCTTTCTCTTCATAATCCAATAATAATTTTTAAGCTGAATAGAATCAACTCATACTTAGTGTACCTCTTTCCAAACTGCAACCCATAGATCCATGGAGCGGGAAGTGAGGTACTTTCAGAGAATCTGAAAGGTCAAAATTATCCTTAGAATTATACTGTTATATTGCGTGTCATTCTCAGTGACCATGGGAATGCAATGTTAAGCATAAATGATAACATGTGAATATATATTTTTTTTATTTTATTTATTTATTTATTTATATTTTTTTTAATTGTGATTTGGGTGAAGATTTGCAGAGCAAATTCACTCTCGATACAGCAGTTCACATATACTTTGTCTCATGTCATTGACCACAGTTTACCACAATGCAACATCTCCCCTCCAACTTCCTCCCCATGGGACCACTTCCCAG
>NW_006921713.1:0-4616 GCF_000298275.1 Orycteropus afer afer
TTCATGTAGTCCAGCTTCCGGTATTTGCTCAGCATACAGATTAAATAAGAATGGTGAAAAGATACAACCCCAATGTACTCCCTTCCTGGCTTTAAACCATGCAACATTCCCTTGTTCTGTTCAAATGACAGCCTCCTGGTCTATGTACAGGATCTTCATGAGCACAATTAGGTGTTCTGAAATTCCCATTATTCTCAATTTTAGACATAATTTGTTATGATCCACAAAGTCAAATGCTTTTTCTTAGTTAATAAAACACATATAAACATCTTTCTGGTATTTGCTTTCAGCCAAGATCCATCTGACATCGGCAATGAAAACCTTTGATCCACATCCTCTTCTAAATCTAGCTTGCACTTCTGGAAGTTCCCTGTCAATATACTGCTGCAACCATTTTGAATTATATTCAGCAAGATTTTACTTGTGTGTGGTATTAATGATATTGTTCTATCATTTTCACATTCTGTGGGATCACCCTTCTTTGGAATGGGTATAGATATGGCTCTCTTCCATTTAGTTGGCTAAGTAGCTGTCTTCTAAATTTCTTGGCTTAGATGAGTAAGTGCCTCCAACATAGCATCTACATATTGAAACATCTCAATGGGTATTCTATCTATTCCTGGAGACTTGTTTTTCTTGCCAGTTTCTTCAGTACAGCTTTGACTTCCTCCTTCAATACCATTGGTTCTTGATCATATGCCACCTCCTAAAACAGATGAACATTGACAAATTCTTTTTGGTACAGTGATTTTGTGTATTCCTTCCATCTTCTTTTGATGCTTCATGTGCAACTGGTATTGGAAGATGAATTTTTCTTACCTAAAGTGGGGACAAGAAATTTTGAGGACGGTAGATCTCTGCTGCTAACTAAAAGTTTGGTAGTTCAAACCCACCCTGCTGCTCCAAGGAAGAAAGACCTGGAGATCTGCACCTGCAAAGATTACAGCCTAGAAAATCCTGTAGGGCATTCTAATAAGTCAGATGGGGTTGCTATGACTCGAAAATTCACTCAATGTCACCCAACAACAACAA
Source organism: Orycteropus afer afer (assembly GCF_000298275.1). Classification (NCBI taxonomy): domain Eukaryota; kingdom Metazoa; phylum Chordata; class Mammalia; order Tubulidentata; family Orycteropodidae; genus Orycteropus; species Orycteropus afer. The sequence continues at coordinate 1,033 of NW_006921713.1, forward strand.
CTTATGAATCGGTTGGGGTTCTTCTATATTTCCACAATAAACACCTCTACAGACCTCAAATCCTAAATTTATTTAAGGTACAGATGCAAGGGATAGAAAGAAGGAAGCTCTAAGCTCAATCAGCCAATGTTTTAGATAAATCATAGGAGATTGCTGATAGTCAATCACCATTGAACTGTAGAAAAGACAGTATCATTTAGTTCAGCTATAAAGTTGACATTCATTTTTCATCCATTTGTCTGTCATTTCAGGTTGTGTTGAACATACCACAAAGAAGTTCTATAAAAGTCTACACTGCTACTCAAGGGGGAGTGGCAGCAACTAGTGTAGAGCAAGAAAACCTTATGGGGAAGTTCCTAGTACTTGTTCTTTGCTTCAACCAGAGAAGCTCTGTTTTTTATCTTTTTAATATTTTTTGGTTCCCAGTAAGACATTGTTCAAAAAGAGAAAAATTTACTTTTAAAAAATAATTTTGAAGAATCATAGATATATTTCAGTTTGACAAAAAGATATTGGTATCGTGTTGTTGTTGTTATGTGCCGTCGAGTCAGCCCTGACTCATAGCGACCCCTCCTTGGGTTTCCGAGGCAGTATCACTACGGAAGTAGGATTGCCCAACCTTCCTTCCGAGGAGTGGCTGATGGGTTTGAACCGCCAGCCATCTGGTGAGCAGTCAAGTGCCTTAGCCACTATGCTACCAGAAGTATCATAAAAATGCAGAGGTGCTCTCTCATCCAATACCCTCAGATGATTCTGAGGGCTTAGAGATTAAACACTTCCCTCTTCAAAAATCATTGTTCAATTTTATTGAGATTTGGTTAAAACTATCATTGAATTTGAGGAAAATTAGCATCTCATTCTTACATTTTTTAAGACACTGTGCTTACAGCTTTACAGCAATATGTGACCTATAATCACAAGAATCCTAGTAGGTAGCATTATTACCCCTAACTTATAGATAGTGAAACTGAGTCTTGGGAAATTTAAGCAGCTACAGGAATCAGAATTCAAGCCTGGGGCAAACTGATTTCAAGACATGATGACATTAGTAATCATGAAATACTGACTCTTCATCAAGTATTGTAATGCATGTCATCCATTCAAGAATCCTTTCATGTACATCAGTAAACCATTAGAGGTTAATTTGTTTGTCTTCTGTTTTTTAACTCCTCAGTAAATTAAGATTTTTTTTTCCTGTGATTGTGAATGGGACTCCGCTATGATTTTATCTAATTTGTTATTATACTGATACTATTGATTTGTATATGTTCTTTAATCCAGTCATTTTAATGAGGTTAATTAATTCTAGAATTCCTATTGTTTAAAAAATTACATCATCTGCAAAAGGTGCTAACTTATCTCACTCTTTAAAAAAAAATGTAACTTTAATTCTGTTTCATGTCTAATTACATTGACCTTCCGGAATACTACTAATATAAGGTGTTCTGTATGTTTCTCTAATGATCTCAATAAGATCATTATACCATAAGGTATTAGTCACTTTATGCTTTCAAAATAGTTCTGTATAAGCACTCATAATATGAACTTAATGGAAATGATTCCAGAGAATGAATGATAGAATTTTCTAAGACCAATGATTTATTCATTGCAAATACCTTTTTTTCAACAACATAAACTGCAGCTATACATGTGGACCTTGCCAAAAGGAATGCATAGGCATCAGATTGATTACATCTGTGGAAAGAGGAGATGAAGAAGCTCAATATCTTCAGCCAAAGCAGGGCCAGGAGCTGACTGGGGAACAGACCATCAACTGCTCATATGCAAATTCAAGTTGAAGTTTAACACAATTGAAACAAGCCCTTGAGAGCCAAAATATGTCCTTGATTATATCCTACCTGAATTTAAAGACCATCTGAAGAAAAGATTTGGCACATTGAACACCAATGGTCAAAAACCAGACAAATTGTGGGGTGACATCAATAATATCATCCATGAAGAAAACAAAAGGTCATGAAAAAGGAAAGAGAAAAAAGACCAAAATGGATGTCAGAAGAAACTCTGAAACTTACACTTGAACAGAGTAGCTAAAGCAAATGGAAGAAATGACAAGATAACAGAACTGAACAGAAGATTTCACAGGGCAACTCAAGAAGACAAAGTTAATTATTATAATGAAATATGCATAGACAAAAAGCTGACATTTGGACAGAATAAGCAGATAGTGAATGGTTTAAAATCAGGAATGATGTGCATCAGGGTTGTATCCTTTCATCATACTTATTTAATGTGTGTGCTGAGCAAATAATACAAGAAGCTGGACTATATGAAGAAGAACATGGTAATAGAATTGGAGGAAGACTCATTAACAACCTGTGATACTATAAACCTTGCTTGCTGAAAGTGAGAAGATTTGAAGTACAGATGAAGATCTAAGACTACAGCTTTCAGTATGGAATACACCTCAATATAAAGAAAACTAAAGTCCTCACTACTGGATCAGTAAGCACTATCATGAAACAAGATTGAAGTTGCCAGGGATTTCATTTTACTCGGATCTACTATCAACACCCATGGGAGCAACAGTCAAGAAGTCAGAAAATGTACTGCACTGGGCAAATCTGTTGCAAAAGAATTTTTCAAAGCATCAAAGTGCAAAGATATGACTTTGAAGAGTGACCTGAGCCATGATCTTTTCAACAGCCTCATATGCATGTGAGAGCTGGGCAATGAATAAGGAAGACTGAAAGAGAATTGATGCCTTTGAATTGTGGTCTTGGTGAAGAGTATTAAAAATACCATGGACCACCAAAGAATGAATAAATCAGTCTTGGAACTAGAATGTCCTTTTGAAGTGAAAATGGCCAGACTTCATCTCTCATACTTTAGCCATGTTGTCAGAAGGTACAAATCCCTGGAGAAGGAAATCATACTTGGTAAAGTAGAGGGTTAGTGAAAAAGAGGAAACCTATCAATAAGATGGATTGACACAGTGGCAGTAATGATGAGTATGAGAATGGTACAGGACCAGGAAGTGTTGCATTCTGTTGTACATAGAGTTGCTGTGAGTCAGAACCAACTTGATGGTACCTAACAACAACGACAACAACAATGTACCAGTAGGAAAAATGTATATTCACGGTAGTAAGTCTGGTCTAATGTTCATAATTAGAATAGTTTTCTTTAATTGGTTTATAATAAATGAACAGTAAGAAATTTTCCTAATAAATGAAAATTTATGTTGTTGTTAGGTGCTATCAAGTCATCTCCAACTCATAGCGACCCTATGCACAGCGGAATGAAACACCGCCTTGTCCCGTGCCAGCTCTGCAATTCCTGATATTTATTTATTTATCATTGTGATTTAGGTGAAAATTTACAGAGAAAATTAACTTTCCATACAACAGTTCACATACACTTTGTCCCAATGACATTGAATACAATTTACCCCAATGCAACAGCTTCCCTCCCAGTTCCTCCCGATAGTTAACACATCCCTGTGTCTATCCCTCTATGCACTCCTGCCCCCTGAGCTGTCTCCCTGTGCATAAACAGCCCTTCTTTCTCCCATGATTGATCTCTCCAAGGAGTGTATCTACCTCAGGTATATGTTCAATTCATAT
>NW_006921713.1:5196-12565 GCF_000298275.1 Orycteropus afer afer
CTTGTCAGCTCTACTATACACCTGGGAATTCAGATCATACAAATAAACTTATAGGACCATTGTCTGCCAACCCTATACATGGTCTTGGGTACATTCCCCACTTCATATACAATACCTAATAGTTCAGCTTGTCCACCCATCTATCCACCTATATACCTTTGTTGGCCTTCACTGACAATGCAGTACTGTATGTGCAAAAGGGCTTATCTTTGTTGTCTGTACCTCCCATGTACCTCTCTATGTCTTTCTCTTCCTCAATGCCACCATGTTGATCACTTACATTTGTTACATTGACCTTCTCTTCACCCAAATCAATACTTATCTCTACCTATCTAACAGTATTCCCTCCTCCCCTCCCATCCATGGTAACCAACAAAGAAAATTTCCTTCCATAGATAAACCTTTCCTTGATTTTTACCATAACAGACTAATACAATATTTGTCCTGTGACTGGTTTATTTCATTCAGTGTAATGTCCTCCAAGTTCATCCATGTTATGCAGTGTTTTGCAGATTCTATGTTATTCTTCAGGGTTGCATAGTATTCCATTGTGTGTATGTACCATAGTTCGGTTATCCATTCATCAGTTGACGGACACCTAGGTTGTTTCCATCTTTTGGCTATTGCAAATAGTGCTGCGATGAACATCGGTGTGCATATGTCTGTTCTTGTTATGGCTGTCACTTCTTTAGGATATATACCTACTAATGGAATGGCAGGGTCAAATGGTATTTCTAATTCCAACTTTTTAAGGAATCACCACACTGCTTTTCACAGTGGTTGTACCATTTTACAGTCCCACCAGCAGTGTATAAGAATCCCAATCTCTCCACATCCTCGCCAGCATTGTTATTTTCTGTCTTGTTGAATTTTGCTACTAGTGCTCGGGCAAGATGGAATCTCATTGTTGTTTGATCCCTGCTATTATTGAGCCCATCGTGGAAGCCACTGTGTCAATCCAACTCATTGAGGACCTTCACCTCTTTCGTTGACCCTTCACCTTACCAAGCATGACATCCTTCTCCAGGGAATGGTCCCTTCTGACAAAATGACCAAAGTAGGTGAGATGAAGTCTGGACATTGTTGCTTCTAACAACATTCTGCATGCTCTTCCTCCACAACAGATTTGTTAGTTCTTTTAGCTGGCATTCTCTGCCAGCACCACAACTCAAAAGCACCGTCTCTTCTTCAGTTTCCTTATTCATTGTCCAGCTCTCACATGCATATGAGGTGATTGAAAATATTGTGGCTTGCACCTTAGTCCTCAAGGAGACATCTTTGCTCCTCAGCACTTGAAAGAGGTCCTTTGAAGTTGACTTGCCCACTGCTATACATTGTCTGATGTCCTAACTGCTGCTTCCATTGGAGTCGATTGTAGAACCAAACAATGTGAAGTCTTTGACAACTTCAGTCTTTTCTCCATTTATTGTGATGCTGCTTATAGGTCCAGTTGTGAGGATTTTTGTTCTCTTTATATTGAGATGTAATCCGTACTGCAGACTCTAGTCTTCATTCTTCATCAGTAGGTGCTTCAAGTCATCCTCACTTTCAGCAAGCAAAGTTGTATCTTCAGTGTATCGCAGGTTGTTAATGATTCTTCCTCCAATCCTGATGCCACATTCTTCTTTATATAGTCCAGCTTCTCGGATTATTTGCTCAGCATGCAGATTGAATAAGTATGTGAAAGTACACAACTCTGACACACTCCCTTCTTGATTTTAAACCATTCGGTGTCCCCTTGTTCTGTTCAAATGACATCCTCCTGGTCTGTGTATAGGTTCCTGATGAGTACAATAAAGTGTTCTGTAATTCCCATTCTTCTCAGTGTTACCCATAATTTGTTATGATCCATACAATCACATACTTCTGCATAGTCAAGAAAACACAAGTAAACATCTTTCTGGTATTCTCTACTTTGAACCAAGATCCATCTGATATCAGCAATGATATCCCTTGTTCCACATCCTCTTCTGAATCCAGCTTGCACATTTGGAAGTTCTCTGTCAATATATATCTGTAACCATTTTTGAATTATCTTCAGTAAGATTTTATTTGCATGCAATATCAATGATATTGTTCAATAATTTCAACATTCTGTGGGATCACCTTTCTTTGGAATGGGTACAAATATGAATCTCTTCCAGTCAGTTAGCCAGGTAGCTGTCTTCCAAATCTCTTGGCATAACTGAATGAATGCCTCCAGTGTGGCATCCATTTGTTGAAACACCTCAATGGGCATTCCATCAATTCCTGGAGACTGTTCTTCGGCAATTGCTTCAGTGCATCTTCAACTAATTCCTTCAGTGCATCTTCAACCACTTCCTTCAGTATCATTGGTTCATATGCCACCTCTTGAAATGTATGAAATGTATGATCATATGCCACCTCTTGAAATGTATGAAAATCAATCAGTTCTTTTGGTGCACTGACTCTGTGTATTCCTTCCATCTTTTTTTAATGTTTCCTGCATCATTCAATATTTTGCCCATAGAATCTTTCAATATTGCAAGTCAAGGCTTACATTGTTTCCTCAGTTCTATCAACTTGAGAATGCCAAGTGTGTTCTTCCCTTTTGGTTTTCTAACTCCAGGTCTTTGCACATTTCATTATAGTAATTGGTTTGTCAGGAGCTCTGGTAGGGTAGTGCCTAAGGCACCTGACTGCTAACCAGAAGGCTGACAGTTCAAACCCACCAACCACTCCTCAGAAGGAAAATTGGGCAATCTATTTCTGTAGTGACATTGCCTCGGAAACTCAAGGAGGGATCCCTATAAGTCGGGTCTGACTTGATGGCACATAACATCAACAACAACCATTGGCTTTGTCTGCTCAAGCTGCTCTTTGAAATCTTCTGTTCAGCTCTTTTATCTTGTCATTTCTTCCATTTGCTTCACCCTCCCTCTGCTCAAGGGCAAGTTTCAGAGTCTCTTCTGACATCCATTTAGGTCTTTTCTTCTTTTATCATCTTTTTAATGACCTCTTGTTTTCTTCATGGATGGTGCTCTTGATGTCATCCCACAATTTTTCAGGTTTTCGGTCATTGGTGTTCAATGCATCAAATTGTTTCTTTAGATGATCTCTAAATTCAAGAGAGATATATTCAAGGTCATATTTTGGCTCTCGTGGACTTGTTTTAATTGTATTCAACCTCAAGTTAAACTTGCATATAAGCAGTTGATGGTCCGTTCCACAATCAACTCCTGGTCTGGTTTTGGCTGAAGATATTGAGCTTTTCCATTGCCTCTCACCACACATGTAGTCAATCTGATTCTTGTGTGCTCCATCTGGTGAAGTCCACATGTACAGCTGCTGTTTGTGTTATTGAAAAAAGTTATTTGCAATGAATAAGTAATTGGTCTTGCAAAATTCTATCATGTGATCTCCAGAGTTATTTCTGTCACCAAGACCAAATTTTCCAACTACCAGTGATTCTTTTTGTTTTCAAATTTTGCATTCTAATCACCAGTGATAATTTACACATCTTGATTGCATGTCTGGTCAATTTCAGACTGCAGAAGTTGATAAAAATCTTCAATTTCCTCATCTTTTGCTTTGGTTGGTGCATAAATTTGAATAATAGTATTAACTAGTCCTCCTTGTAGGTGTATGGATATTATCCTATTACTGACAGCATTGTAGTTCAGGACAGATCTTGAAACATCCTTTGTGATGATGAATGCCACACCATTCCTCTTCAAATTTTCATTCCTAGCATAGTAGATCATGTTGTTGTCTGATTCAAGATGACCAAAACTGGTCCATTTCAGCTCACTAATGCCTAGGATATCAATCTTTAATGTGTTCCAGTTCATTTTGACAACTTCCAATTTTCCTAGATCCATACTTCAAACATTCCATGTTCTGATTATTAATGGATGTTTGCAGCTGTTTTTCTTCAATATGAGTTGTGCCACATCAGCAAATGGAGGTTTTGAAAGCTTTACTTTATCCATATCAATAAGGTTGGTTCTACTTGGATGATGCAGCTCTATCCCAGTTGTAGTTTGAGAGCCTTCTGACCTATGGGGGTCATCCTCCTATGCTGTATCAGACAGTGTTTCTGGGCTATTCATAAAGTTGCACAATAATGTATCAGACAGTGTTTCTCTGCTATTCATAAGGTTTTCCTTGGCCAATTTTTTGAGAAGTGGATGGTCTCTTCCTTCTTCCTAGTCTGTCTCATGTGCAAGCTGTGTTGAGACCTGTGCACTGTGTGCAACCCTGCTGGTGTTTGAAACACCAGTGGCACAGCCTCAAGCCTCACAGCAACATGCAAGCCACCACAGGATGACAAACTGACAGACAAGTCTGTCTCCCTTAGCTGTTCAAAACTGCTCTGCCTTCCCCGTTCCTAGATCCCTGCTGCTGCTGCTTGCTATGTCTTGTCCCCTGTTTCCTTTCCCCTGCTTTCCCTCCTCTTGCAGGTGGGGCCTGGGTCTCTTCCCTTGCCTATATCCCTGCCACTGCTGCTCAGGGTGAGATAGTGGTATTTCATTAAGGTATTTTAAACCTGATACAGACACAAATTTTAATAATATTCACTGCTGATGATACTATTTGTATATATGCATTTTACTTTGCAGATAATTTAATCAATTTCATAGTAGGAGTTTTATAATTAAGAAACATCCCAACAGTCTTCAAAAACACAGATACTTGTATCAATGCTTGGATTATTTTAAATCTGTTTTAAAATGATTAAGAAATATAAGCCAAACTCCAGAGGCTGAAATAGCATTTTATTTCATGAAGAGTCTATAGAACAGTTAATGCTGTTGATGTGAGTTTAAACCAATCTTTTGATGAGGAGAAAAATGTTGATGAAAGTTATAATATGCTTAAATGAAAATGTACTTCAAATAGAATCTTAATTACTAAAGTAACTGGACTGGAAAAGACTGTGTAGCTGAAACAGTAGTTAATTTTTCAGAAAGTATCATAGAATAAATTTAAATTCACAATTTAGGCAGGAAAAATAATAGCATCAAAAATATGAAGGCTTCATGGTTTTAACACATTACCTTTGGTGCATGTAGATAGATGAGCAGGAAAGTGACTTTAATACAGATGCACTTGAGGCTTCTATTCAGTAGCAATCCAAGAAGGAATAATAAATACTTCAAATAAGCTGTGCTTTTCATATCTGCTCACTAATGAAAATTTAATTAACTATAGAACCAATTATAAGATTTTGTATAATATGTTCTAAGATTAATTTTTTAAAATGGAAATTAAAGCACTCAAGCAGTTTTCCAATTTCTCTAGAAATACTTTCAAATTTCTTTTTCTTCACTTTTTCATCATTAGAAATATGAAGGATAATAAGTATTTAGATTTTTAAAGCCAGACTACTTTATTTTTTGTTTATATATATATATATATATATATATATATATACTGTTAGTTATCTAGGGCTGCTACTAGAGAAACACAAGTGGATGACTTTAACAAACAGAAATTTATTTTCTCACCATTTAGGAGGCTAGAATTCTGAATTCAGAGCATTGACATTAGGGGAAAGCTTTTTCTCTCAGTCAGCTATGGAGGAAGTTCTTTGTCCCTTCAGCTTCTGCTTTCTGGCCCCATGTTGATCTCTGTGTGTTTTAGTACTGTCTTAAGCCATCACTTCTCTATTTATTTGTTTAATCTCTTTTATTTCTCAAAATAGATTTACTCAAGAAACACCATACACAAATACTGCCTTATTAACATGCCCAAGTCAACCCATTCCTAAATGGGATTAGAACCATAAGTATGTAGTTTAGGATTTATAAGAGATATTTTTAAAGGACATAATACAATCCATAACATTCTACCATTCGCTTCCCCTCAACATGCATGTACTTGCCACATGCAAAATACATTCATTCCATCACATCATCCCAAAAGTCTTAAATTAAATCCAAGTCCAAAATCTCATCTTCTGAATCTCTAACTCAAATATAAGTGAGACTTTAGACATATTCCATCCTGGGGCAATAGCCCTCTTAATCTGTGAATCTGTGAAACTTGTGAAATCTAGCATACAAGTTATCTATTTCCAAAGTACAATGGTGGAACAAACACAAGGTAGACATTTCCATTATAACTCAGAGAATTGGAGGGAAAGAAAGGATAACAGTCACCAAGCAAGCCCTGAAACCCAATGGAACAAATTACATTAACTATCAACGCTTGAAAATATTACTTTTGTCTCTGAGACCATCTGGGCAATGGCCCACTCTCAAGATTCTGGGTATTGGCCATGCCCTCTGGATTCTGTGTGGAGGAAGCTTTGTTCTAAATGAATTATGGACCCTTTTATATGGCTACAAGGAGCTCTGGTGGCACCATGGTTATGACATTCAGCAGCTAACCAAAATGTGAATGGTTTGAACCCACCAGATGCTTCATGGGAGAAAGAGGAGGCAGTCTGCTTCACTAAAGATTTATAGCCTTGGAAACCCTGTAGAACAGTTCTACTCTGACCTTATATGGTTGCTATGAGTCAGAATTGATGGGATAGCCATGGGTTGGCTTTTGGTTTTATATGGCCAACACTTGCTTTTCAGTTTGTCCTACTATGGTAGCTTGTATGTTGCTGTGATGCTGGAAGCTATGCCATTGGTATTTCAAATACCAGCAGGGGCACCCATGGCGGACAAGTTTCAGTGGAGCTTCCAGACTAAGACAAACTAGGAAGAAAGATCTGATGATCTATTTCCAAAATTAGCCAATGAAAATTTTGTGGATCACAAAAGAATGTTACCTGACTCATGTACTCTGGACATATCAGCTGGAGGGATCAATTGTTACAGAAAGATACTATGTTTGGTGAAGTAGAGAGCCAATAAAAGGGAGGGAGACCTTCAGTGAAATGGACAGGCACAACAGCCAAAGGTGGACTTGAATGTGACAATGATAGTGAGAATGATGCAGGAATGAGAAATATTATATCCTGTTGTACATAAGTGCCATGAGTTGGAGTCAACTTGATAGCATCTATCTGTCTGTCTGTTTGTTTGTGTGTCTGTCTATCCATCTACCTACTTATCTAAAAATGACAGTCAGTATAATACTCAGAAGTCTAAGAAAGGAAATATCAGCCCAAAGAGTTTTTCAGTACTGTCTCTTTTATCTTCTTGTCAAAAATATTAATAAGGGGAGGGGATGGAACACTGCTAGATAGATAGAGACAAGTATTGATCTGGGTGAAGGAAAAAACAATATACCAAAAGTGAGTGACCAACCTAATAACCCTAAGGAAAAGGAAGACACAGAGAGGTTCACAAGAAGTACAGACAACAGAAACCCTTTTCCATATACAATGCTGCCTTACCAGTGATAACAAACAATAATCTATGAGTAAATAGATGGCTAGGCAGGTTGA
>NW_006921713.1:12835-16361 GCF_000298275.1 Orycteropus afer afer
CAGCCAAGCTGACACACAGCTCCAACTATCACAGTCCATTTAACTAGAACTAATAGGGCAAAATTATAATAACTTCTTAGGCACAGTCAACCACCCTGATGGAGTGAACTGTTGGACCTGTGGGCTTGGGACGTAGTCTCTGGGGACATCAAGCTCAACTGGCATAACATATTACACAAAATCATTGTTCTACATCCTACTTTGGTGAGTAGCAACTGGGGTCTTAAAAACTTGCAAGTGCCATCTAGAAGCAACAATGGGTCTCTCCTCATCCAGACTGAAAAATAATGAAGAAAACCAAAGATGTATGGAAACAATTAGTCCAAGGGACTAGTGGACCATGGGATCCTCAGCCTATATGACTCTGAGACTAGAAGAACTAGAAGGTGTCTGGTTACCACTGTCAACCACTTGGAAAAGGATCAGCACAGGAAATCCTGGATAGCATGGCAGAACAATGTGAAAGAAAAGTCAAAATCATAAAAAAAAAAAAAAGACCAGATTTAGTGGCTTGATAGAGCCTGATGAGACCCCTGAAACTGTGGCCCCTAGTTAATCTTCGGGTCTGGAATTGAAGTCATTCCTGTAGCTTCCAGCCAAACAATAGACAGTCATACAGGGTGAATATTTCCATCAGATAGATACATTCCCTAGAAGGATCAAACATTGGAGAACAGAATGGCAGTATTTTCATAGCCAGATAGCTCAGGGGGTAGGACTGCATTTGAAAGAAGGGCACAGGGAAGAAGTAACTATAGGGAGGAAATGGGAAGAGGGTTATTACATTGTGGGGAATTGTAGTCAATGTCATGAAATAAAATGTGTATGAAGTACTGTATGGAAAATGAATTTGCTGTGTAAATTTCATCTAAATCATAATAAAATTTTTAAAAAATATATTAATAAACAGATATTACCTACATGTTTTTTCATCTCTGCTATAGGAATGTTTTATTTCCTTGAGTTCTCTCAAAAGATTATACAGTAAAGGTGTTCCCACTGTTCAGCTCCAGCAGCAGTCTCCCACCCTACCACATCATTGCCTTCATAGGCCAGCTCTGTGGAACACATTTTTCACTGCTTACCTGGAGGGCAAGAGGACCATCTTCCCCTTTTCACACCAGAAGCGATTTGGAGAAATGCCCCCGTTACAATATTTCCTTTTTTTGTTTGTTACATAAAAAAGTAGACTTCCTCTACCCTTTAATAGAAATATTATAAAGAAGCAAGTATGCAAAATCTTGTGACAGAGTAAAACATAAAAACTTTATCAGATATCTAATGCTTTTATTCATTTTCTTATTAGTTTTCTGTTGAGAATCACATTGCAAAAGGCTTACAGTGGCAATCTTCAAACTAGATTATGAATACCTCTGGAAATTTGCAAAGAAAGTTAAGGGATTATTTTATACATTCTCAGTTTCTATATATACTTTTTCCTAATATGAATCTGCCTAACAACTCTCTTGCAAGTTCAAACAGATTCTCTTTTGTCACCTTCCTTTACCTGTGCTCTACCAAAGAAAAGCACACCCTTCAATCCAATTTCATCTTACTATGGTGCATTTTCCCAAGGTGTAAGAAGTCCCAGAGAGCTTAGTAAAAGAACACTTGAGTATTGGTTGAGTGTTGTCATGTCGTGAATATATTGTACAGTGCAGTTATGGGGATGACTTTGGAGCTTCCATTGCCTTGAATGTTTGAAGGATGCATCATTCTTGATACATCTTGGAGAGTGCCTTGAGAACAAGGTTTTCCTTTCACACATTTTAAAATAAGCAGTTCTTCTCAGCTGTTTCCAATAGTAATCCTCAAGCTGTGCCGTTTGCTTGAAAGAAAGCTCTTCTGAAGAGCCAAAGAAGTAAAGATTAGGTTACTGATTCTTTTACATGTAACTGAAAATGTTCTGAGACAAATTTTTTTAAGATACTAGATGAAAGTGTTAATTGAGCATTTTACATGAGTGCTTTCAGATTGGAGTTCATCATTTGGTGAACTAATTAGACTTGTTTTCTCAAATAAATTAATAAAATATTTATTCCAATTTCAGCCAGCGTATTTATTTATTTATGTCTATAAAATATTTTTATAAAATAAAACACTCCTTCAATGACAAATTGAAGACAATGGACTGGCATTTATCATCACAAAGACTGATTCAAGATCTATCATGAAGTACAATGCTGTCAGCGATAAGATAATATCCATATGCCTACAAGGAAGACCAGTTAATATTAATATAATTCAAATTTATGCACCAACTACCAAAGCCAAAGATAAGGGAATTGGACATTTATACCAGTGTGAAATTGACCAAATATGCAATCAAGAAGTTGATTATCACAAGTGATTAGAATGCAAAGTTGGAAAAAAAGAAGAATCACTGGTAATTGGAAAATATGGCCTTGGTGATAGAAATAATGCTGGAGATAACATGACAGAATTTTGCAAGGCCAACGACTTATTCATTGAAAATACCTTTTTCAACAACACAAATGGAGGCTATACACATGGACTTCACCAGATGGAATACACAGGAATCGGATTGACTACATCTGTAGCAAGAGGTGATGGAGAAGTTCAATATCTTCAGCCAAAATGAGGCCAGGAGCTGATTGTGGAACAGACTATCAATTGTTGATAAAGTTTAAGTTGAAGCTGAAGACAATTAAAACAAGTCCATGAGAGCCAAAATATGACCTTGATTATATCCCTCCTGAATTTAGAGATCATAAAAAGAATAGATTTGATACAATGAACACTAATGACCAAAAACCAGAGGAATTGTAAGATGACATCAAGAACATCACCCACGAAGAAAGCAAGAGATAATTAAAATATGAGAAAAGAAGAAAAGATCAAAATGGATGGCAGAAGAGACTCTGAAGTTTGCCCTTGAGTGGAGAGTAGTCAAAGCAAATGGAAAAAATGACAAGATAAAAGAGCTGAATAGAAGATTTCAAAGAGCAGCTTGAGCAGACAAAGCCAATTACTATAATGAAATGTGCAAAGACCTGGAATTAGAAAACCAAAAGAGAAGAACATACTTGGCATTTCTCAAGCTGAAAGGACTGAAGAAAAAATTTAAGCCTCAAGTTGCAGTACTGAAAGGATCTATGGGAAAAATATCGAACGATGCAGGGAACATCAAAGGAAGATGGAAGGAATACACAGAGTCATTGTACTGGAAAGATTGGTCTATATTCATCCATTTCAGGAAGTGGCATATGATCAAGAACCAATGGTAATGAAGGAAGAAGTAGAAGCTACATTGAAAGAATTGGCAAAGAACAAGTCTCCAGGAATTGATGGAATACTCATTGAGATGTTTCAACAAATGGATGCCACTCTGTAGGCACTCAGTAGGCTATGCCAAGAGATTTGGAAGACAGCTACCTGGCCAACTGAATGGAAGAGATCCATATTTGTCCCCATTCCAAAGAAAGGTGATCCCACAGAATGTGGAAATTATCAAACAATATCATTAATATCACATGCAAGTAAAATCTTACTGAAGATAATTTAA
>NW_006921713.1:17016-20170 GCF_000298275.1 Orycteropus afer afer
CATCTCAATAAATGGAGAAAAGACTGAAGTTGTCAAAGACTTTATATTTGTTGGTTCTAAAATCAACACCAATGGAAGCAGCAGTCAAGACATCAGACAACATATTGCATTGGGCAAATCTGTTGCAAAAGACTTCTTTCAAGTGATGAAGAGCAAAGACATCTCCTTGAAGACTAAGGTGCACTTAACCCAAGCCAAGGTATTTTCAATTTCCTTTCATGCATGTGGGAGCTGAACAACGAATAAGGAAGATGAAGAATAATTGATGCTTTTGAATTATGAAGTTGGCGAAGAATACTGAGAGTACCAGGGATTGCTAAAAGAACTAACAAATCTGTCCTGGAAGTAGTGTGGCCAGAATGCTCCTTGGAAGCAAGAATGGCCAGACTTCGTCTCACCTACTTTGGTCACACTGGCAGAAGGAGGGATCATTTCCTGGAGATATCATATTTGGCAAAGTGGAGGGTCAGCGAAGAAGGGGAAGATCCTCAACAAGATTGATTGACACAGTGGCTGCAACAATGGGTCAGGTATAGCAAGGATTGTGAGGCTGGCAGAGGACAAGGCAGTGTTTCATTCTGCTGTACATAGGGTCACTACGAGTCAGAGATGACTCAAGGGAACCTAACAACAACATAAAGTATTTTATATTTTCTGCTGCCTATTAACAAAATAGGAGTTCTGGTGTTGTAGTGTTTAAAGCATTTGGTTGCTAACCAAAAGTTTGGCAATTCGAACCTACCACCTGCTCTGGGGAAGAAAGATGATGGCATCTGCTTCGGTAAAGATTTACAGCCTTGGAAACCCTGTGGGTGAATTCTACTCTGTCCTATAGAGTCACTATGAGATGGAATCAAATTGATAGTGGTGAGTTTGGTTTTGTTGGTACTAACAAAATATATGATTGTATGCTAGCTAACTGCTGGATTAAGCAACTTTTAGCAGTAGATAAATTTTCTTTTGTGAAATACATAGGACATTTTGACCATGGATTTTTATTTATTACACCCCAAAACTGAACACAAGAGTTTAATACATGAATGCACACATATTAATAAAAGGAATACTCTGATGGTAAACCCCTCACTTCATAAAGAACTCATACTTTTAGTTCCACATAGCAATTTTACAAATTAAAAAATAGAAATGGCATTTTATCATGTTTTCAATTTATTAGAAAATGGTGATGTTAAATTATATTAGGTATATAATGTCTTAATCTCAATGATTGCTATGAGTTTGTTATGTGATCTGATTATTAATTGATTTCACCATGACTTAACTATTCCTAAAAATACACCTTATCACTTTTATTAAAAGTGAAGACTTGAAGTTCGATTTTTTTTTTTCTTTTTCTTGCTCTGGATGATTGATTGGTTTGACAGTGAGAATTGGCTTTGCTTATTAGGTTTATGATGGATGTTTTCCATTTTCCACTAATTAAATGAGTTAATTCTTCAGCTCCAGGATTTTGATATGATAAAGCATATTGTCTCATTTACCTACTGTTGCCATAACAGGAATATTACCAGTGAGTGGCTTCAAAGAACAGAAATGTATTTTTTCACAGTTCTTTAGGCTTAAAGTCCAAATTAGAGTCTGGCTGTGTTGATTGCTTTCATAAGCTGCTCTCCTAATTTCTGCTGTTTGCTTGTGAATCTTGGTGTTCCTTGGTGTTCTTTGATGTCTCTCTTCCCCCTTTGTGTATCTGTGTCTATTCTGCTCTTTCTATAACTGAGATGTGATTAGATTTAGGACCTGGTATTAACAAAACAAAAAAAAAAGACACTATTTCCCAACAAGGTCGTATTTACAGTACAAACTGAACCAAACCTGTCATCAAGTGATTCCAACTCATAGTGACCCTATAAGACAGAGTAGAACCACACCATAGGGTTTCCAAGGCTGCAAATCTTCACGTAAGGAGACTGCCTCATCTTTCTCCTGTGGAGTGGCTGGTGAACTGTTGACCTTTTGGTTAGCAGCTGACTACCTTAATCACTGCACCACCAGAGCTCCTTATTTACAGGTATATATGAAGGAAACCAAACTCACTGCCATAGAGTTGATTCTAACTCATAGGGACCCCCATAAATTTTCCAAAACTGTAAATCTTTACAGAAGCAGACTGCCTCATTATGAAGTAGATGGTGTGTTTGAAACACTGACTTTTTGCTTAGCAACCAAATGTCTTAACCACTGCACTACCAGAGCTCCTTATTTACAGGTATAGAGGTTGGGACTTTAACTCATGGTTTTGGAGAGCATAATTCAATTCCTAACACATATTATTTTTTAAAAAAAATACTGCATGAAAAATTGTGTATTAAATTTAATATTTGAATTTCCCCAACCTGTCTTAGCATATTGGATTAACTAAGATGCCTCTTAGTGACAGAATCACAGGCATAAAAGGAAGTCACTGGATGAACCTTGGTAAATTGTGTTCTTCCCAGAAACTGACCATGAATGACTCTAATGATGGGTTAATAGAGCTCTTTACAAATTAATTGATTTCTGATTCTTTACTTTAAAAACAATAATTTTTTATAATAAATTATCATATGTTTTTAATGATAAAATTCAGAAAGATGGAAAGAATAGCATGATAATTGTTTTTAAGAAAACTGTTCCCATTTACTTATTTATTAATTTGATCAAGTTTGCTCAGTGCTTGTATCTATAATGTAAAGAATAAAAATAGATTTGATCCTGAACCCTCTATTTCTAGCAATAAATAGGTAATACTCATTCATGAATACATAAACTAACTGGAAATAAAAGTAGGACTATAATATATATTTTTAATACATTTTATTTTTAATAATCATGTATCAAAATTTGTAATATATTCATGCTGTTTGGAACAATTACTTAGAGAAGAAATTTATAAAAACTCTTAGATCTTTAAGAACCCAGGAGAAAAATTATCTACATATTTTTGTAGCAAAGACATATGACAGAGTAATCAATAAAAGAATTTCTAGCATAAATATATGCTATATTAAAATAAAATTTGTTTCTGAAATGAAATAAAGTTCAAGGAGATAGAAGAGGAGTTCTGGCAAGATGGCGGACTAGGCAGAAAGACTGCACAGACCCTCTTCAACAAAGAAAAGGAAAACCAATTAACACAGACACAGAAGATAATCCT
>NW_006921713.1:23455-31977 GCF_000298275.1 Orycteropus afer afer
CTGGTCCAATAGAGCCTGGTGGAACCACTAAGACTATAGCCCCTAGGTGCCCTTCGGGTCAGGAATTGAACCCACACCTGTGGTTTCCAGCCAAACAGAAGATAGGCATATGAGTTGAACATTTACCTGAGGTAGATACACTCCTTGGAAAGAACAATCATTGAGAAAGAAGGGCTGCCTATGCACAGGGAGACACGTTAAGGGGCAGGAGTCCATGGAGGGATAGACACTGGGAAGAGGTAACTATGGGGAGGAAGTGGGAGGGTAGCTGTTGCATTGTGGTAAACTGTGGTCAATATCATGAGACAAAGTATATGTAAACTGCTGTATGGAAAGTGAATTTGCTCTGTAAATTTCCACCCAAATCACAATAATAATAAAAATAAATAAAGCTAAAAATATAGTCTTACATGATAAAAAAAAAAGGAGATAGAAGAACTGAACAAAATTAGGAATGCATTTGCTTATTTATTTTTTAAGTAGATAAACTTAAAGTATTTAAGTTCTAATGTATACTTTTAAAAATTTGTTTTAAATATTCAAAATGTCAATGTTTATAATATATCTGAAATTATATGCAACAAATCTTAGACAACAATTTAAAAATGTACAAGTAAATATAATTTTCTAAAATTCTTTTGAGAATTTTAAGAATTTGTCAGCCATAGGGAACAATGCTCTCTTGAGTGACACATTTTAGTCTTTTTCTCCAAAGCAGGAAATATTCTCCTGCAATGGCCAAGCTTTTGCTTCTGATAGAGGACTGTACAAAGGCCTTCAAGAATATCATTACCACATTGAGAATCAACTACTTTGCTATGTCTTCCAGCCTGTCCCCTTCTACTACTCTAGACCTGTCTATTACCACACACTGTGGTCTCCAATTAGAACTCTATATTTCTACCACATCTATCTTTTCATTTTCTCTTTCACAAAACCAAGACCTTTCATACTTTTGTGTCTTTGTACACTATATGTTTTAGTTATCAAGTATTGCTATAAAAAAATACCATAAATGGGTGGCTTTTTTTTTTTCTTTTTCTTTTTCTTTTTGTAGTGTTCCCAACCCTCCGCTCACACTGGGAGGTTTAACAAACACATTTCTTACAGTTTTGGAGGCTGCAGGGAGCCCTGGTGGTGTAATGGTTAAAGAATTTGACTGCTAACCAAAAAGTCAGCAGTTGGAACTCAGTAGCCACTCCTCCTCAGGAGAAAGATGAGGCCATCTGCTAAAGATATACAAACTTGGTAACCCTATGGCACAGTTCTACTCTGTCCTAAAGTGTTAGTAAGTGTTGGGACCAACTTAATGGCAGTTGGATTTTTTTGGGGTCAGGGTGGGGGCGTGGTTTAGGAGGCTAGAAGTCTGAATTGAAGGCACTAACTCTAGGGTAAAGCTTTCTATGTCTGCTCTGGGGGAAGGTCCTTGGGTCTTTTCAGCTTCTGTTTCTTGATTCCTTGGTAATATTCACATAGCAAGCATCTTCCCCCATCAGTGTTTCCTTTCTTCTGTGCCTAATTCAATTCCCCGCATCTTAAAAAATGACTGGTTTAAGACACACCCAACACTAATGTGACTTTATTAACATAACAAAGAAACTCCTAGTCCCAAATATGATTATACCCACAGGTATTGTTGTTTTGTGCCTTCAAGTTGGCAGACTCATAGCGACCCCTCCTTGGGTTGCCAAGGCAGTATCACTACAGAAGTAGATTGCCCAACCTTCCTTCTGAGGAGTGTCTGGTGTGTTTGAACAGTCAGCCTTCTGGTTAGCAGTCAAGTGCCTTAGGCATTATGCTACCAGAGCTCAACCACAGTTATAGGAGTTAGGATTTATAATATACAATTCAACCATAAACTTATATTTCTTGTGCTTACAGTCATTTTACTGTTAAAGGCAAAAAACAAAAAGCAAACAAATTTTATTCAGATTATTGCAATAGTGAGAGCACTCCAGATCCAAAGGTCAGACTGTCTCAGCAGGGTGATTTTACCTTAGGCTTTTATAGGAAGGAGTAGACATGTTACAGGTGGGTTGATTTACAGTTGGGATTGTTTTTTAAATCAGGGGGAGTCTCAATAAATCAACTGAATGAGAAACTTTTATGTCTATGTCTAGCTAGTTTTCTGGGAAAAATTCAGCTAATCATTTTTTAGATATAGCTGGGAACTTTGAGAGTTTAGTCAGGCCTTGTCACAGGTAAACATGGGAGCCATCACTGAGCCTTACTGGAGTAGAAAAAGAGTAGGCAGAGTCTTATCTAAGTCACAAGGGGAAGGGTGGTTCTTTGTAGTAAGCAGTTTTCTCTGAACCCCAAAGTGCAAGAAATTCAGGAAAACAAAATGTTGACGAGATTAACCATCCCTGTTTTCCAGGAGCTTAGTTATAGCAGAGGTGATTCCAACTTATGGGCACCTTACATGCATCAGAGTAGAGCTATGCTCTATATTGTTTTCAATGGCTGATTTTTCAGAAGTAAATCCATAGTACTTTTTGTCAAGTCACCTTTAAGTAGACTCAAACTGTCAACCTTTTAGTTAGCAGCTGAGTGCATTAACTGATTGCACCACCCAGAGACTTCTCCAGGAACGTAGGGTGGAGATAAAGTTCCACATTGTCACCCTCCACCCTTGTCTAATAAACTCTTGGTAAATCTTTCAGTTCCTGTTACTTTTATTTATTTATTTGTTTAGCCAAGTTGTCACAGTAAGTTTCCCCAAGAAGCAGACTCAGAGAAATTTGCTTTCAGAACATTTACCGAGAAGTGCTCTTGGAAACAACATCTGAGTAAGGAAAACAGTTTTTGTTAGAAAACAAAATCAAGACCCTGACCTATTTTTATATGGTCTTGAGCTAAGAATGTTTTTACATTTTTAAAGGGTATTATTAAATATATATATGACGGAGACGAACACTATGTGGGCTGCAAAGGATAAAATATTTACTATCTGGTTCTATTTTTTTGTCTGCTCCTGGGTTAGAAGGAGTCATTAAACTGTGATGCAATCGCAACAAAGGTCTTGGCTGGTCCTACAGGGAACCTGGAAGCTAGGATGATGCTGGAGTTGTCCTGAATTAGCGCAAAAACAAAAATGAAACCAAACCCACTGCCACTGAGTCGATTCCTCATTGGATTTCAAAGGATGTAAATCTTTACAGAAACAGATTGCCCCATCTTTCTTCTATGGAATGGCCGGTGGGTATGAATCACTGACCTTTTAGTTAGCAGCCAAAAGCTTTAATCACTACAACACCAGAGCTCCTTGAATTACTGCAAGGGGGCTGAGACTTCAGCATCTGTCAGTCAGTTGTTGAATATAGGCTGCCTCTGGAAAGGGCATATGACCTTGGATGAGACAGTTTGTGTCAGGCTAGCCTAATTTCCAGCAGTAGGAGGAAGGAGTGCTCTAGTTCTGGTGGGATGAGGGGTGAGAGAAGATGGAATCTGGTTCACATCCACTATGAAGATTTCATTAAAGAGAGTTTGTTGCTCTTCTCTTTATCCTGCAGTGCCCTGTACTTGTCATGTAGTTAGCTCTTTGTCTTTTCAGTCCTATGGTGGTGCAACTGTTTAAGAGTTTGACTACCTGCTGAAAGGTGGGTGGTTCAAACTCGGGTAGAGGCACCTTGGAAGATAGGCTGGGTGATATGAAAAATCATTGTTGTTGTCAGGTGCTTTCGAGTCAGTTCAGACTCATAATACAACAGAATGAAACAGGACCTGGTTCTGCACCATCCTCACAATTGTTGCTATACTTGAACCTGTCATTGCAGCCACTGTGTTAATCCATCTCATTGAAGGTGTTCATCCTTTCACTGATCCTCTACTTTACCAAGCATGATATACTTGGCCCCTTCTGACAACATGATCAGTGCTTGAGAGATGAAGTCTGGCCAATCATGTTTCTAAGGAGTATTCTGGCTATACTTCCTCCAAGACATTTGCTCATTCTTCTAGCAGTCCATGGTACACTCAATATTCTTTACCAAAACTACAATTCAAATGCATCAGTTCTTCTGTAGCTTTCCTTATTTATTGTTCAGCTCTCACAGGCATATGTCACAACTGATAATACTATAGCTTGGGTCAGGCACACCTTAGTCTTCAAAGTGACACCTTTGCTCTTAAACACTTTAAAGAGGTGCTTTGCAGCAGAATTGCCCAGCGTGTTACATTGTCTGATTTCTTGACTGCTGCTTCTATGGGTGTTGATTGTGGATCCAAGTAAAATGAAATCCTTGATAACATCAATCTTTTCTCCCTTTATCATAATGTTGTCTATTGGTTCAATTGTAAGGATTTTTGTTTTCTTTATATTGAGGTGCAATCCATACTGAAGGCTGTAGTCTTTGCTCATCATCAGTAAGTGCTTCAAGTCTTAACTTTCAGCAAGTTTGTGTTATCTGGACGTCACAAGTTGTTAATGAGTCTTCCTCCAAACCTGATGCTAAGTTCTTCGTATATTTCAGCTTCTTGGTTTATTTGCTCAGCATAAAAATTGAGTAAGTATTGTGAAAAGATACAACCCTGACGCACACCTTTCCTGATTTTAAACCATGCAGTATCTCCTTGTTCTGCTTGAACAACTGGCCCTTGGTCTATATACAGATTCCCCATGAGAAAAATTAAGTGTTCTGGAATTTCCATTCTTCGTCATGTTACCCATAATTTGTTATGATCCACATAGTCAAAAACCTTTGCATAGTCATTAAAACACAAATAAACCTCTTCAGCAAAATTTTACTAGTGTTTGATATTAATGATATTGTTTGATAATTTCTGCATTCTGTGGGATCACCTTTCTTTGAAATGGACAGTCAGTTGGCCAGGTAGTTGTCTTCCAAATTTCATGGCATAAAGGAGTGAGCACCTGCAGTGCTGCATTCGTTTGTTGAAACATCTCAGTGGGTATCCTGTCAATACCTAGAGGCTTGTTTTTGCCAATTCCTTTAGTGCAGCTTGAATGTCTTCCTTAAATACCATCAGTTCTTGTTTATATGCTAGCTCCTTAAATGGTTGAAAGTTGATCAATTCTTTTTGTACAGTGACTCTGTATATTCCTTCCATCTTCTTTTGATACTTCCTGTATTGTTCAACATTTCACCCATAGACTCAATCCTTCCATATTGCATCTCAAGGCTTGATTTTTTTCCTTCAGTTCTTTCAGCCTGAGAAATGCCCAGAAACCTTGAAAAACTCTATGGAGTGTAGTTCTACTTTGCATGCATCGGGTTGTCATGAGTGGGAATTGACTCCACAATTGAGAACAACAACTAAGACCTACTCAGAAGCAGGAAAGGTATCTTATTTACTTTAGTGTTCTATGTCTAAAGCAGGATCTGGCACAAAGAATAATCGCAAATATTAACTAACTAAAGAAATGAGGCACTGGTGGTTGAGAGGTAGAACTTTTGGCTTCCTTGGGGGAGACCTGAATTTGATTCCAGGCTGATACACCTCATGCACAGTCACCATCCTTCTGTCAGTCAAGGTTCCTGTATTGCTCTGATGCTGAACAGGTTTCAGCAAAGCTTCCAAACTAAGACCAGGAAGAAAGACATGGGGATCTACTTTCAAATAGGAATCGACTTTAATTAGTCTCACCTGTCTTTGGTGGGATAGTGGTTAAAGCATTTGACTGCTAACCGAAAGTTTAGTGGTTCAAACCCACCAGCCACTCCACAGGAAAAAGATGAAGCAGTCTGCTTCCATAAAGATTTACAGCCTTGGAAATCCTTTGAGACAATTCTACTCTGTCCTATAGGGTTGCTCTGAGTTGGAATCAACTGGATGGCAATGGATTTGGTTTGGTGTATACATAGATTTCTAACTCTGGATTTAGATGAGGTGATGAGAATTGAATCAGATGGATTGGGAAGAAATCACATGCCTTCCATGACTGCATAAATATTTCCTTAAAGTGTATACAATATATTTTGAATTTGGCTATAGTGATGCCCATATTTTCTATCGACACAGAATTAACTGTAGAAATACACTATATTGCACAGAATTCATGTATCTTGGGGTAGATGTAAATTGACTGTCTAATAGTAAGTCTTGTGCTGTCTATTTTTTGTTCCAGAAACTGCAGGGCATGCTGAGAATATGTGCAATTGTGTGTCAAGGGCACCAAAGCATCTCCAATATCTATTTGAGAAGTGTCAACTTATTTTCAGTTATACTGTCATTTCCCAGAAAAATATCACTGATAATTTTACACCTAAATTCATTCTAACATGGCACTCAGTTTAAAGATAAATGGATTGATTCATAGGTTTGTTCTTTTGCTTTTTCTGAAATATTCATTGAACTATAATAATTAAAAATTAAAAAAATGAATAGCTCAGCAACTTCTTTCTGCTAATTTTCTTCACCATCTGGAAACTATGTGAAGCAACAAGATAGAGATGAACAAAGCTGAGAATTAGAATGAGGGAAACTGGAGAAGCAGGTAATTTATGTACTTCTACATGAAACAGTTTTGTAAGTGTGACCTATAGGGTCGCTATGAGTTGGAATACTCTCCACAGCAGTGGGTTTGCTCTTTGTTCTTACAGTTTTCACCAGTATTGGGAAAGCTATTTTGATGGTTGTTTTCACAATCTACTGAATGCAAAACAGTAGAATGTCTGCTTTTATTCACATTACTGGGATTGGAGGTAATTCTCCCTCTTGCTGCATAAGCCACCCTTTGCAGTAAAACTACACTAAGTTTTTAGTAAATCATTTGTAATTCTACCTTTCATTATAAGTGCTGGCCCTCTCTTGATCTCGTTTAATCAATGCATTGGAACCAGTGGCAACCTTGAAGCTAAAAACCTTTTCTAATCACTCTGACACAAACAGAGATAATTTTTCTTTTCCAATTCTAGTTTATGTCTCAGATTCAAGAATGGCACTTCTCACCTATTGAGAGCACACCTCACTCAGCTCTCAGCCTGAGTCTTACTAGTGGAGACCATTCACAATTATATGAGCTAAAGATGAAGTACATTGCTTTCAGCCTGGGGTGGAAGGGGAAGAGAGGGAAATTGCAGAGGATTAGTTCAATTCATCTTCCGGGTCTTTAGATATGTGCTACTTCTGAGTAAGTTAAACAATTTTGTTTTAACCTCTGCTAATTTTCCCATAGAGGAGTCCTGGTAGCAACATGATCAAAATACTTGGCTGCTAACTGAAAAGTCAGAGGTTTAAACTCACCAGTCACTCCATGGGAGATGGATGTGACAGCCTGCTTCCACAAAGATTTACTGCCTTGGAAACCCTATGGAGCACTTCTACTTTATCCTACAGTGTCACTATGAGTTGAAATCTACCTTTATCCTACAGTGTCACTATGAGTTGCCCACCCCAACCCCGCCCTTTTGGTTTTACTTTCCTTTTTTTTTCTTTTTTTTTGCAATTACCTTGTTTGTTTTAATTGCTTGTCTTGTTTTAATTATTTAGTCATTCATATATCTATTTTCTTTTATTCTTCATTTTTTTTTTTTGTCCTCTCCTGAACAGGTCATCATTCTAACAGATATAATATGTATCTTCCAAGAAATATGTTTCATGTAAAATGTATATTGCTATTTGTGGTATCAATTTTTAATTTCTGCATTTGTTATTGCGATAGGAATTACATTGCTTCTTACTTTTTGTTAACTAACAGTGTGCTTTTAAAATTCACTCATATTGCTCTCTGACCATCTACCCCATTACTTCCCACTATCTGTTGCATTGCTTGCTGTGCAGTCACCATCTCTAGTGCACTCAGCAATGGTGGACTTTCAAATTGCTACTAAGTTACTGCCATCACAAACAACCCAGCAGTGAACACCCTTTTACATGTTTTCTTCTATACAAGTATGAGAATTTTGGAAGGAAATACGTTCAAGAGCGAGATTCCTAGTCACGGCGTATACCCACATTTAATTTGACTAAATAATACCAGATTGGAAGCTCTGGTGGTGTAGTGCCTAAGGCATTTGACTGCTAACCAGAAGGCTGGTGGTTCAAACCCACAAGCCACTCCTCAGAAGGAAGGTTGGGCAATCTACTTCTATAGTGATACTGCCTCAGAAACCCAAGGAAGGGTTGCTATGAGTTGGATCCGACTTGATGGCAGTTAGTTTGGTTTTGGTGAATACCAGATTCCTCTTCAGAATAGCAGCCCTTGTCTATCTTCCCACCAGCAATATTCTACATAATCACCACAAACACTCAACCCCTTCCCCCATGAACACTCCTTCATATCCTTACTATAATTTACCTAAACTGGTTTCTCATTTTTGCCCATTTTAAAAGTATAACATAAAGCTGATGGTTGTTTTAATTTGTATTTCTCTGATTATGATTAAAGAATGATCATAATCTCTGATTTTTTTTTTTAAAGTAGGACTTTGGTATTTCCATATCTATTATTTGCCTGTTTCTATACTTTGCCATGGGAGCTCTGGTAGCATAGTGGCTAAGGCACTTGACTGCTAACCAGAAGGCTGGCGGTTCAAACCCACCAGCCACTCCTCGGAAGG
>NW_006921713.1:32077-33080 GCF_000298275.1 Orycteropus afer afer
ACTTCCGTAGTGATACTGCCTCGGAAACCCAAGGAGGGGTCGCTATGAGTCAGGGCTGACTCGATGGCACATAACAACAACAACAACAACATACTTTGCCATATATTTTTCTACTAGGGTTGTTGTCTACTTTTGGTTGATTTGAGCAGTTACATCAAAGTGTGTGTATATGAGCAAAAGAAAAAGGATAAGATGTCTATATCTTCCTTAAAGCTTCTGTGGTAGTTAAGTTTTGTGTCAACTTGCTTGGGCTTGGTTTTGAGTGGCTGGGCAGCTGGATGTAGTTATTTCCCATGATGACATGGGTAATCCAACTCCATGGTGCAGTCTACTGGAGCAGCTGAGTAGCTGCCTTAAGGATGTAGTCTGCTTCCAATATATAAGAAGAAGCTTTGAGAAAGGTCTCTTGCATTTTTGGCATGCCTGGATCCTGCATGTAGCTGAGTCTTCATTTAGCAGTCTGCCATGATTGCCTGCTAGTCTTGACTATTTCTAGACTTGAACTAGCGGCCTGCTGTGTTGCTTGGTAATGTTGGGATTGTGTCATTTTACTTCTCGGCCTTGGGTTTGTCAGCTTCAGCAGCCAGCAGCTGTCTGAGCTCAGAGATGCCTCCAGCTTCAGTGGGCCTGCAGCATGAGGTGGAAGGGCTTTCACCCAGCTTCTAGAGCTGGCATTTTGGACTCAGACTTTTAGCTTCCTAGATTGTAAGAGAATAAATCCTTGTTTGTAAAACCATCCCATCTGTGGCACTAGAGGTAACAAAGTAGCTTCTCACTCAAGACTTGTGTAATTTTACCATTTATCAACCACATGAAAATAATATTTAAAGATCTGTTAAAAGTTATAAAGATATTAGAGTTAATTTGATTTATTAAGATGACAGATTATTTCCTTTTTTGATCCCATCCACTTGTAGGCAACAAGGCAAAATAAATGTGAGTATAGATGGATATGGGAGCTCTGGTAGCATAGTGCCTAAGGCACTTGACTGCTAACCAGAAG
>NW_006921713.1:33305-36086 GCF_000298275.1 Orycteropus afer afer
CTGGGATGCTGAAAAGTATGCCACCAGTATTTTAAATACCAGGAGGGTCACCGTTGGTAGACAGGTGTCAGAGGAATTTCCAGACTAGGGCAAACTAGGAAGCAGAACCTGGTATTCTATTTCTAAAACAAACAAACAAACAAACAAAAAACAAAGCCAATAAAAACCTTATGAATAACAGTGTCACATTGTCTGATTTAGTGCCAAAAGATGAGCCCCAGGTTGGAAGGCACTCAAAATAATGCTGAAGATGGACTGCCTCCTCAAAGTAGAATAGACCTTAATGACACAGATGGAGTAAAGCTTTTGGAATCTTCTATGATGTGATTTAAAATGAAAAGAAACAGCTGCAAATATCCATTAACAATTAGAATGCAGATTATATGGATATGGATCCAGGAAAATTGGAAGTCATTAGAAATGAAATAGAAGGTGTAAAGATTGTTATCCTTGGCATTAGTGAGCTAAGATGGACTGGTATTGGCCATTTTGAAGAGGACAATCATATGGTCTACTATGCTGGGAATGACAAATTGAAAAGGAATGGTGTTGCATTCATTGTCAGAAAGAACATTTCAAGATCTATTCTGAAGTACATTGTTGTCAGTGAAAGAATGATATCAATATGTCTACAAGGAAGAACAGTTATCACAACTATTATTCAAATTTACACACCAACACTAATGTCAACGATGATGAAATTGAAGTTTTTCTTTTTTTAAATCAATTTGTGCAGTCTGAAATTGATCAAACATTCAATCAAGGTGCATTGATAATTACTGGTGGTTGAAATGGGAAAGTTGTAAACAAAGAAGGATTGGTAGTTGGAAAATATGACCTTAGTAATAGAAATGATGCCTGAGATTTTATAATAGAAGTTTGCAAGATTAATGACTTATTCTTTGGAAATACCTTTTTCTAACAACATAAATGGTGACTATACACATGGACCTAGTTGGATGAGATACACAGGAATCAAATTGAATAAATCTGTGGAAAGAGATTAAGAAGCAGCTCAGTATCATCTGTCAGAACAAGAACAGGGGCTGACTAAAGAAGAAACTATCATATTTTTGTAATAGTTTGTGTGTCAACTTGGCTGGGCCTGGTTGAGTGGCTGGGCAGCTGGATGTAGTATTCCCCATGATGAGACTGGTGAAATCTACTGTGAGCAGCTGAGTAGCTGCGGTCTGCTTCCTGTGTATAAGCAGAAGCCTTGGGGAATGGTCTCTAGCTTATGGCACATTTGGACCCTGCGTGTAGCCATGTCATTGTTCAGCAGTCTGCCATGCTCTGCTGACTTGGGGACTTACAATGGACTTAAATTAATGGCCTGCTGTGTGGTTTGGTAACATCAGGACTGTGCCTTTTTACTTATCAACCTTGGACTTGGCAGCCTCAGCAGCCAGCAGTTGTCTGAGTGAAGAAAAGCTTCTAGCTTCAGTGGGCTGTGAGCTGGAGGCAGAGCTGAAGCCCAAGGCTGAAGGGCTTTCATCCAGCCCCTAGAGCTTGGTGATTGGAACTTGTACTTAAAGCCTCCAAATTGTAAGAATAAAGTCCTGTTTGTTGAAGCCATCCCATTTGTGGTATATTCCTGTCAGAGCTGTACTAGGTAACCAGAACAATGTTCATATGCAAGTTCAAATTGAAGCTGAAGAAAATTAAAACAAGTCCATGAGAGCCAAAGTATGACCTTGAGTAAATTCTACTTGTATTTAGAGACTGTCTCAGGAATAGATTGGATACATTGAATACTAATGACCAAAGAACAGAAGAGTTGTGGGATAATATTAAGGACATCATACATAAAGAAAGCAAAATGTTATTAAAATGACAGGAAAGGAAATAAAGACAAAAATGGGTGTTGGAATAGACTCTGAAACTTGCTCTTGAATGTAGAGTAGGGAAATTGAAAGGAAGAAATGATGAACTAAAAGAGCTAAACAGAAGATTTCAAAGGGTGGCTCAAGAAGCCACGTGTGTGTGTGTGTGTGTGTGTGTGTGTTTCTTCTAATATCTTCCCTGTGGCTTTAGGAATAATTGGGAAAATATAACAAAATGTAAAACAGTTCTGGACTGAGACTGTAGCATTAATTAAAGTTGTCTGATCTTGGGAAAATGACTCAAATTCTCTTGGCCTCAGTTCAGTTTCTTAATTCTCAATCAGTAAAGGAAGAAATTAGATTGTATAATGGTTATAACCTTTCAGGCAAAAATTAAAACAAACAAGAAAAAACCCCACAAAACTCTTTATACTACTTCCGAGCTTATAAATGGATTACCAACAGAAGCCTTGCACATGATTTTTTTTTTTTTTTTATTGTGATTTGGGTGAAAATTTACAGAGCAAACACACTTTCCATACAGCAGTTCACATACACTTTGTCTCATGACACTGACCACAATTTAGCACAATGCAACATCTCCCCTCCCACTTCCTCCCCATAGCTACCTCTTCCCTATGTTCATCCCTCCATGCACTCCAACCCCCTGAGCTGTCTCCCTGTGCCAGAGCAGCCCTTCTTTCTCTCATGCTTGATCTCTCAAAGGAGTGTATCAACCTCAGGTAAATGCTCAACTGATATGCCTGTCTATTGTTTGGCTGGAAGTCACAGGTATGCGTTCAATTCCAGACCTGAAGGGCAGTTAGGGGCCATGGACTCAGTGATTCCACCAGGCTCCATTGGGCTAGCAAACCTGTTTCCCGATTTTTTTTTTTTTTCCAAATGATTTTGAGTTTTGTTCCACGTTGTTCTCTCTGTCTATCCAGGATCTCCTACA
>NW_006921713.1:38074-40581 GCF_000298275.1 Orycteropus afer afer
AGTTTTGACTACTGTGGCTGTGTAGTAGGTTTTGAGATCTGGCAGCGTGAGACCTCCTACTTTGTTCTTCTTCAATAGTTGCACATGAATTTTTGAAGACAAAGATAGAACCAATCATGA
Organism: Orycteropus afer afer; assembly: GCF_000298275.1. Classification (NCBI taxonomy): domain Eukaryota; kingdom Metazoa; phylum Chordata; class Mammalia; order Tubulidentata; family Orycteropodidae; genus Orycteropus; species Orycteropus afer. The sequence continues at coordinate 38,195 of NW_006921713.1, forward strand.
GGAAATAGCCAAAGAAAAGGAAAATTATTTGTACAAAGTAGGATATATAATGGCTAATGAATATATATTAACATGACATCATTTATCTAGGACACTTGATAGATATAATATAATGGACTTTTGAGTATGAATTATTTTTTTACTTGTTCAGAATTATGAAGCACATTTACGTGAAAGGAACTCTCTGAAGGTATTCTTGGATCTCTTATATAAATTGATAACAAGTTTTCACCTATGCTAGACTTCCCCAAAATGTGTTAGTGGGAAATTAATAAACTTTATTTGAAAGAGGGCCCCATGGTTTAACATATTTGTTTAACAAATATTTTATTCCCTTATATGTGCAGATATTGTTTAGGCTCAAAGGATATTCTGGTAAACAAAATAAGCAAATGTGCTACCTCATAAGGTTTGTATTCTAGTGTAGCAAATTAGAATTTTAAAACTTTAAATTGTGATGAGTACTACAAAAGAAATGAAGTAGGTGATGCAGTGAGAAGCAACTGGGAAAGGTCAGCTTCTGGGAGGGAAATCAGAAAGATGATATTTGAAAAGGATCTAACTTTTCAGGCAGAGGCAATTTCAAGCACAAAGATCCTAATGTAGCAGAGGCCTCAGCATGGATAAGGCAGAAAACAACAATTAGTAGATAAGAAAGTGGTCAACAAGGAGGAGAGTGATGGATAAGGTTGGAGAAAAACTACAGGGCCAGAGTTGAGAAGATTTTGTAGGTCATGATATGAAGATTGAATCTTGAGTATTAAACCCATTGATATGCTTTAGGAATGAGCAGGGGATCAATTTATGCTTTTAAAAGGTCATCTGATGGCTTTGTAGGAACAGTGGTAAGAGACGAAGAGTGGAAGCAGAGAGATCAATTAGGAAGATATTGCAATATTCCCATGAGAAATAATGGTGCCAAAGAGCTATAGCAGTAGTGATGGAGGGAAGTAGACAGACATTCTTTTGGAGGTCAAACTCATACAAAATTTGCAGATAGAATAGATATGGTAGAGAGAGGAGAAAGGGAAGAATCAAGGATGATACCCAGACGGAACACAAACTTATTTTTTATTTTTTTTAGTGGTAGAGTGTCTCAGAGCCTTTACTATGTTAACGTACACTAAGATTTTTCAAGAGGGGGATACATAGCATTTTCCAACTTGTTTGTTCATAGAACCCTTGATAACTTTTTTTTTTTTTTAAACCCATAAATTGTTCTTTATGATTGAAATTTTAGATTGCACATGAACCTCTTGATGCTTTGATAATTAAGATGTTTAATGCAAAAGGTTTCAATTTAAAGGCAACAAAAATAGTTTATGTTCTTCCTTTCTATTCATCCATTCAGCTATCCATCTGTATATTCAGCAAATGTTTGTTAAACACTCATTATAATCCAGACTCTGTAATGAGATCTTGTAGGTAAATAAGACAGAATCTTTCCTTTGAAGGGAATTGTGGTAGAAACAAACTTATAAAGAAGTATTTTTCTAAAACTAATTTATAAGGAAGAATTGTGGATAAGCAGATAAAATGGAAGCAGTGTTATTAATAGGTCAGTGAAAATATTTTAGGAGCTCTGGTGGTGTAGTGCCTAAGGCATTTGACTGCTAACCAGAACGCTAATGGTTCAAACCCACCAGCCGCTCCTTTGGAAGGAAGACTGGGCAATCTACTTCCATAGAGACACCGCCTTGGAAACCCAAGGAGGGGTTGCTATGAGTTGGAACCAACTCGATGGCAGTGAGTTTGGTTTGGTTTGAAAGTATTTTGTGAAAGAATTTTGAGAGAGAGATAAATTTGTAGTAACATAAAGGAGGATCTTGGGACTAGAGTTCCTTAAGAAGGAAGAAGCTATGACACATTTATGGAAGAATTACTGTGGGCAGGAAAGATTGTTCTACAAGGTTTTGAAGGACTTTGGCATGAGGTAATTATGGGTGGGACAAATGCCACAGATGTTAGGAATGGGTTAGAAGTAAATCCTACCAAGGTAAGTCAGTAACTCAAATTTTTCATAGTCAAACTCTCTGAATAATGTATTCTTAGAATCAATGGTAATTCCAACAAAATGCACTGATGGTGACAACGTAGCTATAAAGAACAGAGAAAGCCACTATAATCAGATTTTCTTTGGCTATTTCTTGAGGCCATTTGGTTAGAGATTATAGCACTCCACAAGGATTTCTTGAAATTCTAAAGGACCATATTGGACATACAATTTCCAGTAGTAGTTGTTGTTGTTATGTGCCCTTGAGTCGGACCCAACTCATAGCGACCCCTCCTTGGGTTTCCAAGGCAGTGACACTATGGAAGTAGATTGCCCAACCTACCTTCTGAGGAGTGGCTGGTGGGTTTGAACCACCAGCCTTCTGGTTAGCAGT
>NW_006921713.1:43055-44843 GCF_000298275.1 Orycteropus afer afer
GGTGATTCTTCTTTGTTTCCAACTTTTGCATTCCAGTCACAGTGATAATTAACACATCCTGAAAGCATGTTCAGTCAATTTCAGACTGAAGAAGGGTCCAACTCATAGTAACTCTATATGCAACAGAAGGAAACACTGCCCAGTCCTGCGCCATTCTCAGAATTATTGCTATGCTTGAGCTCATCATTGCAGCCATTGTATCAGTCCATCTCATTGAGGGTTTTCCTCTTTATTGCTGACCCTCTACTTTAATTACCCTCCCCTTAAGCATTCATTATGTTGTTAATAGTTTAAGAAAGGAACTTTATTTTCCTTTAGTGTTTACTTAAGTCCAGAATAATTTGGGCTGCTGGATAGAAGACTGGTTATCCAGAAATGAGTTATGAAAAGGAGTGCTAAAGGAACTTGGGAAATACTCATTAAGAAATGGTGGGATACTGTCTCAGGTATCCTTCTTAAAAGATGTATAATGCTTATGAAATATTTCCCTTTTCTCAATAATCAGCCTTCCTTGTGACACTCCACAATCATTGTGTTTGCAAAGTGTAGGGGTGAGATCAGCCTATTTGGTTGTCCAGCTGAGTGATTCTCCCAGGTTTGATAAGAGAGCAGTGTTATAAATCAATAAATTAACTCAGGCTTTCTCAAACTATGACTGCCTTTGAACTGTGGGTTGCATTTACATGCTATTAGTGGTCACAGATCAAATTCCTAGGGAATGAAAAAATAAATCTGTCAAATTAGCAAACCTGTTCACACCATAAATTCTTTATTCATAAGCATTTGGAGCATGAACATGGTGCTCACAAAGCAAGGGCACTTTATATATTCTAAAAGAAGAATAAAAAGTGACTAAGGAGATAAGAACAGTATGATAAGAGTTATATTTATATACCACAATTAATTCGGAAAAGCTGTTGCATTTATAGCCTAGAAGAGATTGTTCTTTTCCGGGGAGTTAAAATGAACTAAAATACACAGAAAAGCTACTTTAAATCTTTCTAAATGTGTCTTTTACATACTGCTACAATATATGTTTAAAATAATGACATTTTTACATGAATCAAAGGTTGAACATACTTAATAAATGGCAGATCATCATCTTACTAAAATGAAAGTTGTGCAAGGTATCAGAAATCACCTTCAGATGAGTGTCTGATAGTTTCCATTTGGCCCTTCCTGGTCTACTTTCCACCCTACACCATTTTGCTATTGTCAGGACTATATAAATTATCTCCCTTTCCCTCTGCCCTCATGTTAGTCAATGGGTGGTGGTGTGGAGGGAAGAAACTCGACAGCAGACTAGATAAAGAAGAAGAGCATTATGTTCAAAAAAATAATATCGCAACTTATTGTCTCATTTTAGTCTTGCAAAAATTCTCCCCATTTAACAGCTGGAACAATTGAATACCAAATAAGTCATATATTTCAATCTTGCCTAATGTCACGAAAAGGTGCTCTGGTGGCTTACTGGATAAGGCATTTGGCTGCTAACCAAAAGATCAGCTGTTCAAACCTACCAGTCGCTCTGCAGAAGGAAGATGGGACGATCTACTTCCCTAAAGATTCACAGCCTCAGAAACCCAAAAGGTGTTGCTATGGGTCAGAATCTATAATGGCAGTGCTTGGTTATTTGGTTTGGAATGTCACACACACAAAAAAAGTAATTGGTAGAGTTAGAACTTGAAATTATGTGTTTTGACTCAAAGTTTCATAGTTTTATGAGGCATATGAATTAAAAAAAAATCTCTTCTTAGCTTATTAAGAGAAATAGGACAACAACAACAA
>NW_006921713.1:44943-85327 GCF_000298275.1 Orycteropus afer afer
AAAAGAAAAGAAAAAGAAAAAAGAAACAGGACACACAAACACATATCTAGTATTCTAAATACAGTGCCTATGTGCCAAGGCAGAATTAGAGGTCAAGCACGTTCACATTTAGAAAACACAGAAAGCACTCTGGTGACAGGATTGTTGTTGTTGTTGTTATGTGCCTTTGAGTTGGACCCGACTCACAGCGACCCATCTTTGGGTTTCCCAGGCAGTATAATTACGGAAGTAGATTGTCCCATCTTCCTTCCGAGGAGTGGATTAGTAGTCTTCTATTAAAGGTAGTGGCAATCCAGTGTAGCCATTGTAGCTACAAAGAAAAGACAGAGGGCACTCAGATTATAGAGGACCTTGGAATGCTAAGCAAAGGAATTTGAAATTTATCCCTAAGTCATTTGTATTTTCTAAAAGTGTTTGATCAAGATTGTAACTGACATCACTGAGTAATGAGTTGAGGATTATGAAAATTAATTTGGCAGCAGTATATAGAATAGGTTGGAGATTTAAAGAAAAATGAAATCAGAAAGATCTGTTAAAAAACTTGATAAGTGAGCAGCAATAATGATTAGAAATTAGGTAGCAGCACAGGGACTGAATAAGGAAAACATTTGTAGGGATAGAAATAAAACCTCTCAATGACTAATTGGATTTTAGAAAGTAGGAAAAGAAGTTAAGGATACCTGAAGTTTTGACCTTGAATTAATGGCAAGGTAATGTTTCCAAGAGCTGAAAAGGAAGATTTAGAAAGAGTAATTTGTTTGAGGGAGAAGGGAGCAGAAAATATTATAAGCTTACTTCTAGAAATACTGATTTTGACATTGTATGGCTTAGACAAGTAGGTGGTTGGAAATGTGTAAATTCAAAAGTAAATTTGAGTTGGAGTCATCTCTAAGATTATTGAGTGGAAGTCTTGGTTCCACTTATTGAACCTGGGAGAACTAGGAATAGGGTGGGTATGATTCAAGGGGGAGTGATGACAAGCTAGAGTATTCTTGGAGGTTAAATTGAACTGGGAGTGGGTTTATGCAAAGTTGTTCTAGCACTGTAGTCAAGTTTGTATCTTAGAACACATTGTTTAGTGACAAGTCCAATGACAAAAAAAAAAAAGAAGATTAGGAGCCAAGGAAAAGAGAAAAACATATTGTGCCATGAAAAAAAAAAAAAAAAATTGGAAAGCTACTTAGTAATAGACCATAAGTAGTAAGTACTGAAGCTTTCCTTTTATGTTGTTTCTGGTGAGTTTGAAAAATGGGATGGTTGCTTAAAGGACCTTAGTGCATGAGAGTGATAATATTACGAAGTAAGAGATGGAGCACTGAAGTTTCAGGGATGATTATGTTTGGGTATAGGATGCAGTAGAGGAGGAGAAATTAAACAAATTAGGAGTAGAAAAAGATGCAGGTAAAATTGAGGAAATAAAGTGTTTCAGAATAAAGAATTAGTCAAGTTCTCATGGTGCAGAAATGCCTAAGGTAAAGATAACTGAGGGAAGGTCATTGGAATGAACAATTATGCTATTTAAAATTTAAGAATGGATTTTAACCATATTGTTGGACTGGAAGCCAGAGGTACAGAGCAGCATGATATAGTGTAATAGACACAGACTTTAAGGTGTAATAGAGCCGAATTGGAATCCCAGTTCTGTCACTTGCCAGCTGTGTTAATTTGGCCAAGTTACACGAGAATATTCTTAACTTCCTAAGCTGTAAAAAATAATATTTCCCATTTGTATGATTCTTATAAGGATTACATAAGGCAGGAAAAAATTGGTTGGTAGAGTGCCTAGAACATAGCAAACTCTTAATTAAATCCACTCCTTTAAGAAAAGAAATTGAGTGGAAACAAAGTAGGAAAAATGAAGAATATAATAATCTTTTTAAAAGTTTGGTTGTGAAAGGACCTGAAAAATTTGTAGGAAAGATTCTTCAAGATATGGGACCTGAGTACGTTTGCTGATAGAGAACAAGAGCCCAGAAAAGATGAAGTGAAGAGACATGAATGCAGAGTCTGGAGCCCAACAGCTAGGGACCTAGCTCACAGGGGGAAGAGTTAGCCCGAAAAAGGAACAGACACTTCTTTGGAGACTATTTATAAGGAGAATAAAATAGATACATATATTTTTAAATGCATAGGAAAGAAGCTGTAGGAACTCTGTTTGAAAACATTTGTTTTCTTAATGAAGAGATAGTCATTTACTAAGTGAAGGAATGATGGAGCTTAACTAAATTGGAAGAATTTAGAAGAACATTGTGAAGCAGAAAATAGAAGTCCATAGAGAAGAATAAATTGCTTGCTTATCAGAAGGAGAGACCAGTGACTGAAGCAGAAGTGAGATAGATTTCACTAGAATTTAGGAGGATACTGACCATTCTGTAGGAATTGTAGTATATCCTAACTGCTGAAATTATCCAAAGCAAAAGGCTAGAATCTAAGAAGTACATCATGATATGTACAAATTGATGAAAGGGTTATATAAATCAATAGCATGGCTAAAAATTGGTTGAGTGATAGTGACCTAGCAGCACTTTTTATATCGATCCACTAATTAAAGTTTAGTTAATGGTGGGGAGGGGCCTTCAACAACTTTGAAAAGTCTGAAAGAGGCCAAGAGAAACTCTATATGTCATATTATACGCAGAACTGGGTGTTACATAGACGGGAATAGTCAAATCTTGTACACGGTGATGAAGGTTCAAATAAAGAAGATGAAACCTGTTTAATCTCAAGGCAATCATGAGGCCATGACATGCTCCAGAACCTCAGAGATTCACCTTGATATTGGAGAGTTGAAGGATATATACCCTCTCTGGTGCCTCTGCTTTAATATATTATGTTCAGTCTCATAACCCTTCTGACCAGCCCTCAAGGGGAAACCTAGAAAATCTTTGATGAGGATCTTGTAAACTTTATGTATATGGATGACTTTTGATGAACTTGATTTTCTTGAACTTGTTGGAGGAGAAATCTCTTTTCATTTGCATTAAGACAAGAGCAAAGATTTTCATAAGATCAGGAGAAGGTAATCACAATTTCAGAATGGAATCAATTGCCTTGAAGTGAGGGGTCCCAACATCATCACTGTGAATCTGCAGGGGAATACGTGATTTCTAAGGATATATAGTAGGTACTGATGTTTTACAAAATCTTGGGAGGCCAGTTAAACCTACTGTGCCTTACATCTTTGTTATCTGTATTCACTCATTTATTTATTAGCTGTTATATAACAAGCAATAGTTTCTAGGAACTGGAGATAGTCAAGGTCCTCATTTTGATGGAGCATACCTTCCAATTGCTTGTGACAGTAGAGGCAAGGATAGCACTAAACTATTCAAAAAAGCTTATCCTTCTGGTATACAACACTGACTTCTCAGGATCTGAAACATTTTGTGTGTACTGTGTATATGCCTATGCCTATGTGTATATGTATGTACATTCATAGTGTGATTCTAAGTGTAGACATGTGTATATGTGTACACATATGAACAGGTAGGTTAAATAAAGGTGATGAGTGGAAGTTGTGGCTGTTAATTTTCCAGGCTTTGATAGTCTCCACATAAAGTAAATAAATTACAAATAATATTGTGGCAAGGATAGTTGTGGTACACTGTGGCAGAAATTAACGAAATAGTTCTTTTTTCTCTTTTTTCAATTGTATTGCTTTGAGGGTATGTTTTGGTTGTTGCCTATCAAAGGGGAAAAAAATGAGGTTATTTAATATTACCAAGATAACTGATGGGGTAGACATTCTCTTAGCATGACAAGGATTATGAGAATTGTATAGTTGTATATAGGGTCATTATGAATCAGAATTGTCTTGATGGCACCTAAAAATGACACTCTCTTATGCTAATGATGGGAGTATTATTTGTTGAAATCTTTTGGAAAGCAATTTGGTTATGTTTATTAAGGGCATTAATAAGGTTATATCCTTTCAACACTCAATTTTAGGGAATCTATCTTAAGGGAGGGATCTCTGGGCGGCATAGTGACCACTAACCAGAAGGCTGGTGGTTCAAATCCACCAGCTACTCCTTGGAAAGAAGACTAAATAATCTACTTCTGTAGAGATACTGTCTCAGAAACCCAAGGAGGGGTCACTGTGTCAAATTGACTCAATGGCAGTGAGTTTGGTTTGTTTGGTTTATCTTAAGGGATATAATCTAAAATGTGGGCAAATCTTTACACACAAAGAAGCTATGTGGTTAAGTTTGTGTGTCAACTTGGCTGGGCCCGGTTGAGTGGCTGGGCAGCTGGATGTAGTATTCCCCATGATGAGACCGGTAATCAACTCCATGGTGAAATCTACTGTGAGCAGCTGAGTAGCTGCCTTTGGGTATGTGGTCTGCTTCCCACATTTAAGAAACAGCTTTGAGAATGGTATCTAGCTTATGGCATGCTTGAACCCTGCACATAGCCATGTCATTGTTCAGCAGCCTGCCATGCTCTGCCAACCTTGGGACTTTCAATGGACTTGAATTAATGGCCTGCCATGTGGTTTGGTAACATCAAGACTGTGCCTTTTTACTTGTCAACCTTGGGCTTGTCAGCTTCAGCAGCCAGCAGCTGAGTGAAGAGTTGGCCACTTAGTGAGCCAGGAGCAGGATGCAGAGCTGAAACCTAAGGTTGAGGGGTTTTCATTCAGCCTCTAGAGCCTGGCACTTGGAACTTGGACTTCTAGTCTCCAAAAATTGTAAGAATAAACTCTTGTTTGTTAAACCCATCCCATTTGTGGTATATTCCTGTCAGAGTGGCACTAGGTAACCAAAACATAAGCTCACTACAACATAATTAGTAACAGAAAGAAAAGCTAAAAGTTTAAATTATTGTTGTTGTTGTTATGTGCCGTTGAGTCAAACCCGACTCATAGTGACCCCTCCTTGGGTTTCCAAGGCAGTGTCACTATGGAAGTAGATTGCCCCATCTTCCTTCCGAGGAGTGGCTGGTGGGTTTGAACTGCCAGCCTTCTGGTTAGCAGTCAAGTGCCTTAGCCACTATGCTACCAGAGCTCCTCTAAATTACAGATGAATAAAGAGATAGTTGTCTTGTTACAGTGCATTATAGTATGGACATCACATAAATATTTAAAATTATGTATTTAATGACATGATGTGATGGGTAAGGTTATGCGACAACTTGGGTAGGTCATGATTCTCAGTTATTTGGCAGGTATTATGTAATCATCCTCCATTTTGTGATCTGCTGTGAGCAGCCAATCATTTGAAAGGGAAATTTCTTTTGAGTTGTGGGCCTGCATCCAATATATATGGATGTTCTGGCAAAACTCACCCTTGCTTGATCTTGCCTGTGACTCTTTATCCTGACCTTTAGTTCTTGGAATGTGAGCCCAGCAGTCTGTCTTGTAAGCCGCAGATTTTGGATTCATCAGCATTGCAATCATGTGAGTTAGGGGAAGCCTCCAGGCTGATGTCTGACCCACAGACTGGGGACTTGCGAAACTCCACAGTTGTGTGAGCCATTTTCTTGAAATAAATCTCTATATATTTATAGATACATGTATATATGTGTGGGTGTGAGTGTGCGTAAATACATATATATATATACACATATACATGTGTGTTTATATATACATATTTTACTAGTTTTGTGATTAAAGTCAATGGAAAACTATAGCAACACAATTCTAATATGACTACTAACTGCTTAGATCTTTCAGGAATGAAAGTTTGAGTCATCCCATCATGCAAAGAACCACAACCAGCTGAGGTGCTTGCTGAGGTTCAAAGAGAATACAGAATCTTTAGTCTAAAAAGGTAGTCCTAAATACCAGCTACAACCAAGTGACCAGTTTCAGTAACAAGGATTGTTGTTATTTTCAGTATTTCTTCCTGTTTTGTTATGCCTCTCTCTGTATGTGTGTGTTTATACGAACTATCTTTGTTTTCTATCCTCCTTGATTCCATTACTTATTAGAAAATATAAGATGTAAATAGGGTATGTTTTTCATTGTATGCATATTAATTGTATCATATTAGGTACAAGTATGACTTTAAAATTGTTTTTAGTTATGCATGGTTTAAGATGTGTATGAAGTTGACAAGAGATAGACTGTGATGGTGAAAGTTATGTGTCAGCTCGGCTATGCCATGATTCTCAGTGGTTTGGCAGATTTATGCAATTATCCTCCACTTTGGGATCTGATGTGAACAGACAATTTGTTGAAAAGGGAATTTCATTGGGGGTATGGTTTGGATCCAATAGATATGAGTGTTCTGACAAAGGTTATCATTCCTCAATCCTTCATCTAACTCATCATTCTCTGACATCTGGTTCTTGAGACACGAGCCAGCAACCTGCCATCTGACATGGAGATTTTGGGATTCATCAGCTCCTGCAGCCCCATGAGCCAGCTGCCTGCTGTTAAGTCTGCCAATTTTGGGTTTATCAACCCCTGCAACCACATGAGTCAGAAGGAGCCTGCAGCCTGATGACTGACCCACATCCATTTGAGACTTGCCAGCTTGCATAACTGTGTGAGCCATTTCTTTGAAATAAATCTCTCTCTATATATATTTATATATGTATGCTTCATTGTTTTTGCTCCTCCAGAGAACTCAGCCTAAGTCACATGGGAAATGTTTATGATATATGATATTATGTAAAAAGATCAATATATAAATTTTATAGGCTGCATGCTCTGAATATTTAAAACAATTCTACAAATGGAATGGAAAGAAATAAGACAACATGCTATATGCTTTATCCATTGTGTACAATTTGTATATTCAACTTCAATATTCAGGAATATCAATAAATATTATCTTAAAAACTTTGTTCGATTGGGAGTCAAATGTTTCTGTAATTGTCCCATAAACCATTGAATCTTATTCTAGAATCATTAAAAAATCAACACTTAGAGATATAATAAAAAGACATCTAACCTTAACTGGCCACAGCTATGATATTTCTGTATTGTTGTTGTTGTTATGTGCCGTCGAGTTGGCCCCGACTCATAGCCACCCCTTCTTGGGTTTCTGAGGAGGTGTTATCACTATGGAAGTAGATTGCCCAGCCTTCCTTCTGAGGAGTGGCTGGTGGGTTTGAACTGACCGCCTTCTGGTTAGCAGTCAAGTGCCTTAGGCACTATGCCATCAGAGCTCCTATTAAATTTGTAGGGTGCCATATATATATTTTTAAAGTTCCCGTAAATTCTAATAAATATCTCTGCATTTATCACGGTCACTATCATGGAACACATTTGCTCCACTCTGTCTTATGGGTAAATATTCCCTAAGTAAAATTACATTACGTTTTCCCTATTAAATTTGCATTTACTGAGTCATAGATATCACTTGAGACTTCTCAACTTTAAGAAAGTAAATAGCCATTTCCTAGAAACACAACAAAGCTAGGTCCAGACAATTACCAGGAGCAATTCTTTATATTATCCAGTTGCATAACACACTTCTTGAATAAATGACATATCCTAATTTAGGATACATCACCAGATTCAAGTCAGAGAGTATCCTCTGCCAGTCGATAAGAGTGCGGGTCACTGGAAGATCTCTTCGTAGAATTTTCCTCAGGGCTTCATTAGATAACTCCTGTAATTCTTCTAAGACTGCAGCTTGAAATTTATTCTCTTGTTCTTCCACAAGTCTAGCAAAATTTAGAGCCAGTTGAGCTTGGTTAACTATTTCCAAGCTTTCTTTTAGGTCCTTAGAGATTTTAACATGAAGGTTGACACATCTGAAGTAGTGAGCTTGCACAAAAATTCTTCCTGTTACTTGGGTCAGAAATGGATTTACTTGGAAAATCCATTTAGACTTCCAAAGGCCATTCCAGCAATCTCCTGATTGATAGTTGTGGTCTTCAATGCATGCTATCAAGAACTCCTTACTTTTCACAGTTTTTCTCAGCACATTGCAATTTCCATTTGGAAAGTGATCATTCACATATAGTTTCAAGGCACACAGAACGACAGTTCTCAGGTATTCTGCCTCATTCCGAATGATACCATGGCTTTGGATGTCTTTTAGCTGATTTTGAAGCAGGTCAAATTTGAAAGAAAGTTTGCTTTGATAGTCAAAAAATCGGTAGTCACCCACTACATTGTGGTGAGACAAGAGGACGGGATTGCCGTCAATACAAAGTGGTACAGTATATTTTTGGCAATGTTGGTGGCCTGCACACTCACCTTGATGGTGCATAAGTTTTTCATCACGAATAAGCAGACAGAGATCATCAAAGGCATTTACAAATTCCCCTGGAGGAGCCTGTATTAGCAGTCTGCGAATTACTCTTTCTTTCTCTTTCCTACTCAGAATGCTAAGTGACATGTTTGGTTGCAGCAGAAGCAGAGCTTCTGAGATGAAAAGTGTTCAAAGGAATGAGAAAACATCCCATGAGACACCTTTCCCATTAAGGTGTTAAACATTCAAGCTTAAGATTATTAGGTTCAATCATCAGCCCAGGTAGTCTAGTAGGCTTTGAGTTTCCTGATTACATCATAAAGAAGCTTGCTCTGATGATGTCACAATGGGTGTCAAACTGAAAAAAAAAAAAAAAAAAAAAAGACAGTCACCTGACAGCATGGTGCCCAGGCAGCCAGCTAAACAAGTTTTGAAGATTTAAAAGCTAAGCTTTCTGAACAGGCTTCTTCAAAAGTGGTGTGCCTCAGTGTGTTATATCTTGTCAGGTATTGAGAAAAGCAGCCCAGAGTTCCTAGAGAGAATGTGACAGCACTTTGCACCTTCAGGGACCGTGATGGAGTTGATTTGTACTCAGATCCTCAGAATAGCTGCCATGAACCCACTGGAAGGACATTGTGATGAAAGGTTTGAGGGGTTTAAACAGAAGATTAAAAATAAAATGAGCTACAAAGGCAATTCACGGGGAAAAAATGTCAGATGGTAGGAGATGCTGGAACTACAAACATATTGTATCTGGAGATAGTCAAAACATAAGCAAGGAGCCATAAAGTGTGCAGGGCAGGACATTGAGGGTCCACATCTTTTGTACCTAGTTTGATGGGACTGCAGGGTAAGCCATGTCTAAAGAACAAAGGCAACAAACCACTGTGTGTTCTCTACTTTCATCCTAGGAAAGAAGTGCCAGTGGCAACAACCAATGAATATCAAGAAATTCCTTTCCTGCAAGGGGGCAGAGTTAATTCCATCTGGAGCCTCTGACAATATCTAATGGGGAGAGACTTCAAATTGAGGAGGAGAAGCAGCACAGCAGGTCACGAAAATATGGAGAACAAATATCCACTCAGAAGTCCTTTCTGAGCCCCTATCCTCTCCGTTCTCTTGATTTCCCCTCTTCACTCAATTTTCTTCTCATTCTTTCTGGAGAGTTCTGAATTTCAGTCCCTCTCCCTCTCATTTAAGTATAAACTACTTCCTTCCATATCTGTCCTGAGCTTTTCTGAGTTTCCCTAGCTTCCTGTATCTTATTCTTAGAGAAACATAAGCTTTGCCATGTTAAGTCATAGCCATTAAATTTAAGGGCTTCTCATTGGTTCCAACAATCTAAAATTGGGTAGATTTTGAACAACTTTTATTTATATTTTTTATGATTTTACAAGGAGCTCTGGTAGCATAGTGCCTAAGGCACTTGACTGCTAACCAGAAGGCTGGCGGTTCAAACCCACCAGCCACTCATCGGAAGGAAGATGGGGCAATCTACTTCCATAGTGATACTGCCTCGGAAACCCAAGGAGGGGTCGCTATGAGTCAGATCAGACTCGACGGCAAATAACAACAACAACAACATGATTTTACAGATTATCACATTATTTCATCTCCATCATAGCCTTTTAAATTGAAGTGTCTTATTTTTTGTAGTTTAACTTAAATAATAAGTAACTTTTATTATTTTTTTTCTGTCACACCAAATGTAAACTTATCATAGTATTGTTAACTCATTTTGGTGGTACTTAAAAGATTGAGGTATTATTATTATTATTATTATTTTGATTTTATATAGCTGTAAGGGTACATCTGTCAATGTAATAATAATTACAATTGTAATAATATAAATGTAGTAACAATTTATATTATGGTAATGATAATTCTATCCAGAATAGTTGCTATTTTTTGAATATTCAGGAGTAGAAATGATTCAATGACATACTTAAGACCCATTTATTGCCCCCCTTCTCTAAGATTTAATATTAATATACTTTCAGTTGAGAGAATTGAGGCTGACAGAGGTCAAGTGACAGGGAGATTCTGAAGTTCTGCTGTCCCCAAATCCATGTCTTCAGGGAGTAGATTGTAATAATGTTTTCATATATTTCCCAAGTAATAACTTTCTCATTTTTAAAAATTTATTACAGAATGATAAGAACTTAATTTTATGTATGTTTATTAAATATCATCAAATTATATTGTAATTTAATCTGTGCAAAAAATAGAAATAATTTAAAAATAAAAATAAATATATCAGATAAACTAAAAAAGAAAAAGAAAAAAAAAAACTCATTGTCATTGAGACAATTCTGACTCATAGCAACCCACATTGGGTTTCTGAGGCTATAAATCTTTACAGAAGTAGATTGCCCATCTTCCTTTCACAGAGGTGCTGGCAGGTTTCACCAACCAACCTTCTGGTTAATGGTCAAAGCCTTAGGTGTTATACCACCAGAGCTCCTAAAATTAATTAAGTAGAAGTCAAACATTATTTTAGGTATTTTAAATACCTAATCACTTTCTATGAAAATTTCCTTAACTTCTTTTTTGTGTTTCATACATGGTTTTTATCGAAAATTCAGGATGAGTTTAGAGGTGGAAAAATTAACTTAGAAAAAACTGTGAAGTTACTTGGAAAATTAAATATCCAGTGTGATATTGCTCATGTGAAATATATTTTTAAGGTGAGATGATATCTGCCTCCCACTCCTACTGTAGGTAGGACTTAATGCAATAGAAGTAAATGTCAATAGCTACTTATACTTTGTATGGTTTCTGTAGAAAATACATATGAAAAATTAGTCTTTTAAGAATTAAAACATTTAATTATGCTAAATATATTTGCAATCAATATGGAGATAATTTAGCTAGAAAGTAAAAATGTTGTCATTGCTGTTATGTGCCATCAAGTCAGACCTGACTCATAGTGACCCCTCCTTGGGTTTCTGAGGTGGTAGCACTAGAAAGTAAAAATAGCATTTGATAAAATTAGAAAGAAAACCAGTCTGCCAGTTTAGAACAACCTGCTGAATATATAGGAATATACAACATATATAGAAATATCCTAGATCACTTCAGACATAGGATTGGTTATATAATTAGATCAGAATCATAGAAATTATCAAATTGTCCATGGATTGAATGTTAGTGATTTAGAGAAGCAATAGGTAAATTTGGGGACGTGTTTTTTTTTTTTTCACTCTACAGAAGAAAATGTGTGCCTAAGATCTTTTTCTAAAGAAGGACTAGTAGGAGGAGACCCTGACTCAATTCTGTTACTAGACGACAGAGGAAAGAATCACGAATAAAATGAGAAAAGGTCAAGTGTCTCACCTGAGTTTTGGAGTAGAAAGATGGCACATTTTTTGGGGAATGAGAGAAGAATGCTAGACTGGCCAATCCAGATAGTTTGAAGAGAGAAATCCTGAGCATAATTTTGGCTTTTCAGGCATGAATAGCTAGATTCCTTATCTATGTTCAAGTAGTTACCATCATCACAAATCATGAAGGACTTTACCATACTTGCAAGTTAACAAGTTAGTTTCGTGGATGCTGATAGAAGACAGGTTCCTGGATCAGACATAAATACAGTTCACATCACAAGTTCCAAAGAGTGACACGAGGAGAGCCAGGTGACACCTGAACATTCAGCAGGTTGTGTTACAGGGGAGGTGTCTCAAGCTTAAGGAGCCCAAATTTTATATTCTGGGCAGTAAGCCTATCTGATTTTTGCCCTGGAGGGGGTCATTATATTTACTATATAGTTGAGAGTAAAAAGCATGCCCTTTGCTCCAGAAGGGGACACTATCTCTCCCAAGGCTGTTGGCTGTACACACATCCTTGAAAAGGTAGTACTGATGAGATATTGTTTGTACTTTGGTTAAAAAAATGTATGGAAACACAAGAGACCCATGGAGCACTGGCTCACAACAACAACTACTCTCAAAAAGATTTAGCCACTTAGGTTTACAAATAACTAAGAGGAGGTGCAAAAAAAGGAAATCTGTGTTTCTCAAGAGACGGCAGTAAAAATCTAGTTTCAGAGATATTCATATGAATACAAGCATTGTGCACTGTTATGAGTTATCAGAATTTGGATCAATACATGATAATACCGTTTTTGAAGACATAATTAACATGTAGATTTTTTTTTTTTTTTTTTGGAAAAGATAATCAAGGAAAAACAATTATGTGCTTCCTAATTTAATGAAAAGCAGCTTTGGTGGTATTGTGCCTAAAGCATTTGACTGCTAACCAGAAGGCTGGTGGTTCAAACCCACCAGCCACTGCTCAGAAGGAAGACTGGGCAATCTACTTCCATAGTGATATTGTCTCGGAAACCCACGAGGGGTCACTAGGAGTCGGATTCAACTCGATGGTAGTGAGTGAGTGAGAGTGAATTTAATGAAATCCACACTCAACACAGTATAAAAATCAAACCAAACTCACTGCCATCGATTCGATTCCCACTCATAGCAACCCCCTTTGTGTTTTGAGGCGGTAAATCTTTACGAAAGCCCAGTCTTCCTTCTGTGGAGTGGCTGGTAGGTTTGAACCACCATCCTTCTGGTCAACAGTCAAATGCATTAGGCACTGCAACACCAGAGCTCCTTCAGCATAATATAGGGTAATGATATATGAAATGTTAAAAATATTATTTGGTGATTATCAAGTTTCTTTAAATTCTCTTCAAGATAGAGATAGTGTTTGAAATGCAATTAAGTAAAATACATGCCAGATGTAAATGTATTAGGTAGAATGTTCAACAATTATAACAAGTACAGAAATTAATTGCAATTTATGATTAGTTAGACACAGGGAGGGGTGAAAGTCTACTTTGTTTAGCAAACCCTTTTCAGAGTGGCTGTGAAAACAATATTAATTACAAAAATTGGAGGGTCAGAGGTTGTTTAAATTACTTCAACACCTTCTTTAAAATGACCTTAAATGCTTTACAAGTGTAATTTACACGTAAGCAAGGCTGATAATCATGACAAAACCATTCTTACTATTAAAATAATTCTAGGCTTTATAATAAAGGGCCTGGGTGACATAACAGTTAAATACACAGCTATAACAGAAAGGGAGGTTTGCACCCACCAAGTGGTTCTGGAGAACCATCTGGTGATCTACTCCTGTAAAGATTATTGTTGTCGTTGTTGTTATGTGCCATCTACAGCCTAAAAAACCCCGTGGAGCTGTTCCAGTCTGTCAAATGGGGTTGCTAGGAGTTGGAGTAGACTCCATGGTACCTAACAACAACAGATCCTATAATGGATAATACTGTGTTACCTTAGGTTGCAATCTTGTACATACTTTAAAACATCGATTAAATAGAATGTTTTGGGAAGGTGCAGTGACTGACTGAATTTTCTTGATAGCTGAAAATTAAGTTTCTTAAACATCCAGCTCTTTTGCTTCAAATTCTGTTGTTAATGTTTCCACATGTCATCAGTACATCTTTCTGCTGGAGTAAATGAAATAAACCACAATGAATCTTACTTTGATGACCAAAATGTTCCTGTCTCAGGGAGATTATTATTGGCAAGATCAGTGGATTTGACGATCCTTGGCTCTACTAGATACTAACTGAGTAGTACTGGGAAGTCAAAGATCTCTCTGATAATATTTCTTAACTTGTGAAATGGGGATATTAAAATAGGTATCTTACAATGTTGTTCTGAATTTTAAGTAAAATATAAAGTATGAAAGTATCTCATACCAATAGGCACTCATAAGTATTAGTTGGAAGTGGATCAATCATGATTGTTTAACATATATAGGAGATTGCTTTACATGTATTAATTTCCTAAGAATATGGCTTTTCAACAAATGTTTGACATGAATTTATTTCCTTACAAGGTGACTTTTTCTTATAAAATTTCAGTAAAGAACATATAACTTTATGACCTTGGCAATGTACTCTAAATTTCTTTCTACAAAATTAATTATTGAATCAGGCTTGAGCAGCAATTCCCTAAGTTGTTTTATCCCTTTATCAAAAAAAAAAATATATATATATATTGCTTTTATCATCGCCTTTAATTTCTGACATTGAAAATGTAAGAAGTATGATGTGTCATTTCAATACACACAGCTAGTCTTAGATTACATTTTTGATTGTTGGTTGAGTATGAAATCATGTTATTATGGGCCTTTAAGTCTTCAAATTTTCTGAGCAGTTAACAATAGTTATTAAATATACAGTATGTGCAAGACACATTTTTGGGAACTGGGGGTTATAAAAAAGTGAATAATGTATGATGTCTCTCTTATAAGGAGAAAAAGAAACACATAGAGTTTATTTTATAAGAAGGTTATAAAAATTTCATGAGTAATACTAACAAGTATTATGAGGAGAAAGAAACTCTCCTCTGTTTGACTTTGGCTGTTTTATAAGATGTCACAGTGGAAGTAGGTTTCTTGATGGGCTTTGAAGAATGAGAAGCAATACATGTTGACTTAAGGGTAAGGAGTGCTTGGGGAATAAAAGGTAATCCAACCTGATTATTGTACAAGATACATGAAGGGGAGTGGTGAGAAACAGCAACAAATGTCAATTATTGCCAGATGATGGAGATTTGACTGGTAGGCTATAAAATTAGGTAATCATTGACATTTTTTGAAAACATAAATATCAATGTATTTGGGGGATAAATAATTCAGCAGCAGTGTCAAATGGGCTGGAAGTTAGAAGACAAGGAGAAAAAGTAGATCATTCCTATGCTGCCTCTGATATACAAACTTATGACCTGGAATCAATTCAATCCCTTAAGTTCTCACCTGATACCACAGTTTTTCTGTTTGGCTCCACCTTAAATTTATGGTTCATATTGGTAGCATAGTGCCTAAGGCATTTGACTGCTAACCAGAAGGCTGGTGGTTCAAATCTACCAGCCACTCCTCAACAGGAAGGTTGGGCAATCTACTTTCGTAGTGATACCACCTCGGAAACCCAAGGAGGGGTCACTGTGAGTTGGATCTGACTTGATGGCAGCGCATTGCGTTACTTCAGTTGGTCCTCCATAATTTAAATATTTTTTAGACTCCTCCAAAAGTGAGGAGGATCAAATCATTTTCTAAATGTCATATTCTTTCTTTTAACATACAAACTGCTTGAAAAGATTCTTTACATTTATTTTTCCACTGCATCCCATTGCAGAGAGATCATAGCTTACCCTCTGTATACATTTTATGTATCCTCTTTTCTTAAAAGTCTCCCTGTTCTAATTTTGATAACATCACCATCTCCCAGTTCCCCTTTTAAATCTCCGACCATTCTTCTCCATCTGTTCGGTCATGGTCTGTTCTTCTGCTCTTTTCTTTAAATTGTGTTATTTTCTTTCTTCTTAATTTGCAAAGTCCTCCTAAGCAATCTTATTGACCCTCAATGGCTTCAACTACTATTTAAATGGGAACAAGTCCCATATTTTTGTCCTGAATATCAAAGCCTATGAATGCTACCACTTGTTCATTATCTGTCATATTCTAGGCGTTGTATTATGGTTTTGTATATATTATTTTAACAAATATTCAAGGGACTTATTATTAGTATCTCTTTTATACAAAAGTATAGTAAGGATAAGATCATTGATATAATTTGCTCATATCTCATATCACAATGAGAACTCCAAAGTCCTTGTCATGTCATCTTCTATAACATACAAACCCTCTCTTCCCATACCTCACTGGCTGTCTCTGCTTAAACACCTCAGAAATACTTCAACTTTGATCTATTTTAGGTGGAATTTATCTGTTTCTCCAAACTATCTGTCCTCTATTTTTTTTTTCTTGGTGTTTGTAACACTATTCTCTCAATTACCTAAGCCTGAATTACAAATACCTGAGAGATTCTCAGACTTCTCTTACCTCATGTCCACATCCAATTGTCACATTTTTCAGGTCTACTTCTTTGCTACACTAACTCAGCTCCTGTCTACATTACTTACTACTCTATGTGTGGTCTTTAGATCAACATCTTTGGTGTCCTCTGGGAACTTGTTAGAAATGCAAAATCCAGATACAATGAAGCTAACTCTTCATTTTAACAAGTCCCTAGGTGAGTCACATGCACACTAAAGTTTAGAAAGCTCAACAAATTTGTTTTCTTATCTTTAATCCCAGTCTCCATCTTTTACACAGCTGGTAGAATGATCTTTCTGGAATCTATATATATGATGTCTCTCCTTGATGCTCCTCAGCAATCAAATTTTGACTCCAGCCTTATCTCTCACCACAGCTCTGCTAACATCCTCTCCATTCACAATCTTCCGTTTCATATCTTTGTGGCTTTATTTACCCCAATTCCAAAAACTAGAATGAACTCATTTCTTTCCCACTTTCAGTCAAACACTTTATCTTAGAAGACTCAGCTCCAGGATCACTTTTTCTATAAAGACTCTTCTTTGACTTTAAAGAGGAGTTGCCCCACTTTCTTTATTGTTTCTGTGTTTTTTTCCCCTCTAGACTATAAGCTAGCCTAGAGGGCAGTGATAATGTATTATGTTCACATCTTTATTATTCTATATATTATTTGATGCATAGACTTGGTTAGGAATAAAGGGAAGAGAAGGGAGAAGATAAAGTTACCAAATAGTTTAAACTAGTGTGTCAGAGCTTGGGGTAAAAAAAGAGGTGTCAAATAAATTTATTTTAAATGATTTATTTTTTTCTTCCAGAACTTATGTTGAAAAGTTATTTGCAAACATTTACTGACCACCTAATATAAGACAAAGTCCTTTAAGTAGGATATGTCCTTTGCACCTCTAAATATTGGACTCTAGCTCATTAGCTGTTTGACAGGGCAGTTGTGAGGGCAGGGGTTGAAGAGAAAAGTAAACCTGGAGTATTTCCAGCCATTGTCACCTGGGGATAATACACCTCTGCAATGTTAATGAAAGCCCATTCAGGAGAAAATAAATTGTCATCCACAAGCCCTTAATTTATATTCTGTTGTTTAGGAATGTATCTGGGGCTCTACCTCAGCACTCAGTATGCTGTGAACAATGGTGGGTTGTTTTTTCCTGCCTGTGTGACCTGAAATGGGTTTGTGTGCAGCTCACCAGTCCCTTTTCCCCTTTGTAGACTGCCCACACTGCAGCTGGAGCAAGTGACCCTGTGATTTCTGCTCCACAAGAATGGACATTTCTGTAAGAGGCTCTTGTACCTCATCTCAGAATCAACCACATCCAACACAGATGGCCCAGGGAAGAGCATATGGGAGTTGAGAAGAGCCCAAAATGTCACCCAGTCTCAACCTGTCTTTGCCCTGGGTTATTCTGGGTGTTTTACAGCACACAAAGGCTTCCAAAGGCCTCTGTTTGTGGCTCCCAGCACCCCAAGCATTAGGTTTATCTCTAATAAGGATCAAGCATTGATGACAAAGGATTTGATTAACATGAACACTCTTCCCTCCAGCTGCCCTTCTATCAAATGTTTCACTTAGAATTGCCCTCTCTACTTGCCAGACAGTGAAAGCCTGAAGGGCTCTTATTTATGGCCTATTTGGAATTGGTCCTGGGGCTAAAGCTTGGTTTGAGAATTTGTTTACTTAGAGTCCAAAAGGGGAGGGGGGAAACAACACAAATCCTGCAGGAGGAGGCAACAAGGTGCTTTTGACTTCTTTTCTTTCCTTGTCTCGATTCCTTTGATCTTGACAAAGGAAGAAAAATACTCCATAGAAGGTCTATTTCCTAACTCCTTCAGCCTGAGGCTGACACAGCAGACTAAGAAGGGTCATCGCTGAGAAAGCTCTGGGGGTTATTTGTGTTGGGAAATCAGGCTATCTCCCTCTGTCCATCTTTCTCAGGTTTCTGTGGAGGTAAAGATCGGAGAAGCAGCTGCTCAAATGGCCTGTGTAACTTGAGGTGTGGGGTTTCCTGCCCCTCAGGGAACCCTACTTAGGGTGACCTTCCATCAGAAGGAATGGAAAGGAAGGGGGAGAGCCGAGTTCACTCCTATCTCTGGTATAAACTGGAGCAGGTAGGTTAGGGATGGACAGCATAGCAAGCTCCAGGTAGATGACAGAATCTGATACCAGGTCTGGAAGATTTGGCCCTATGGTCCTTTAACTTTTAGCCCTTTTGCTATATTTCACAGCTAACTAGTGGTAGCGATGTCAGTTTGTAGTGCTTTGTTGGCTTGTATGTTGCGGTAATGCTGGAAGCTAGGCCACTGGTATTTCAAATACCAGCAGTGTTGTCCTTGGTGGACAGGTTTCCGCAGAGCCTCCGGACAAAGACAGATAAGGAGGAAAGGCATGACAGTTTACTTCTGAAGATTGTTATTGTTGCTAGTTGGTGACCAGTCAAGTCAATTCTAATTAATGGTGATCTCATCTGCATACAGTATAACTGCTCCAAAGGTTTTATTTTTAAAAAATATTTTATTGAGTTTTGGTGAAAGTTTACACAGCAAGTTATGTTTCCATTTGACAATTTTCACTGAAAATTGTTCAGTGGCATTAGTTATATTTATCACAATGTATCAACTTTCTCTTTAGTTGTGTTCTTTTTGCTCCCTCTCCAGTATTTTAGTTTCCATGTCCCATAATCTTCTCATCTTTGTTTTTAAGAAATTCTTGACCTTTGTCATTGTTGTTGTTGTTATGTGCTGTTGAATCAGATCCAACTCATTGCAACCCCTCCTTGGGTTTCTGAGGTGGTATCACTATGGAAGTAGATTGCCCAATCTTCCTTCTGAGGAGTGGTTGGTGGGTTTGAACTGCCAGCCTTCTGGTTAGCAGTCAAGTGTCTTAGGCACTATGCTACCTGAGCTCCTTTGGGTCTCATACTGATGGTTTTTTAAGTAAGGTACTGATCTTATGAGTAACATCCTTTATTTTGTGTGTCACCCTGCTATTTTGCTAAAGGGTAAACTTAGAGGATAAGCTTCTTTCTGGGTTTAAAGAGTGTCTCAGGGCAATGGTCTCAGGGAGTCCTCTGTTCTCTACTTTTCCAGTTTGTCTGCCTTTTTAAATTTTAATTTTATTTATAAATAAGAAGTGGGGTTCTGCTCTATAATTTTCTCCCATTCTATCTGGGATCAACTATTGTGACTCTGACTGGTATAGTCAGTGGTTGTAGCTGGGCACCATCGAGTTCTGGTCTTAGGGGAGATGAGGTTGTGACCCTTGTAGACTTGTTTCTTCATTGTGCTTTGGGTTCCCTTCTTGCTGTTTTGCTCCTGGTGAGATGAGATCCATAGATGTGTTTTTAGGTGACTGCTTACATGCTTTTAAGACCTCAAATACTATTTACTTCATGTGATTTTTGTGAACTATGTTATGCCAATTGATTGAGTTGTTCCGTGAGACTATGGTCCTAAGCTTTCAAATTCAGAAAACCAATGTTGGAAAATGTTTGGTTATGCCTGAGGAGTATCCACTTTGTGTTTTCAATGAATACTCTCACATATGTGTATTTACACATACATATAGATACTTCTTTCTGTTCTCAACTATGTATACATATATACCAATTTGCCCATAATCATCCATAAGCACTCAAACTCTCATTATTATGTTGTTTGTGTTGTGCTCACTACATCCACAATTGGTGACACTTTTTCTATCACCAAAATTAACTAGTTTCTACAGTACAAAGCTTACTTTCCCTACTCTCATCCCTTTCCTGCTAGCCACCAAAGAACATTGTTCTCTCTATATCTATTCTTATTTTCTTATAAAAGAGTGATCATACAGTATTTATCCTTATTTCATTGATTTATTTCACTTAGCCATTTTGCTCTCCATGTCCATCCATGTTATTATATATTTGGTGGACTCATTATTATTGTTCTTTATGGTTGTGTAGTATTCCATTATATGTATATACTGAAGTCTGCTTAGCAATTCATCTGTTGATAGATACTTCAGTTGTTTCCATTTATTTGCTATTGTGAACAAAGTAGCAAAGAATGTAAGTTTACATACATCTTGAGGTGTGGGGTGTCCTGGCCCTCAGGGAACCCTTCATGCCTCTGGGTCTCTAGGGTATATAGGTTAGGTCTTTAGGGTATATACCTGAAAGTGGGTTGCTGGATCATAGGGTAGTTCTATTTCTAGTGGGTTTTTTTTTTTTTTTTTTTTTTGAGAAAGTGCCATACTGTTTTTTGTAGTGGTTGTAGCATTTGTCTCACCTGCAATAAATAAGAGTTCCAACCTCCCTACATCCTTGACAATATTTATTGCTATCCGTTTTTTTTTTTTTTTTTTTTTATCTGTGTTCTTTTAGCTGTGGTAAGATGGCATCTCATTGTAGTTTTGATTTGCACCTCTCTAATGGCTAATGATTGTGAACATCATTTCATATGCTTGTTGGCTGCTTAGATGTCCTCTTTGGTGAAGGTTCCGTTCATGTCCTTTGCCCATTTTGCGGTTGGATTGTTTGTCTTTTTGTTGTTGAGCTGTTACAGTTTTCTATAGATTTTAGAGAATAGACCCTCCCTAGGTAAATACTTTCCAAAGTTTTTTTTTTTTTTTTTTTTCCCCAGTCTATAGGTTGTCTATTATGGGTACTTTGCTATTACTGTATTTTCAGAGGCAACCAATGCTATGGTCATATATTAAAAGTAAATTCTATTTTGATAGATAAGCATTCTCATAGTATCATTTATTATAAATAACATTTCATAGTCTTACTAACTTTTTAACCATGGAAAATGGTGACAACATGAAAAGTCTTAATTCTATTTTTTAAAAGTAAATTCTCAGAATGACAATGAATATAATTATTTTAATGTATTTTACCCATTAATTTAAACATACAGTCATCAGATTACTCTAGGGCTTCCAGTACTGGGCATTGGGAATAAAACAAAAGAATAAAAAATCCATCTTCTTGAGATTTGTGGTCCTAAGACATAATATTTATATTTTCTATAAGTATTAAATGAGTTTTGGAGAAACTTTTTTGTGTAACATCTTGCAAAGAATAATCACTCAATGATTTTTTTTTTTTTTTTAAGTCATTGAGAATGGTTTTCACAGCCTTATTTTATATTTTTAAAAGCTGCACTATACCTTGAGGTAGGGCCGGGGATTTTGTGTATTTTCTATAATATACAGTAGCTTTTTTTTTTAATTCTCTCTAAATCAAGGGAGATGTTTAATTATTTTAACCATTTTTTTTTTTTTTTTTTAATACACCTATTTCACCAGATTCACAAAACTCTTTAGGTGATAGACCACATTCATAATACCTTTAGTTAGGTATTCTTAAGTACTGAGAATATAAGAAATGAATGGCAATCACCCTGTCTAAGGAAATTCTAGAAGGGAAATAGAAAAAGGCTTTCATTACAGTGTAATAAATTCTACGGTAGAAGAAGGTGCAGAGTCCTATAAGAACTCAGAGATGGCATATCTAATGTGGCCTAGGGAGCAACATAAGGCAAGGCTTCTCTGGAGGAGATGTTACCATGACTACGCCACCACAGCTCCCTCAAAGATTAGTAGAATTTGTGAATTAAGAAGTAGGGTATTTCAGAATGTGAAAACAGGCTGTACAATTGATACCAACAGATAATCTGGTGTGGATACTGTAACTAAAAAATCTAGAACACCTAACATACGGGTCTCAAGGAGAGAAAAGGTCAAATATGAAACCAAAGAGACATTGATGACATCCTAAAGGATCTTAGATGCTAAACAACACAGTTTGGGTTTTGTCTTCAAGGCAAGTGAAAAGTGCTGAGGCACTTAACAGGCAGTTAAATGATCAGTTTGTATTTTACAAAATTTCTGTTGTTAATATATATACATATATATATATATATAATGGTTTGTTGACTTTTTGTTTTGTTTTGTTTTGTTTTTTCTCTTTCTACTGTTCCTCTGTGTGGTTTTGGAGTTCAAATCCATTTTGGGACTAGGGGCAATTTACGTGAGATATTTGAGCTTCAGTTTTCTCGTACAGCGGAGAAGGAGATACTAATATATGGGTACTCTCTAAACTTTTGCTATTATTATGTGCGTCAATACTCTCAGTTTGACTTTTTCTTCTTCATTGCTTTACTTCTCCCTGCTTCTTCCTGCTCATAACTTTCTGGTTACCATTAATTGATGTCCAACTCTCTTTCCTTCCTCCTGCCTCCCCCTGCACATAACTTTGTTTCTATTTCATCATTTGATTAATTTTTGACTTATTTCTTATTTGGTTTTGATCAATTATAGCAATAATTTGGACTTGTGAAACTTTTTTTGAACTTTACTTCTCCAATTCTTTCTAGAGTACTATGGCAATTTTGATCTCATAGGAAAAAACATAACTTACGAGGGGACATTTCAGATAAAGCTTCTATTCTACCCTGCTTTGAAAGCAATAAAATTTCAATTACTAAGACAGCAGTGAGAGAAGTGGATAATGTATATTTTATTTTATACTGCTATTCAGTAGGAATGTATTTTAAATATACACAGTTTTATATAAAAAATCACTTTTAAGAATTACAAGCACTCTTTGATTTTGTTGACTTACATAAGACCTTATAATAAATTAGCAGGGAGACAGAATAAAATAAAATGAAGTTACATTTTATATCAACTTCTGTAATCCTCAAAATCAAGAATTTAAACACAGTAAGTTCAACTATGTAAGTCTATTGAGATAGCTGATAATACGTATAATTTACTTGAAGCTCCATGAATAAGACTACAAATTTAAGGTGTTACTATTGTTTAATTAGCTCTGGAGTTTACACATTCTGATTTGGGAACAACAGATCCCAGGTTTTCCTCAAGTTTATCTCCATCTTATTCTCATCAGGACTAAGTCTAGTCTCTGCTTTTTCTTGTTGCTCTGTCTGCACGGATTAGCATTTCTCTTTCAATTGACTTTATGCTCTCCATATTTGGTTCCCGGCTCAGAATAATCCTAGGACCACTGTAAGCACTGCCTGTTTATCTGCACTGCATGTGCAGACATGCTGTGCCTCAAGCTTCTAGGCAACCACAAGACTGCTAGGAATGAGACAATACACCCATTGGCATCAACCATTCTAGGAGTGCTGTGGTCATCTGTTATTAAATCAGACATATTAGATACAGAGTGTTGGCAAAGTGAAAGTTACTACTCTTGTTTATAACAAGCAAACACTGAGCATTAAGAACAGATTCCCAAATGGTAAATTCTGTAAGTTACCTATGTTATTCTTATGCTGCTGAGCAGTTACAACCATGGTTCAAGTCAGATACTGTATTCATAATAGTGCTGCCTCTAGCAATCACATGTCTTGGAGATCCTCCATGCTTCTGAGGCTTCTGCTGTGTAACTGGGCCTCTCTGGCCTCTGCTACCAGCTCCCAACATGCTACTTGGACTTGTGATGCTCTCTTGCTACAATGCTACCTGGGCCTTTGCTGTCTGTTGCGGAAAGGGAAATAAGAAACTTCTACATTGGATGTACTCAGCCCTCTTCCTGCACAAGCAACATGAGGATAGTGAAGTAGAGTGGAATAAGAAAATGAAATGTCTAATGGAAATACATCCCAGAGTCTGCATCTTCTGTCTTACTCCTTTCCACTCCTACTAAAGAGAGTGGGTTTGAAGTGTGGTGCTTTATTAACCCCTGCCCAACTCTGGCATCACTTCACATAGTTTTACATTTTTTAATCTGAAATAAGAATCCAATATAATTTTTATCTTTGTTTTAGTATAATCTTCTATATATATTACCCAAATACGCCATTAATTTTGTATGTTTTTTATATTCACAATGTGAGCCCATCAGTCAATTTTTTTTCAGTAGGATAATGATAAGCAGAAGCAAGGAAAAATCACCATAGAAGAATTCAGAGCAATTTATCGAATTATTGCACACAGAGAAGAAGTTATGGAAATTTTCAACACGTATTCTCCAAACCGGAAAATTCTGTTTGAAAGAGATCTGGTTGAATTTCTAAGGCAAGAGCAGTATATAGTCGAGATGACTAAAACTATTGCCTATGAGATCATTCAAAAATATGAACCCATTGAAGAAGGTAAGCATTTCAAAGTTATCAGAATATTTATGTGCAAAGTATCATTTTTTTATTAATTAAGGTTATCAAATTTAATTTTTGGATGGGTCAAATTTCTTAAAAATAGCAAAACCTGGAGGTTTTATTTTTGTAGCTTACAAGTTGTATAAATACCTTTTAGAAAGCTACAGTGTTTAACCATGGTATTCTTTCTTATTATATTGTCCACCTCCTTTCTTTAACTGCTTCTGTTATCAAGTGTTGAGAAATGAGCTCAGATTTGAAAGCAAGATGAGAACTAGGTTACATGTACTGCAATAGAAAGAGGTGTCTTGATCACATGGAAAGGACTGAAGCCAAGTGATAGGCAATCTTCCATTTTTATGAATTATATTATTGAAAATATGTAGTTAAATTAAATGTACTAACCTAAAACAATTAATAGGAGAAAAAATGTTCTAAATTATTAATTTCTCCTGTTTATAGACATGACTGTACACAACATTTCATAAGCATTTATAAATTTTTGGTTTTCTTTCATTTGTGAACACTCCATTGCTTGCTTTAAATTTAAATGGCCATTTAGGTTCATATTCTGTCATATAATTTTTTACCTTTGTTTCTTCTTTCACTGAATAAAAGCAATAAAAGCACTTCAAATTTTCATTTTACTTATTTTTAAATAAGCAAATAACATGATAAATAAATAAAAGTCATAAAAACATAATACAATAAAATAGTCACATAATTGCACAAAAGACATTGCTAAGTCACAATGCTTAACATTACTGAAATTAACTGAAGGAATTACACAAAATATTTAATTGACAAACGAGCTATGAAAGTCTAAATTCTGTGTTCAAGAGTTGGTTTATTTAACCTATGATAATATGGATTCTAACAAAAACAAACTTATCCCTTCATTTAATCATGCATTTATAATTCATCCAAATATTTATTTGTTACACTCATGTATTATTTTAGGAGCTGAGGAATGAATATACTGAAGACAAGTAAGACCAGGTCTTATATTCTTGATGGGAGTTGGAGGAAGATTGACAATAAATAAACACACAAAAGGGTAATTTCAGATAGTGCTAAGTGTTGTGAAAAGAAAAAAAAGAAATAAAACAGAGAAAGTGATAGAGAGTAATCTAGGAGGTTTAGTTCAGTTGGGTGTATAAGAGTGTAACATTTTAGTTGAGGCCTAAATGACTTCAATGAGAGGCACGTCCAAGGTCAAGAGAAGAGAAGTGATGTCACTGATTTAAAAAATTTGAGGAACAGAAGAAGGAGGACAGTGTGGTTAGAACTTGGAAGATGAGGTGCTAATGAGTTTGGAGAGATAGCCAAGGACTACCATATACAATAGTGTGAGTATATTTAAGATTTTCGCTTTAATGACTGCAGTGTGGCAAATTACATGGTGTAGCTTTTCCATCCAGAGTCTTTGTGAACTCCGTGTCAGAATTTGCTGTGAGCAACTGAGTAGCTCCTGATTGTTAAAGTTATCCAGCTGGGGTATTTCTGTTAGAGCAGTAGGAAGCAATCTTCTGGGAAGTTCACTCTCTCTCAGGTGTGCAGGGCTCTGATGTTGGGAATAGTTGGTTTTGGCCACTCTGCTGGGCTCAAAAGGAGCCCTCCTAGAGGCAGAAGGAGTCTCTCTGACTGCCAACTGAGAAAGATGTGCTGCTGAGAGACATGAGACACACTGCTGAGAGAGAGAGATGTGCTCTGAGAGAGACTGAGAGAGACTGTCGGCTGAGAGACGGCTGGCTGAAAGAGACTGAGCATGTTCCTGAACTTGAAAGTCTGTTGCTTCCCTAATAAATCCCATAATATGTGAGTTCTGTGTGGCCACTGCAGCAAATTATCAAACCCAGCAGAGAGGTGGTGGGTGCTGTGGCAGGAACGATTGGTGTCAAGGTTGGTAAAGGGTACTGGAGGGTGGCTGCATGTCTGGCCTCATAAGAACAGGCCTTAGGCTGCTGATGGTGATTCTGTCTTCCTCTTGTATAGTTAGAGGAGATCAGAAGATACCACCTCCTTGCCCTTTTTGGAATGACTAAATGCTTGTGTAAAGACTAGTGAGGATTTAAACATTGTAGCAATAGATTGAGTGATACTCCAAGTTTGGTCTGAGTACTATTAAACCTTGTGAGGTTTTCAATAAGTTAAAAAGCTTGCACCAGAATATAAAATAACTTGTGTCACTAAGCACAGTGGATGAGTTGAGCTGACATCTTTTTCTCTCTTTTTCCATAGCAAGACTTTCTTTACGGAAATAGTGAATTGATTTCTGTTTTGGCTCAAGCTCTGTATCTTATTGCAGACTAGGGAAAAAAAGAAAAACACGTTATAGACAAATGCTTTAACTGTTGTTGCTGTTATGTGCCGTTGAGTTGGACCCGACTCATAGAGACCCCTCCTTGGGTTTCCAAGGCGGTATCACTACAGAAGTAAATTGCCCAACCTTCCTTCTGAGGAGTGGCTGGTGGGTTTGAACCACCAGCCTTCTGGTTAGCAGTCAAGTGCCTTAGGCACTACACTACCAGAGCTCCTGTCAAATGACTATTAAAAAATATTAATAAAAAACAAGTTAAAAACTGAAGGTACTGGTCTAGAAAATATATGTAAATATAGTTGAATATAAAAAAAATAATAATAAACATACCTTGATACTGTTACCTGTACGTGGTAAATTAAATGGTACAAAGGGTTAATGGGATCATGGCAGTGGTATCTTGGAGTTATGTTTGCATTTCAACTACAACATTTCACCATCCATGCATTTCCTCTTTTGAGCTTTTACCTGCCTCTCTGACCCTCATACATGACCAAAGCCTTACATTTTATTTTCATGATTATTGATTTATTTTAGAGTTTTATTAAGGTCAAATTGAATTATGATCTTAGAGTCCCAAATGCTGGTATGCTGCTCAATCTCAACTCACACTGGTATTTTTGATTTGTACCAAATCAGGTTTTTAAAAATCCATTACTTAATGAGATTAATCCTCATCTCAATTTCGTAGTTTCTAAGCATACAAAATGAGTTTGTTTTCTATTCCATCATCAATGTTATTTGCTTAATTATTTAATAGCTTAAAAAGCTAACCACTACTAATTGCACAGGGACAAAGTTTAAACTCACACACATCATTACTGTTATAATTCATGATGCATTTGTTCCATACAGTTCCATATTTTTAAATTTGCATGGTTTTGAAATAGAGCATTTGCATGTCTATAAACATTTTATGTATTTACTTTTAACTTTTATATTTTAAATCAAAACAGCCTTTTGAATGCTGACTTTTTCACTTTTATGATATCATAAAAATTTACTTATGTTTTTGATTTTCAATGCATGGTATTGCTTCATATTTTTAGCTTCAATTATTTTCCTTCCTCCCATTTATTTTGCTTTTACAATAATGCTACTGTGAGGATTCTTTCATATCAATCTTTGTATGAGTCTCTACTTTCATAGGATAAATTCCTTGAAGTAAACTTCCTTGCCTAGAATCACTCTCTAATCTAAAGGCAATAGGCACATCAGATT
This sequence comes from Orycteropus afer afer, assembly GCF_000298275.1. Lineage (NCBI taxonomy): Eukaryota > Metazoa > Chordata > Mammalia > Tubulidentata > Orycteropodidae > Orycteropus > Orycteropus afer. Next base: position 72,619 of record NW_006921713.1, read on the forward strand.
TCTTTTGTACTAACTGAATTATCGTCATCAGCAACAACAGGAACTGATATTTATATAGTGCTTATAATGCTAATTGTTTGTCACGGATAGTCTGATTCAATCCTCACAACACAGGGGTAGGTGCTATTATTATTCCCATTCCATAGATGACGACAGGTTAACTAACATGCTCAAGGTTAGATAACTGAACACTCACTCATCATTTATTGACATGATTAGATTCCAAAGACCAAGTATTATCTGAAAATTGGCATTATGTAAAAATGGTCAATGACCAATCAGGTCACAAAATTGAGGATGACTACATCATTATATAACTGCCAAATTATGTCATTGCATAACTGACAAACTACTGAGAACCATAGCCTAGCCAAGTTGACATATAACCATAATCTTCACAGCCAGGGCTACTCTGACCTCACACCTGGACCTTCGTTAATGCCAGATATACATAATTAATGTGCTAAATAGTCAGATAGTAGATTTTTTACTATTATTGTAAGTCTGAAATGTTGGATAATGAGATAGTTGATAAGTGAGGGCTAGGTGTAACTGGATTTGAATCCTGGCTGATGTCAGAGCCAATTTTCTGCTTAAATCTATAACTTTGGTATATTTTGTGGGACTTCATCAATCTATGATATGTATAGTATTTTTTGGTGAATTTTTTAGGTCATGAGGAAGTCAGAGAAAATTGACTATTCTGTACTTCAATATTAATATGAAAACTAATAGTATTCACTAGGAAAATTTGTTCCTAAAGAAATATTAGAAATAGTAGTATTACCAATTTTAAACAAATATCTTAGTATATTCTATCAGTGAATAAATTTATAAATGAGATGCAATTTTTATACTACTAATGGCACTTCTGCATCCTTTTTCCCTTTTTTTTTTAATATAGTTAAGAAACACCGCCAGATGTCAGTTGAAGGTTTTACAAGATACATGGATTCATCTGAATGTTTAGTGTTTAAAAATGAGTGTAAACGTGTTTATCAAAATATGAATCATCCATTATGTGATTATTTTATCTCAAGTTCACATAACACATACTTGATATCTGATCAATTAATGGGACGGAGTGACCTTTGGGGATATATAAGGTATTTATTTTGATTTTTAAATGTATTACTTTCATTAAAAATCATTTTATTGTGGTTCGGGTGAAAATTTACAAAGTAAACTAGCTTTCATTCAACAATTTATACATAGATTGTTTTGGAACATTGGTTGCAATCCCCTTAGTGTGTCAGCACTCTCCCCACTCCCACTCTGTGTTCCCTCTTTCCATTCCTCCAGCTTTCCTGTCCTTCCTGCCTTCTGAATTTTGCCTTTGGGCAAATGCTGCCTTTTTGGTCTGTTATAGTTGAATGTCCTGAGAAGCATATTCCTTATGTCTGTTATTGTCACTTTATAAGCCTGCTTATTTTGGGGCTGTAAGATGATCTCTGGGAGTGGTTTCAGTTCTAAGTTTGAAGTGTGTCTAAGGACCATAGACAGTATCAGACCAGTGAGGCTGGTCTTTTTTTTTTTTTTTTTTTTTAATGAATTTGAACTTTATTCTGTATTTTTCTCTCACTCTGTTCATGGCCTTCTATTGTGATCCTGCTCACAGAGGTCAATAGTGATAGCTCACCATCTAGTTATTCTGGTCACAGGCTTGTGGAGACTGTGGCTCATATGGTCCATTAGTCCTTTAGACTAATTGTTTCCTTGAGTCTTTGGTTTTCTTCACTCTTTTTTTCTTTGAACAAGAAGAAACTGATAATTGTATCTTACATGGCTGCTCACAACCTTAGTTGCAACTTGACAAAGTATGATGTAGAACATTGTCTTTATGGACTATGGTTTACAAATTGACATACATGTCCCCTGAGACTGGTCCCTAGGCCTCATTCCCAGTAACTGAGTCCTGTGAGGTATTTAGTTCTGGTTAAGAACTTTTTCTGACTGTGCCTCATGTGTGTTCTATTACATACATGGATATATTTGCAATACATAGAAATATACATGTCTTTGTGGACTGTTATGACTTCAGTGTCCCCCGAGACTATGGTCCAGAGTCAAGGCTACAATCTTTGTGAAAGCAGACTGCCTCATATTTCTCTCACAGAACAGCTAGTGTGTTCCAACTGCTGACAGTTTGGTTAGCAGTTAAGCACTTAACCACCACACCTATGAGTTAATGTGAACAGACAGATAAGTAGATAAACAAAGAAATATTTTTATGACTGATAATGCATATGGATAAAAGAAATGAGGGTAATATGGTAGAAAGTGATGTGTGTGATTTTGGTAAAAGTATTAGAAAAAGCTTCTCTTAAGATGGTGTGACGTAGTTGTAACCTGAGTGAGAATAAGTAGGAAAGCTTAGATAGATCTCAAAGAAAGGAAATGTTAAGCAGAAAAAATAACAAGTGCTTGGCATGTTCAAGTGACAAGAAAGTAAATGTATTTAGAAACAAATAAATGGAGAGTGAAGGGGAGTTTGAGGAGTTAAACAGGGTCAGCTTATGAGAGTTTGTTTCATAGTTCTAATCTACCCAAGATGCACCTCTGAAGAAAGGCCTGATGATTTACTTAGAATATTATTATTATTATTTTAATTCTTTACTGTGGGGGAAAGACTGTTGGGACAATAGTGGAGGTAGAAGAGGATTTGTAGTAGTCCAGGTGATAATAGCAAATTAAACCTATGAGGCAGCAGTTGAGATAATAAGTGGTTGAATTTGGGATACTTTGAAGAGATAGAACCAATAAGAATAAGTTAATTTGAAAGGCAGTGTGAGGGAAAGATTTTTAGCCTGAGTACCTGATGTACAAGGAACCCTCTTATTGAATGTTAATTATGGTGTTAATGAAGAATATTGAATATACCATTCACTGCCAGAAGAGCAAACAAATCTGTCTTGGATGCAATACAGCTGGAATGCTCTTGAGAGGAGAGGATAGTAAGACTTTGCCTCGCCTGTTTTGGTCATGTTGTCAGGAGAGACCAGTCCCTGGAGAAAGATAAGATGCTTGGTAAAGTGGATGATCAGTGAAAAAAAAGGAAGACCCTCAAGAAGATGTATTGGCACAGTGGCTGCAACAATGGGCTTAAGCATAGCAACAGTTGTGAGAATGGTGCAGGACTGAGCATTGTTTCATTCTGTTGTACAGAGGGCCACTATGAGTCAGAACTGAGTCAGAAGCCACTTGGTGGCACCTAACAACAACAGCAACAAAGAGCCCTGGTGTCACAACAGTTCAACATCCAGCTGCTAACTAAAAGGTTGAAGGTTTGAACCCATCAATGGCTTTGTAGGAGAAAAGGTCTAGGAATCTACTTCCATAAAGATTTCCATCTAGGAAACCTTATGGGGTAGTTCTACTCTGCTGTATAGGGTAGTTGTGAGTCAGAATAGACTCAATGGCACACAACGTCACCTGCCTAATATACAATAACCGTTGACTGAGATGGTGAAACATGAGCAAAGAGCCCATTGCAGTGTGTGAGGCAAAAGCAAGATTTCTGTGCTTCTCGTGTCAAGTATGAGATACCAATTAATTATAACAAGGTCAATTAGTTATCAAAGGGCAAATAGTCACTTGGGTGTCTGAGAAGACTGGAAAAATAGAACTGGAAGTTATCAGCATATATGTGATATTTAAAGTCTTGTGATTGGATGATTATACTTAAGGAAACACTATAGATAGAAAAGATAATCCCATGATAGTAATAAACATGCAAATAACTATTGTTTTTTCTCCTGTTTAAATTTTAACTAAATACATAAATCCACAAGCTCAGAAAGTTATCCATTTATAATTTTATAAAGATAGCACAATTTATAGTAATAATTTAATTGTACAAATTTCCATTCATACTTCATTATTTAATTTTTTAAAATAGAGAAAATATAAATTTACAACAGATTTATTTAGAACTACAGAAAAATTAATTCTAAATTCCAAGGAAATGCTTTGCTGAACTGTAAATTTCAATTTCAATTTAATTATATTTCTTTTGTTTCTGTAATTCATCTGAGGAAGAAATAACATAAATCTTACAAAATTTTTCTGCTCATAACAGGTGGTCTAATATAATTTTAGGCATTTGGTCTTTGGCACTTATCCTCCTCCTTTTCCCTCACTTATTGATTATGTGACAGATATAACCTCTTTGTGTCTCAATTTTCTTATTTATAAAAAAGAAGCTTAATATCACTTGCTATATACATAAAATTAATTTTAATCCATGAAAAGACCCTCAAAATGATTGATAGTTAAAATTTATCTTCAATCAGAAAAAAAATATAACATATACAATTTAAAGATACTTAATATTAATAAAAATGTTAACATTTAATACTTTGATAAGGAGCTCTGGTGGCGTACTGGACAAGGCATTTGGCTGCTAACCCCAAAGTTGGTTGTTCAAACACACTTGCCACTCCATGGAAGGAAAATGAGGCAATCTACATCTGTAAAGATTTATTGCCTTGGGAACCCAATGAGGGTCACTATGAGTTGGATTCGACTCGATGCAGTTGGTGTTTAGTAACAATAAATAGGTGATATAAAGTTAATAGTAAAATTCAACACAGCAAAACTCTGCACAATTTCTAGAACAGAGACAGAATTTTACCCTTAAACTTTCCGGCTGCCAAGTCAGGAAAGAAAAAGGATTACTTATAAGATTTACAGTGATCATATAAAACAAAACAGTTCTTCAGAAGTAGAGTGTTTCTTAACTGAGTGAGAACTTTCCTCTATTCGATGTTAAATAATGAGTGGTCTCAACACCACCACCAATGTAGGCTCACTGTATTTTACTCCACTCTGGATATAAGTGATTTGCATAACAACAGTGCAATCCACTTAAATACTTTTGGTAAGGATTAAAGCATGTATTGTCTGAATATGCACTTTGTAAAGTTTGTAAAGATTGCCTTGATCTTTTAAGGATAAATTAAGCTATCTATAGAAGTAGCAACTACCACTTATCTGTCAGTTTGTCATACTGTGGTGGCTTATGTGTTGCCGTGAGGCTGGTGGATATGCCACTCATATTTCAAATACCATCAATATTACCCATGGTGGACAGGTTTCAGCAGAGCTCCCACACTAAGACAGACTTGAAAGAAGGAAGGATCCACTTCTCAAAGAATTGGCCAGTGAAAACCTTATGAATAGCAGTGAAACAGTGTCTGATATATTACTGGGAAACTTTATGAATAGCCCTGAAACACTGTCTGATATAGTGCTGGAAGATGAGCCCCTCAGGTTGGAAGACACTCAAAATATGACTGAGAAAAAGCTGCTTCATCAGAGCAGAGCCAACCTTAATAAAGCAGATGGAGTAAAGCTTTTGGGACTTCCATTTGCTGATGTGACATGACTTAACACGAGAAGACACAGCTGTATATATCCATTAATAATGGCAATATGGAACATACAAAATATGAATCTAGGAAAATTGGAAGTTGTCAAAAATGAAATGGAACACATAAAGATCAATATCCCAGATATTAGTGAGCTAAAATGGACTGGTTTTGGCTATTTTTAATCAGATAACCATATGATCGACGATGCTGGGAATGAAAAATTGAAGAGAAATGGCATGACATTCATTGTCACAAAGAATGTTTTAAGATCTATCCTGAAGTACAATGCTGTCAGTGATTTCAAAATATCCATATGCCTACAAGGAAGACCAGTTAATATTACTATTATTCAAATTTTTGCACCAACAACCAAAGCCAAAGATGAGGAAATTGAATGTTTTTGCCAACTTCCAGAGTCTGAAGTTGACCAAACATGCAATCAAGATGTGTTGATTATTACTGATGATTAGAATGCAGAAGTTGGAAATAAAGAAGAATCACCAGTAGTTGGAAAATATGGCCTAGCCTTGGTGATACAAATAATGCTAGAGATTGCATGATAGAATTTTGCAAGACCAATGACTGATTCATTGAAAATACCTTTGTTCAACAAAAGATGGCTATGCACATGGACTTCACCAGATGGAGTACACAGAATCAGAAGAGTACATCTGTGGTAAGAGGTGATGGAGAAGCTCAATATCTTCAGCAAAACAAGGCCAGGGGCTGATTGTGGAACAGGCCATTCATTGTTCATATGCAAGTTCTAGTAGAAGCTGAAGACAATTAAAACAAATCCATGAGAGCCAAAATATGACTCTTGATTATATCCTTCCTGAATTTAGAAACCATCTAACGATTAGATTTGATCCATTGAACACCAATGAATGAAAACCAGAAGAATGGTGTGATGGCATCAAGAACATCATCCACAAAGAAAGCAAAAGGTCATTAAAAAGACAGGAAAGGAAGAAAAGACCAATATGGATGTCAGAAGAGACTCTGAAACTTGCCCTTCAATTGAGAGTAGCTAGAGCAAATGGAAGAAATGACAAGATAAAAGAGCTGAACAGATTTCAAAAAACATCTCGAGAAAATAAAGTCAATTATTACAATGAAATGTGCAAAGACCTGGAATTAGAAAACCAAAAGGGAAGAATACACTTGGCATTTCTCAAGCTGAAAGAACTAAAGAAAAAATTCAAGCCTCAAGTTGCAATATTGAAAGATTCTATGGGCAATATATTGAACGATGCAGGAAACATCAAAAGTAATTGGAAGGAATAAAGGGAGTCACTGTACCAAAAAGAATTGATCAATGTTCATCCATTTTAGGAGCTAGAATATAGTCAAGAACCAGTGGTATTGAAGGAAGAAGTCAAAGCTTCCCTGAAGGAACTGGCAAAGAATAAGTCTCCAGGAATTGATGGAATACCCATTGAGATGTTTCAACAAATGGATGCCCCGCTGGAGGCACTCACTTGGCTATGCCAAGAGATTTGGAAGACAGCTACCTGGCCAACTGACTAGAAAAGATCCATATTTGTACCCATTCCAAAGAAAGGTGATCCTACAGAAGTGGAAATTATCAAACAATATCATTCATATCACACGCAAGTAAAATCTTGCTGAAGATAATCCAAAAATGGTTGCAGCAGTATTCTGACAGAGACCTTCCAGAAAAGCAAGCTGGATTCAGAACAGGACATGGAATGAAGGATATCATTGCTGATGTCAGATGGATCTTGGCTGAAAACAAAGAATACCAGAAGGATGTTTACTTGTGTTTTATTGACTATGCAACAGCATGATGGTGTGGATCATAAGAAATTATGGATAACATTGAGAATAATGGGAATTCCAGAACACTTGATTGCACTCATCAGGAGCCTGTACATAGACCAAGAGACTGTCATTCAAACAGTATAAGAACTGCATGGCTTAAAATCAGAAAGGGAGTGCATCAGGGTTGTATCCTTTCACCATACTTATTCAATCTGTATACTGAACAAATAATCAGAGAAGGAAGACTATATGAAGAAGAGTGTGGCATCAGGATTGGAGGAAGGCTCATTAACAACCTGTGATATGCAGATGACACAACTTTGCTTACTGAAAGTGAGGATGACTTGAAGCACTTACTGATGAAGATTAATGACTACACTCTGCAGTATGGCTTACAACTTAACATAAGGAAAATGAAAATCCTCACAACTGGACTGATAAGCAGCATCACAATAAATGGAGAAAAGAAGTTGTTAAAGATTTTGTATTACTTGTTTTCACAATCAACACCAATGTAAGCAGCAGTCAAGAAATCAGATGACATTTATTACTGGGCAAATCTGTTGTAAAAGACCTCTTTAAAGTGCTGAAGAGCAAAGATGTCTCTGAAGACTAAGGTGCATCTACCCCAAGCCATGGTATTTTCAATTGCCTCATGTGAAAATGCACGTGAAAGCTGGACAGTGAATAAGGGAGACTGAAGAGGACTTGATGCTTTTGAATTGTGGTGTTGGTGAAGAACACTGAAAGTAACATGAACTGCCAGAAGAACTAGCAAATCTGTCCTGGATGCAATTAGGTCAGAATGCTCCTTGGAAGTGAGAATGGCCAGACTTTGTCTCACTTTCTCTGGTCATGTCATGAAAAGTGATATGCTTGGTAAAGAAGATGGTCTGTGAAAGAGGGGAAGGCCATCAATGAGATGGATTGATACAGTGGCTACAACAATGAGATAAGGTATAGCAAGAATTGTTGGGCTGGCACAGGACCAGGCAGTGCTTAGTTCTGTTGTACATAGGGTCACTATGAGTCAGAGCTGACTCGATGGCACCAAACAACAAAAACAATAACAGATGTAGCAAAAATCAATATAATTTAGGATTTTTTTTTCCCCCTAGCAGAAAGTTCAAGATTATTCTCTGGCAGCATCCCAGAATATTGATATTCAATTTTGATGAGAAGATTTTCTTTGACAATCAACTGATTTTATGGTGGAAAAACATCTCTTATGGCAATCAACAAACTTTATGACTAAACATTGAGTCCCCTCCAAATAAAAATCTAAATAAATATATTCAGAAGGTGACAAATATATTCATCTAGAATCCTATATAGGACTTGTGCTTAAAATTAGGTATGCATCTTATTCATTCATGGAAATATCTATGAGTCAGAAAAGATTGCCCTAGAAGGGTACCTTAGGGACATTACTCCAACACAAGTAGATTAGCAAAGCTCTCAACTTGTATATACAAAACTTATAGTGCGTGACTACAATGCTTGAGTAAAGCAGTTTATACTTAAAACATTAAAAAAATAGTCTTAACAAAAGTAAAATAAATAAATTACCTGAAAAATAATTTATTAATAATTTTGTTATGGTCTATGTATTGTCTTGGTGAAGTGTCCAAGAGAGATTCACTAATTCCTTCCTTCTAATTCCTATTTCCCCAAACTCCTTCCATCTTTCATCTAAGAAGAGAACATAAGGTCCCCCTTTTTTTAATTCAGCACCTTAACTTGATGTCATAATTATCTTTTCAAAACTACACTTCTAACTAAATACTGCCTTAGTCATTTCTTCAGAAGGTTGACTAGATATTGTCCTAAAAGACACATTGATCTAAGTGCTCCATTTTCCTATATGGTTCGTTTTGTACTTGTGTGCTTCTATTTAGAAGAACTACTGATTCTATTTCAAGTGCTTGTTGGGGGGACTATACCCCCTTCTGTAAGGTGTCATGGCCTAGAAGAGATTTCTTAAATTTTTGACCTTTAGGACCAGACAATTCTTCATTGTTGGGGTAGAATGTTTAGTAGCATTCCTAGCTTCTACCCACTAGGTGCCAATAGCACATCTCAGTCATTTGATGCTGTCCAGTTGGTACATAACAACTCTATGTACAACAGAATGAACACTGTCCAGTTCTGCACCATCCTCAAAATTGTTGCTATGCTCGAGCCCATTGTTGCAGCAACTGTATAAATACATCTCCTTGAGGGTTTTCCTCTTTTTTCACTGACCCTCTACTTTACCAAGCATGATATCCTTCTACAGGGACTGGTCTCTCCTAACAACATGACCTAAGTACTAGAGGTAAAGTCTTGCCATCCTTTCTTCAAAGGAGCATTTCAGCTGTGTGGTAGTTAAGGTTGTGTGTCAACTTGGTGGGGCCTGGATTAGAGTGGCTGATCAGCTGGATGTAGTTACTCCCCATGATGAGACTGGTAATCAGTTCCAGGGTGGAATCTACTGTGAGCAGCTGAATAGCCGTCTTAGGGATGTGGCCTGCTTCCAATATATAAGAAGAAGCTTGGAGAAATGTCTCCAACTTTTTGGCATGCTTGGGTCTTGCATGTGGCCAAGTCTTCATTCAGCAGCCTGTCTGTTGCATGTCAATTATGAGACTATTTCTGGACTTGAACTAGTGGTCTGCTGTGTTGATTGACAATCTTGGGACTGTGCCATTTTACTTGTCAACCCTGTGTTTGCCAGCCTCAGAAGCCAGCAGCTGTCTGAGTTAAAAGACACTTCCTGCTGCTGTGGGCCAGGAGCAAGAAGCAGAGCTGAAGCCCAAGGTCAAGGGGGCCTTCACCCTAGAGCTGGCACTTGAACTCAGATTTCTAGTCTCCTAAACTGTAAGAGAATAAATCCCTGTTTGTTCGAGCCATACATTTGTGGTGTGTCTGTTACAGCAGCACTAGAGAACCAAAACAGGCTGTATCTCATCCAAGACAAATCTGTTTGTTCTTCTTTCATAACATAGTGTATTCAATATTCCTTGCCAATACTATACTTTAAATGCATCTTCTAGTTAAAAACCAAAAAGATTACTGTTATTGAGTCATAGCGACACCAACTGTGTTTCCAAGGCTGTAAATATTTGCAGAAGCAGACTGCCTCATCTTTCTTTCATGGAGCAGCTGGTGGGTTTGAACCACCAACTTTTTGGCTAGTAGCTTTAATCACTACACCACCAGATCTCCTAGTTAGGAGAATCAAAAATATCATCAGTCATTGCCAAATAGTCCTTGGAGGCAAATTGTCCTGTATGAGAAACTTGGCCTAGCAACAGTGGACTAATTTAATATACCTCTTATAAAATAAATATTGATTTGGTTTTCTATGGAAAATATATCTATGTGTAATAAAGACTTCATTATCTATTTCTTTAATATGTAAGAGGACACCTGGTAGAGAAACTGATAAAGCACTTAAGCAGGTGGCTGCTAATCAAAAGGTTGGTAGTTTGAACCCATTCAGCAGCTCCAAGGTAGGAAGACCTGGCAACCTGCTTCCATAAATATTATAGCCAAGAAAACCCCGTGGGGCAGTTCTACTCTTTTGCATGGGTTCACTATGAATCAAAATAGACTTCACAGCACCCGACAACAACAACGATATATGAGCATCAGTTCTAAGATTCCTGGTGTTTCATGTCAGCCTTCTTTTGATTTAATTTTATGTCTTCCAAGTTTGAACTTTAGCATGATTATCTTGGTCAGCTTTCTACTTTTTTCCAAATCCATACTATTCTCATTTTTTGTCTTTTTCTAATACAAACACAATAAATATTTATTGAGAATTAATTATGTGTGAAACACTATTTGTGAGATTGAGATTTCAATTCCTGGTCTTGAGAACTTAGAGCACAAAGAATAACTCAGTATTTCAGGATTCAGGGTCCACAGTTCTAAACATTGCACCAGTTGCTACTCACCTAAGTTGGATGTAGAACATTGTCTTTGTGGACTATGTTATGCCAATTGACATTGATGTCCTGAGTCCCCAGGCCCAGTGACTGATTCTCTCAAGGTGTTTGGTTATGGCTAAGAAGTTATCATAGGAGCTCTGGTAGCATAGTGCCTAAGGCACTTGACTGCTAAGCAGAAGGCTGGCGGTTCAAACCCACCAGCCACTCCTCGGAAGGAAGATGAGGCAATCTACTTCCGTAGTGATACTGCCTTGGAAACCCAAGAAGGGGTCTCTATGAGTCGGATCCGACTCGACTGCATATAACAAACACACACACACACACACAAGAAGTTTTCATAACTTTACCCCCTATATGCTGTACTATATACATGAATATATTTACAGTCCAATAAATACATATGTAGAAATGAACAAGGAAGATCGCAAAAGAGTTGTGGTGTTGGCAAAGAGTACTGAAAGTACCATAGAATGCCAAAAGAACTAAAAAACCTATCCTGGAAAAAGTGCAACCAGATTGCTTCTTGCAAGGAGCCACCAGACTTTGTCTCACCTGCTTTGGTCATGTTGTGAGAATGGACCATTATTCCCTGGAGAAGGATATCATGCTTGGTAGAGTGAAGGGTCAATGACAAAGGGGAAGGCCCTCAATGAGATAGATTGACAGAGTTGCTGCAATGATGGGCTCAAGTATAGGAAGGGTTGTGAGGCTGACATAGGACCAGGCAGTGTTTTGTTCTGTTGTACATAGGGTCACTGTGTGTCAGAGATGACTGTATGACAGCTAACAAAAAATCTATAAATCTATATATGTTATTTGTAGGTATAGTCCCATTTTGCTTCCTGCCCCTGTTTATCTTGTGTGTCTATTTATGTATCCGCTCATAGATTATACTGTTATTTCAGAATTGGATATGCAATAGCATTTGCCTTTGTTGCCTTTAATTCTTGTACACCTCCCTGTGTCTTCCTTTGCCTTGGTCCTTTGGTCCTCACCTCCCCATTAGTATATATCGCCTTTTCCTTCATTAAAGTTAATATGTTTACTCTATAGTTAGTTTCTCCTTCTATCCTTGATAACCATCAAAGAATGTTTCTTTCTCTGTGTAAATCTTTTTATTGACTTTTTATAAGAGTGGTCTCATACAATATTTGTCCTTTTGTGACTGACTTAATTTACTCAGCATAACATCCTTTGTGTTCATCCATGTTGTGAAATGTTTCATGGATTCAACATTGTACTTTAATACTGCAGAGTATTCCATTGTTTATATGTACCATAGTTTGTTTATCCATTCATTTGTTGATGGACACTAATGTTGTTTTCCTCTTTTTATTATTGTGAAAAATGCTGTTTGAAAGCGAGCATGAAACTCTTATTCCTGTAGGATATATAATTAGTAGGATTACTGGATCACATGGTGTTTCTATTTCCAACTTTTTAAGGAAGCCCATACCATTTTCAAAGTGATTGTACCATTTTACAGTCCCTCTACCAATGTATGAATGTCCAGTTGCTCCACACCTTTGTCAGAACTTGGTGTTTTCTGTTTTTCTTTAAACTTTGCTGTTAATGCTGGAGTGAGATGATATCTCATTGTTTTGATTTATATCTCTC
>NW_006921713.1:85482-93571 GCF_000298275.1 Orycteropus afer afer
TAATCTATAATTTTAATTAATTTATTTATTTTTCCCTAGTCTGTGGGTTCTCTTCTTATTCTTTTGGTGATATCTTTTGATGTATATAAGTGTTTAATTTTTAGGAGACCTCATTCTTCTATTTTATCTTCTCCTGTTTGTGTACTTTTAGTTATGTTTGATAGTGTATTTATGGCATATATTAGGGCCCCTAAGTTTTTCCTTATTTTTTCTTTGATGATCTTTAGTTTTAAATTTTACATTTAGGTCTTTGATCCAACTTGAATTACTGTTCATAGGGAACTAGTTTCATTTTCTGCAATAGATATTCAGCTTTGCCAGCACCATTTTTTAAACAGATTATCTCTTTCCTGTTTAATGGGTTTCACCCTTTGTCAAAATCAGCTGACCAAAAGTGAATGGATTTACTTTTGGGGTCTCAATTCTGCTCCATTTGTCTATGTGTCTGTCATTACACCAATTGCAGGCTGTTTTGACTACTTTGGCTGTATAGTAGGTTTTGAGATTGGAAAGTGTGAGGGCTCTTACTTTGTGTTTCTTCTTTAGTAACGTTTTGCTTATCTCTTTCCTTTCCATTTAAAATTGGTGATTAATTTTTTGATTTTTTTAAAATATATTTTTATTGAAATATAATTTATGTACAGTGAAATACACAAAACTAAAGTGACATAGGTCAATGCAATTTTTTTTTTTTTTTTTTTTGCAGTGTTTACTTTTTTCATCTCTTTAAACAATGATGATGGAATCTGGATTGAAATGGCATCATATCTCTAGATCGCCTTGGGGAGAATTGACAATTTCTATGTTAAATCTTCCCATCCATGAGCATGATATATTCTTCCATTTATGTAGATCTCTTTTGGTTTCTTATAGTAGAATTTTGAGTGCCTTGTAGTTTTCTTTATCTAAAACTTTTGTATCTCTGGTTAAGTTTATTCTGAAATACGTAATTTCTGGGGTGGCTATTTTAAAGGGTACTCTTTTCTTAACTTCCTTTTCAGAGTTTTTTTTGTTAGTGTAGAGGAATCCAACTGATTTTTATACATTGATCTTGTACCATGCCACTTTGCTGAATCTTTCCATTAGTTCCAGTAGTTTTCTTGTTGAGTTTCTGGGATTTTTTTATGTATAGGATCATATAATCTACAAATAGAGATAGTTTTACTTCTTTGCCAATTTGGATGCCTTTTATTTCCCTTACTTGCCTTATTGCTCTGGCCAGGACTTTCAATACAATATTGAAAGGCAGTGGTGAAAAGGGGCAATCTTGTCTTGATCCCATTCACAAGGAGAAATGTTTTTCAGTCTCTATAGTGCCTAAGTCATTTGACTGCTAACCAGAAGGCTGGCGGTTCAAACCCACCAGCCACTCCTTTGAAGGAAGATTGAGGAATCTACTTCCATAGAGATACCTCCTTGGAAACCCAAGGACGGGTTGCTATCAGTCGAATCAATTCAATGGCAGTGGGTTTGGAGCTCTGGTAGCATATGCCTAAGGTGCTTGACTGCTAACCAGAAGGCTGGTGGTTCAAACCCACCAGCCACTCCTTGGAAGGAAGGTCTACTTCCATAGTGATACCACCTCAGAAACCCAAGAAAGGATCACTATGAATTGGGTCCAACTTGATGACACATAACAACAACAACAATCCTTTGAGAACAATGTTGACCACTGGTGTGTGTATACACCCTAAATTATGTTGAGGAATTTTCCTTTTGCTGAGAGGTTTTTTTTTTTTTTTTCCCTTCTTCTTATAATGATGAATGGGTGTAGCGTTTTGTCAAATGTCTTTTGTGACTCAGTTAATATGATCATATGTGTGGTTGAGTGGCTGGCAGCTGGATGCAATTATTCCCCATAATGAGACTGGTAATCAAATCCATGGTGGAATCTACTGTGAGTAGCTGCCTTAGGGATGTGGTCTGTTTCCAGTATAGAAGAAGACAGCTTGGAGAAAGATCTGTGAGATTTTTGACACTCTTGGACCCTACATTTAACCAAGTTTTCATTCAGCAGACTTCCATGTTGTCTGCTGATCTTGGAACTGTTTCTGAACCTGAACTAGTGGCCTGCCACATTGCTTAATAATCTTGGGATTGTGCCATTTTACTTGTTGACCTTGGGTTTGTCAGCTTCAGCAGCCAGCAGCTTCTTGAGTTAAGAGAAACTTCCTGCTCCAACAGGTCAGGAACAAGAGGTGGAGCTGAAGTCCAAGGTCAAAGGGCTTTCACCCAGCCCCTAGAGCTTGGCACTTTGAACTCAGACTTCTAGCCTCTTAAACTTTAAGAGAATAAATCCCTGTTTTTCAAGATACCTATTCATGTTTTTTTTCTGTTACAGCAGCACTAGATGACAAAATAATGTGATTCTTTTCCTATGTGGTCGATTTTATTGATTGTTTTTCTATTGTTAAGGCATCCTTGGATACCTGATATGAATCCCACTTAGTTACAATGTATCTTTCTTTCTTTCTTTTTTTATTTTTGGTATGTTGTTGGATTCTATTGGCTAGGATTTTGTTGAGAGTTTTTGGATTTATGTTCATGAGGGATATTGGTCTATAATATCCTTTTTTAGTGTTGTCCTTGCTTAGCTTTGGAATAGGGTTATACTTACTTCAGAGAATGAACTAGAGACTTCCATCCTTCTCTATGCTCCAGAATATTTTGAGTAGAATTTAGAATTCAGATTTTTTTTTTTTTTTGTATATTTGGGAGAATTATCCAGTAAAGGTGTCTGAGCCAGGGCTTTTTTTGGTGGGGATTTTTTTTTTTTTGTTGTTGTTGTTGTTTTAAATGACATGTTCAATTTCTTCTTGTGTTATGAATCTCAAAATTTTCTATTTCAAACTGTGTTAATTTGGGCAGGTAATGTATTTCTAGAAATTTGTCCATTTCCATGTCTTGAAATTTGTTGGAGTACAGTTCTTCATAGTATTCTGTTATTATCCTTTTTACTTCAATTTATTCTGTTGTAACTTCACTTATTTCATTTCTCATTTGTGTTATGTTCATCTTCTTTTCCTTTGTTAAGTTTTCCAGGTTTTTTTCTATTTTCTTAATCCTTTCACAGAACTTTCACCTTTATTTATTCTATTGTTATTCTGCTTCATTTATTTCTGCTCTAATTTTTATTGTTTCCTCTCTTCTGGTGACTGTATGCATTTTTTTTTTCCCTTAATCATTGGAGATGTTTGGTTGAGGTATTGATTTTGGTTCTTCTTTTTTGATTTTTTTGTTTGTTGCTACAAATTGACCTCTTTGCACTGCTTTTCCTGTGCCCCAAGGGTTTTGTATGTTGTCTATTCTCATTTGACTCAAGAAATTTTTTAAAATTTTATTTTTTATTTATTCTATTATTCAGTAAGGAACTCTGATGATGTAGTGCCTAAGGCATTTGACTGCTAACCAGAAAGATGGTGGTTCAAACCCACCAGCCACTACATAGAAGGGAGACTGAGCAATCTACTTCTGTTAAGATTTCCTGCCTGGGAAACTGAAAGGGGGTTCCTATAAGTTGGAATTGACTTGATGGCAGTGAATTTTTTTTTGTTTGTTTGTTTTGTTATTCAGTAGTTTTATAGCAAGGAGTTTTTCAGTTACCATATGTGTTATTGTTTCCCCTTTTTCTTCCTGTTATTGGTTTCTAGTTTTGTAGCATTGTGATCTGAGAAGATGCTTTGTAGTATTTCAAAGTTTTAGTATTTGTTGAAGCTTTCCTTGTGATCTAGTATATGGTCTATTCTGAGAATATTTCATGTGCACTGGGAAAGAATGTATATTGAGCCTTTGTTGGGTAAAGTGCTCTGTATATGTTTATAAGGTCAAGTTAGTTGTTTGTATTGTTTGGATCTTCTGCTTTTTTTTTCTGAGTTTATTTCTAGTTGTTCTTTCCTTCACTGAGAATAGTGTATTAAAAGCTCCTAGTATTATTCTGTAGTAAGATGGTTGAAATCAGAGAATACCAGAAAGGTGTTTATCTATGTTTTATTGATTATGTGTACAAAGGCATTTGCCTGTGTGGATTATAACAAACTATGGATAATATTGCAAAGAATGAGAATTCCAGAACACTTACTTGTACTCAAGTGGAATCTTAAACATAGACCAAGAGTCAATAATTTAAAAAAAACAAGGGGGTACTTCATGATTTAAAATCAGGAAAGGTGTATGCCAGGGTTATATTCTTTCACTATAGTTATTCAATCTGTATGCTGTGCAAATAATCTGAGCAGCTGGACTGTACAAAGAAGAATGCAAGATCAGAATTAGGGCAAGACTCATTAACAATGTGAGATATACACATGACACAACCTTGTTTGCTGAAAGTGAAGAAGACTTGAAGCACTTAGTGATGAAATTAAAAGACTACAGCCTGCACTATAGATTATACTCAACACAAAGAAGACATAAATCCTTGCATAAGCAAAATCATGATAAATGGAGAAAAAATTGAAATTGTCAAGAATTTCATTTTACTTTGATCCATAGGAATGAGCAGTCAAGAAATCATACTATGTGTTGCACTGGGCAAATATGCTGCAAAAAATCTCTTTACAGTGTTAAAGAGCTATAATATCATTTTGATATTAAGGTATGTTTGACCCTAGACATGGAATTTTCAATCACCTCATATGCATGTGAAAGCCGGGCAATGAATATTGAAAACCAAAGAAAATTCGATGGATTTGAATTATGGTGTTGGTAAAAAATATTGAATATGCCATGGACTGCCAAAAGAATGAAGATGTCTGTCTTGGAAGAAATAAAACCAGAAAGCTCCTCAGAAATGAAGTTAAAAAAAAATTATCTCTAAAATTTTATCATTTTATCAGGAGGGACCAGTCCCTGGAGAAGGATAACATGCTTGGTAAAGTACAGGGTTAGTGAAAAAGAGGAAGGCTCTCATTGAGATAGATTCACGGTGGCTGCAATAGTGGTATAAAATATAGTAATAATTGTGCAGATGACACAGGACTGGACAATATTTTGTTCTGTTGTATATGGGATCTGCTGTAAGTCAGAAGTGATTGGATGGCACTTAACAACTCTTATAATGGAGTTGTCTATTTCTCTTTTTAAGTCTGTTAAAGTTTGATATATTCATTTTAGGGCTCTTGCAGTTGGCACACAGATAATTATTATGATTATGTCTTCTTGTTGGATTGATCTTTTAATCATTTTATAACATCCTTCATTCTCTTAATAGTTTTTACCCTTAACGTTTATTTGATCAGAAATGAATATTGCCAAGCCTGCTCTTTTTTTGGTTCCAATTTGCTTGGTATATATTTTTCCATACTTTGATTTTTTAGCTTATTTTTTTCTTTAAATCTAAGGTATGTTTCTTGTACATAGCATATAGGTGGTTCATGTTTTCTTATCCATTCTGCTATTCTCTGTCTCTTGACATTTAATCTATTTACATTCAGTGTAATAACTGATAGGTATGAATATACTGCTGTCATTTTGCTATGTTTTTTTTCTTTTCTTGTAATGTTAATGATTTCTATGTTCTATATATTTTTCTGAGTTCATTTTGTTTACAGATTTTCTTATCATGTCCTTTATTGCTGTTGATTTTTTGTTTACTGAGTATGATTTTCTTCTTTCTACTTTGGTGAGAAGGTTTAGTAATTTCCCTTGAGACAGGCTAGAAGATCAGGTATGAATAGCCAAATGGGAATATACCACAACCATCTATAGGTTTGGCAGACAATATTCTTATGTATGTATTATAAAAATAGCCATATTCAGTTTAAACTATTAAGTTTAAGGAGGCAAAGTTAAGATACCTTTTAGCTACAACTAAGCACCTTGAGGGAGTGAATCACTGGACCTGTAGGTTGGGGACCACAGTTTAGGGGACATCAAGCTCAACTGGCACAAGATGGTATACAAAAATATTGTTTTCCAGCTTACTTTAGTGAATAGACTGGGGTCTTAAGAGCTTGTGAGTGGCCATCTAAGATGCAACTATTGGTCTGTCCTCGTCCAGAGCAAAGAAGAGTGAAGAAAATCAAAGATGCATGGAAACAGCTAGTTCTAAGGACTAATGGACGAAGAGAACCTCAGCCTATATGAACCTGACACCAGAAGAAGTAGGTGCTATACAACTACCAATGCCAATCACTGAAAGATGGATCAAAATTGGAGAACCTGAACAGAGTGGGAGAAAAATGTAGAACAAATCTCAAAATCATAAAAAAGATCAAGCTTACTACTCGATAGAGACTGGTGAAACCCTCAAGACTGTAGCTAGAGTTCCCCTTTGGGTGTGGAACTGAACTCACCTCGATAGCTTAAGTCTCAGCCAAACAATAGACAGACCTATGAGCTGAACACCAACACTAGGGATAGAGGAAAAAATAAAATTCCTTTGAGGTTACCTTGTAATTTATTATTATTTTCCCAAGTTTAAATCAGTCAGTTTTATGTAGATATACTGTCTTGACTTCCTCTACACTTGGAAGTTTTGTAACTACATCATTTATTCCCTCTTTTTGCTTTGTAGTTATCA
The DNA here is from genome assembly GCF_000298275.1 of Orycteropus afer afer. Classification (NCBI taxonomy): domain Eukaryota; kingdom Metazoa; phylum Chordata; class Mammalia; order Tubulidentata; family Orycteropodidae; genus Orycteropus; species Orycteropus afer. The sequence continues at coordinate 92,003 of NW_006921713.1, forward strand.
TCATTTACAAATTGACATCTCTGGTTCCCTATCTTCAGTCTTGTAGGTTTATTTTATTTTAAAAACTTTTTTATCTGGTTTGTTTCCATGTGATGTTGCCATGTGTCTTTAATCTCAGGTTGTTGTCTGTTGTCATTGCTTCTTTGTCCAATGAATCATATTTCTCTTTAGCATTTCTTGTAAGATTGGTCTGTTTTTTTACAAATTCCCTTGATTTCTGTTTATCAGGGAATGTCCTAATTTTGCCATCATATTTATGGGGCAATTTTATTGGATATATAATTCTTGGTTGGCAATTTTTTTCCTAGAGTTTTTATATGTCATCCCATTGCCTTCTTGCCTGCATGATTTCTACCAAGAAATTAGAACTCAGTCTTATCAGTTCTCCTTTGTAGGTAATTTTTCACTTTTCCAGAACTGCTTTCAGTATTCTTTCTTTATGTTTTGTTTTGGAAGCATTGATTATGATATGTCTCGGTGCTTTTCTTTTGGCAGATCCTCTATTTAACTTCCTGTTCCATCTGGTATTTTCTCTAGGGAGCAAATATTGGTATGATTTTTCTTTATTTTTATTTTTCCTATCATGTACTGCATCACCAAAACCTATATGAGAAAAGAATAAGGTCAATTTTTATTAACATATATTGTTACTCTAAGATGACTTTGTGTGCTATCTCATTTCAGAGTTACTGCATTTAGCAGTATAGAGCCATGTCACTTGGGTAGGGAGTAGGGATGTTTTGAAGCTCCAACTATGGAGTCTGTCTTCTTTGAGTACTGGTAAATTTAACAATGAATGGAGAACAATAAAGGGCAGAACATGTGACTGGAAAGGAGTAGGCATAGTTTTGTAATTTGCAGATGGTTTGCTCTTCTTTCCTTCCTTCTTCTTTAATGTTATGAATTTTGGGACAAAATTTCAAAACTTATCATTACTATAGATTCATTTACACATTTATTGCAAAATCACAAATAGTCTTTGAAATATTTTGATTCTATAGTGTAGATTTTTATTGATTTGAGAGTGACACTTTATTTTGGTTGAATTACCCTAGTGCCCTTGTGAAAGGATGCCGTTGTCTGGAAATTGACTGCTGGGATGGAGCACAAAATGAGCCTATTGTATACCATGGTTATACACTTACCAGCAAGATTCTATTTAAAACTGTTATCCAAGTGATACACAAATATGCTTTTATGGTATGTGCAAAACTCTGTTAAATTATACGTATTTAAACAGAATCAGTCATAGTTCCTTTAAAATCCTGTAATGTCTGGCCTTAGTTTAGTTCAGTAGTACTTTAAATTGTGAGTTATGGTCCATTTTTTAGGTAGTGAAATCAATATAGTTTATAGTTAAAGGAAGACTTATCAATTACTTTTATGAAGTAAGGGTATATTTTGTTTCATGGAGTTTTTTGTTTGTGTGTATGTGTGTGTGTATATACATACATATATATGTATATATATATATATACACATAGGAGCTCTGGTAGCATAGTGCCTAAGGCACTTGACTGCTCACCAGAAGGCTGGAGGTTCAAGCCCACCAGCCACTCCTTGGAAGGA
>NW_006921713.1:93716-111164 GCF_000298275.1 Orycteropus afer afer
TTCAACTATTGCACTTTCAAGACAAAATATGTTGATAATAAATCAACATGTATGTGTATTTAAAAAATACCATTTAGAATTTTACTCTTTGACAATTTGCTTTTCTTCATAGGACTATACCACAGTTAACTTTCTATAGCAGTTTTTTAGCTCTCTTATTTAATGGGTTTATATTATGCCTTTATATGGCTATGCCATAATTTATTTAAACTGGCTACTTGAGTGTTTTCCTATACTGCTAGTACAAATAGTAGTAGTTTTCTTTTTAATACAGATTTAATGGTCTCTGCTTTTTCAAACTCAAAAGTATTTGCAGTTTAAAGAATACTTATTTTGTAAAAGCGCTGACCATTAGAAGTAAGTTTTAAAGCAAATTAAGTGCTTATACTATTTGCAATCAAATTATTTAGAAGTTCTGATCAATAACCTTAGTAATGGTTAATTTTTTAGACATCTGACTACCCAGTGGTGCTTTCTTTAGAAAATCACTGCTCCCCTGCTCAACAAGAAGTGATGGCAGATAATATGCAGGCAATTTTGGGAGATACTCTGCTTTCTGATATGCTTGATGATTTTCCAGATAAACTACCATCACCAGAGGTAACATTTTGTCTGATAAGCTCAATTTAAGGAAAAAAAAAAAGTTACTGTTATATTGGCCCATAAAATTAGTGAGAGATAAATGAAAATGCCTAGTTTTCATTATTTATGAAAATATATGTTGCAATGTGTCTCTGGGTAGTACAAATGGCTAATGTACTTGGCTGCTAACTGTTGAATATTGGAAGCTTGAGTCCACCCATAGTCACTTCTAAGAAAGTCCTGGTGATCTACTGCCAAAAAGTCAGCCATTGGAATCCCTATGGAGCACAATTCTTCTCTGACACGCATGGGGTCATCATGATTTGAAATCAGTTTTACAACAACAGATTTTTATTTTTATTTGCTAAAAAACTATATAGAGATATATGCAAAACCCTACATTTTTATTGTGCATCATACCATTTGGGTCCAAAGTTTCAAGTCAATTAATATTAGGAATTTAGCCTAATGTTTCATAAACATTATGTTTCATACACAAAAGGGTAAGATAAAGGCCAAAGATCTATGCTGTAAAAGGACTATGTGATGTGACATGACGTGCTGTGCTGTCGAGTTGGACCTGACTCATAGCGACCCCTCCTTGGGTTACCAAGCGATATCACTATGGAAGTAGATTGCCCAACCTTCCTTCCAAGGAGTGCCTTAGGCACTAGGCTACCAGAGCTCCTAAACTAATTCCCTATCATCTGAGTAAATGATTCTCTTTCTGCCTTGTGCCTTTTTCACAGTTCCCCTGTTTCTGCTGGTCTCTTTCTCTCTTTCTTCATTTGAGTATATTCAAGTATTTGATTTAAAAAATATCTGATGTATTTTCAAGTATCTGTTGAAGATCAAAGACTACAGCTTTAAGTATGGATTATACCTCAAAATAAAGAAAACAAAATCCTTACAACTGGACCAAAAAGCAACATCATGATAAATAGAGAAAAAGTGAAGTTGTTAGAGATGTCATCTTACTTGGATTCACAATCAATGCCCATGGAAGCAGCAGTCAAGAAATCAGATGATGTATTGCACTGGGAAAATCTGCTGCAAAAGACCACTTTAAAGTGTTAAAGAGCAAAGATGTCACTTTGAAGGCTAAGGTGTGCCTGATCCAAGTCATGGTATTTTCAGCCTTCTCATACGCATATGAAAGCTGAACAATGAATAAGGAAGACCAAAAAAGAATTGATGCAATTTAATTTTGGTGTTGGTAAAGAATACTGAAAATACCATGGATTACCAGAAGAATAAACAAAACTGTCTTGGAGAAAGTGCAACTGGAATGCTCTGAAAAGCATGAATGACCAGAGTTAGTCTCTCCTACTTTGGTCATGTTGTCAGAAGGGACCATTCCCTGGAGAAGGATATCATTCTTGGTAAAGTAGACCGTCAGTAAAAAAATAGGAAGAGCCTCAATGAGATAAATTAACATAGTGGCTGTGATGATGGGCTCCAGCATAGCAAATATTGTGAGGTTGGCGCAGGACCGGGCAGTGTTTCATTGTGTTGTATATAGGGTTGCTGTGAGTCAGAGCTGACTCCAGGACACCTAACAACAACAATAGCAACAAGTATTTGACTTAAAAATGTACTCTACTTTCCTCTCCAGCTACTTCTTTATTTTGTTCTTCCCTCTAAAAACTTAAATTTCCATTTCTTCATCTCCTCACAACCTGCTAAGTCAGGCTTCCTCTTCTACCTGCTCTACAGTAACAACTCTTATCCAAGACATTCATATCGACGAATCTTAATAAACCTATTTCAGTCTTCATATGATGTTCCTCTCAGTAACATTCAGTACTGTGGACATCTCCATCCTTTCCTTGAAACACTTTCTTCTATAACATAACAATCTTTAGGCATTCCTCATTTCTCTCTGGCCACTCCTTAGTTTCCTTTGCCAGCCCATTCTCTCTTACCTCAAATTTTACCAGGTGATAAATGAACATTTTGAGCTTTTACATAATAGTACTGTCTAACAAATAATAGTTTAGATTTGACACATCATCATTTTGGTAATCTAGAAATATTTTTGTAATTGAATTTTTTAATATCTTCCTTTATTATTTTATTGAAATTAGTGAAAAATGTAAAAATGAAAGTGTTGGGACATTAATAACACTTAATAAGTAAGAAGTATAGGACTCATGGTTTAATGGAGACAGATAAAAAAAAATTATTTGGTAAATGGGAAAACTCATAAGAATGTTCACAGTCCAACCATAGCCTCTACTAATCTGAGACCATAAGAACTAGCTGGTGCCAGGCTACTACTACTAACCTCTCTGATCAGGATCACAATAGAAGATCCTGAACAGAGTAGGAGGGAAAAAATTAAGAGGAAAATTCAAAATTATAAAAAAGATCAGACTTACTTAGTCTGATCAAGACTGGTGGAACCACTGAGACTACGATCCTTAGATTCCTTCAGGCTTGGAGGATAGAGAAAGAATATTCACAGTCCAAATGTGTTCAACTGTGACATAAAAGAATTATTAAAGATCTATCTAAAATGCTGAAAACATATCGTCAAAGATGAAGTCTAGGAGCCATGGTTTAATTGGAGAAATTATAATAATTTTTAGCTTTCTGGCAATAGACTCTCTCTTTCTATTATATTTCAGTCAATTATTAGCATTCATATATTTAGCTTTGATTAATGTTTTCATAGCATTCATATATTTAGCTTTGATTAATGTTTTCATCAAAGTAGAGACAAACTCACCTTCTCATACTATGCTCAGTTTTCGGTGTCACAAAGAATCCCCTGGAGAATTGTTAAGGTGATATAGTTCCAGCCCCCACAACTCAAGATTCTGATTCTCTAATTTTGAAGTAGATTTAGATATTTTTCCCTTTAATATATAACCCAGGTGATAGTTTTCAAGTATGTCGCTGCAGAGCAACATTGGGGTCATGGTTAATAAGAGAAGGTCTAAGATGATGGAGTTGAGTGGATACCTGAGGAAGACAAGAAGGAAGGAAAAATCAAAACTCCTTGAAGAAAGGAATTTTGCTTCATAGTCTAGATTTTAGGATTGTATGTAGAACTGCAGGCACTTGGCATTACAGTAAGTCTCAGTCACAGTAGGCTTATTTTTGGTGAATTTTTGTCAATACTAAAATATCACTGTTTTCTGTTAGGGCATGAATGAAAGGTATGGAGAAAAATATGTTTTTAACCTTGTTAAGGATATTATATAAGTTAATGTTGCAGGCTAATTGAAAATGTGAAACAATTTTCATGACTCTTATTATATAAGTTTTCCTGTAAGTGTGTAAAAGTGTGTAATATTCACTGTCTTTCAAATCTTCTCTGTAGGCATTACGATTCAAAATATTGGTCAAAAACAAGAAAATAGGAACCTTAAAGGAAACCCGTGAGAGGAGAGGTTCTGATAAGCATGGCCAGGTAGAGGAATTTGAAGAAGATGTTGATCAAGATGATGAGGAAGATGCAACATCTGATGATGTTTTATTAAAAGACTATCAAGAAAAGGAAATAGAGGCCAAAAAGAAAAAGCAAGAAAAGGAAGCAGAATCAGGTCGATTACTACTTTTCAAAAAAAAGGTGAAATATTGCTTTGTGAAAATCTTACAAGTGATTGAAAATATTCTAATTTTCTTCTTATTGTTGGAGAATTAAAATTTTTTGAGGGAATTTTTTTCCCCTTATGACAGCTGTAGTCAATTATTTAAAATTCACTTTGAAAAAACTAGCATTACAGAAGATATTTTAAAAGTTATCCCTTTCCCATGTTAGTTGCTTTTTAAATTTTTAACTTTATAGTAAGCAAATAATATATCCTCTTATGTACTAGGCATTGTGCAGTATACAAAAGATATAGAAGAAAACCATAATGTGTCTACCCTCAAGATCATACTGGGAGAGATTTACAAGGAAATCCATGTTTATAAAATATAAAATTATTGTTATTGTTAGAAGCCATTGAGTAGGCCCTGACTCATAGTGATTTTATGTATAACAGAACATAACATACTAATATATAGTATTATGGGTATAAAATCACAGTGACAAAAGAAGGTGCATTAGGTTTCACATGACACAAAACCAATCCAGCTGGTTTAAGTAAACTGGGAATTATTTGACCCACATGAAAGAAAAGTTGAAGGAAAGGGATTCTATTTCAGGTATGACTGACTCAGTGTAGTATCTCATGCAAAGTCACTAGAACTTTCTCTAGCTTATGGTCCCACTTTCTTTGTACTGGTGACAAGATTGTTTCAAAAGCTTCAGTTGTATATCCTTTCATGTTAAAACCCAGTAGAATGCCATCAGACTTAACACGTTTTTATTGTACATTGGCTATCAATCAGTATGTGCACATTTCTGCAACAATTACTGTTGCTGGGGGAATACAAAGCTTTGATTAGCTAGGTTCAATCTGCAGGATCCATCCCTAAGCATGTGGACTGAATATAAACAAGAAGTAATTCCCTAAAACAAAATTTGGGAAGTGGTTAAAAAGTGTGTAGATTTGCTGGGCTGCAAAAGAGCAGATGTCTACAATATAAAAGAAACTATTCCAAAATATTACATAAGAATGGAAATATACTTACTCATGACTAAAATTCTTATATTTGTGTAATTCAAAAGGATAAACTGTGATCTTTTGGAAAAAGGAAATAGCAATAATTGCCATCTTCAATTCTTAAAATGTTACTTTTAGATTTAGACTCTCTCATATTAACATCAAATATTATACTCATACAAAACAATTACAATGAGTATGTGAACCCCAGCCTCCATGACCCTGAGACCAGAAGAACTAGATACTACCTCTCTACCACTGCTGACCACTCTGAAAGGGATCATAATAAGAGGCCCTGGATAGAGTGGGAGAAAAATGTGGGAAAAACTAAAAAAAAAAAAAAAAGAATAGGCTTGCTTGTCTAAGATACACTGGTGAAACCCCTAACACTATGCCTTTTAGATATCGTTAAGGCCTGGGACTGAATGTACCCCCCTGAAGCTCAAATTTTAGCCAAATTACAGATAGGCCTATAAGGTGAACAATAACACCAGAGAGGTATGCATTCATTAGAATGATCAACCACATGAGATCAAAAGTACACTATTTGCCCAGGGATAGAGCTCAGAAGGCAGGAAGGGATAGGAAAGAAAGATGAAGGTAAACACAGGGAAGAAGTGAGAAGACTGCTATTACCTTATGGGGACTACAGAAAATGTTACAAAACAAAATATGTATGAATTGTTGAATGGAAAACCAAATTGCTCTGTAAACTTTCACCCAAATGATAGTTTAAAAAAAAAAAAAAAAGAATAAAAAATCACAATGAATTGATCCAAATAGTTTTGAGGGGATAATTTTATGAAAAGACTAAACACATTGCCTTGAAAACATAGTTTCTTTATTGGAATTTTTTTTTTCAAGTGATTAGTGCCAAAATATGAAATTACTGTACTATATTTTTAGACCTCGAAGATGAAAATAGCTCTGGCTCTATCAGATCTTGTCATTTATACTAAAGCTGAGAAGTTCAAAAGCTTTGAACACGCAAGAATGTATCAGCAATTTAATGAAAATAATTCTATTGGGGAGACAGAAGCCCGAAAACTTTCAAAGCTGAGAGGTAAATTCTTATGATTCAAATAGATGACATTTTTAAACAAGTTATATTCACTACTAGGGTGTTAAGATTGTTCATTGATATTTATCTCATACATTTTAAATATATTTGACATAATTTTTAAAGGGCTTATATGCCTCAGGTTATATTAAGTTTTAGTTCAAAGAACTTAGCCATTAGTTAATTTCTTTAAGCCATGAAGTTTTGATTGAGGATGCAGTGTGAAGACTTTGTTGGAATTGTGGTGAGTGGGACAGCAGTCAAAGACCAGACTCTAGGGGTAGGAAGAGCCAAAACAAAAAGAAACCAGCTATTGAGTGATTCTGACTCATGGTGATGCCATGTGTACCATAAGAGAACTGTGCTCCATAGGGTTTTCAGTGGCTGATTTATCAGGAGTATGTAGGCAGGTCTTTCTTCTGAGGACCCTCTGGGTGGACTTGAACCTTTGATTGTTTCATTAGCTGTGAATTAGTTAACAGTTTGTACCACATAACACCTAAAATTGAGATTGCAAGAATTGAGATAACAAAGTTTTGTGGTAGTGACTGTAAAGACATGGTAAACTTTATGGATTCATCAGGCCTCCAAAGAGGTAGGGTTAGTTAGTCTTATTGTTATGTGCTGTTGAATCGATTCTGACCCATAGAGACCCCTGTGACAGAGTAAAGCTGCCTTATAGGGTTTTCTAAGGATCTCTGGTGGTGCAGTGACTAAGTGCTTGGCTGCTAACTGGAAGGTCAGGTTCTAACCCAGAAGCCACTCTTTGCAAGAAAGAAGTGACAGTCTGCTTCTATAAAGATTATGCCCTTGGAAGTCCTTTGGGACAGTTCTAGTCTGTCCTATAAGGTTGCTATGAGTTGGAGTGACTCTACGGCAACAGGTTTGTTTTCTGTGTTTTTTTTTTTTTTTTTTTACTCTTTATGGGAGCAGAGTGACAGGTCTTTCTCCTACAGAGCCACTTAGTTGTTTGAACTGCCAACTTTTCTGTTACCAACAAAGTGTTTAACTTCTGCATCATCTAAGAATCTCAACGAAGCCCATATAGTATAGACCCCAAAAGAAAGTCATCAAAATATATCATAATCAGACTTTCCAAAATCAAAGACAAAGAATCTCCAGAGCAGCTCAGGAAAAAAATGAAATATTACCCACAAAGGACAGCAAATAAAACTAAGCTCTGATTTCTCAGCAGACACCATGCACATAAGAAGGCAATAAGATGACATACATAAAACCATGAAAGGAAAAAAAAAAAAATAATAACACCCAAGAATTATATATCCAGTAAAACTGTCCTTCAAATATGATAGTGAAATGAGGACATTTCCAAATGAACAGAAATTGAAGAAATTTGTGAAAACAAGACCAATTTTACAAGAAATGCTAAAGGGATTCCTTCAGACAAAAAACCAACCACAGAAGACAACAATCTAAGATTAATATCCATTAACCAACACAGAAAAAGAATTCTCAAAATTAAAATAAGCTTTCAAGACTGCAATTGAGAACCAGAGTGTCAATCTATAAACAACAACTACAAAGCAAATAGAGGAAATAAATGGTATAATTACAGAAGTTCCAAATGGAAAGGAAGTCAGGAAGATATTAATATAGAACAGATTGTTCCAAACTTAACAACAACAAACTCATTGTCACTGAATCAATTCTGATTCATAGCCATTGAGTTTCCAAGACTGTAAATCTTTACAGAAGCAGACCACCCCATCATTCTTCCACAGAGCAGCTGGTGGGTTTCAACAACCAAGTTTTATTTAGCAGCCAAATGCTATCACCACTACATCACCAGAGCTCCTTGTTCCAAACTTAGGAAGATAAAAATTTACTACAGGGTAAGCACAAGAAAATTAATAAGCTTTCTAACCAAAATAAGAAAAAAGAAAATCACGAGGACTAGCAAACACAACATCAACAATAATGAGATAAAGGAAAAGAAAATATGAAAACCAAATGAACTCAGCACAGAAAAATATTGGGATAAAGAAACTATTAATTAAAAAAAACAAAAGAATTACAGCACTCAATTCATACTTATCAGTAATTACACTGAATGTGAATAGATTAAATATACCAGTCAAAAGAAAGAGTAGCAGAATGGATAAGAAAAGAAGACCCATCAATATGCTGCCTACAAGATACTCACCTTAGACACAAAGATAAAAATAAATGAAAAATCAAAGAAGGGAAAAAATATATCAAGCAAATGACAACCAAAAAAGAGCAAGGACAGCAATATTAATTTCTGATAAAATAGACTTCAGTGTGAGAACCAGCAAAGGGGAAAGGCATTATAGGATGATAAAAGGGTCAATTGACCAAGAAGACATAACCATAACTATGCACCCAATTAAAGAGCTCCAAAATGCATAAAGCAAGCTTTATCTGTATTCAAAGGAGAAAAGACAATTTTACAATAGTAGTAGGGGACTTTGGAGTTGGAAAGCCAAAACTGAAGAACATGCTCAGCATTTCTCAAGCTGAAAGAACTGAAGAGGAAATTTAACCCTCAAGTTACAATCTTGAAAGATTCTATGGGCAATATATTGAATGATGCAGGAAACATCAAAAGAAGATGGAAGAAATACACAAAGCACTGTACCAAAAAGAACTGGTTGATGTTCATTCATTTCAGGAGGTGACATATGATCAAGAACCAATAGTATTGAAGGAAGAAGTTGAAGCTGCACTGAGGGAAGTGGTGACAAACAAGACTCTAAGAATTGACGGAATATCTATTTAGATGTTTCAACAAAAGGATGCCCCACTAGAGGCCCTCTCTTGGCTATGCCAGGAGATTTGGAAGACAACTACCTAGACAACTGACTGGAAAAGATCCATATTTGTACCCAAATTGAATCAGTGACAATGAGTTTGTGGTGTTAAGTTTGGATCAATCTGTTCTATATTAATATCTTCCTGACTTCCTTTCCATTTGGAACTTCTATAATTATACCAGAAAGGTGAACTATATGAAGAAGAACATGGCATCAGGATTGGAGAAAGGCTCATTAACAACCTGTGTTATGTAGAATGTGGCAACTATTGAACAATATCATTAATGTCTCACGTGCACTATGCCACCAGAGCTCCTAAGTAAAATCTTACTGAAGATTATTCAAAAATGGTTACAACACTATTCTAACAGAGAATTTCCAGAAATGCAAGCTAGATTCAGAAGAGAACATGGAACAAGGGAGATCATTGTTGATGTCAGATGGACCTTGGCTCAAAGCAAAGAATACCAGAAAGATGTTTACTTGTGTTTGATTTACTATGCAAAGGCATTTGATTGTGTGTATCATAACAAATTATGGATAACACTTAGAAAAATGGGAATTCCAGATTGCTTAACTGTGTTCATGAGGAACTTGCACATAGACGAGGAGGCTGTCATTCTAACAGAACAAGGGGACACTGCATGGATTAAAATCAAGAAGGGAGTGCATTAGGGTTTTATCCTTTCACCATACTTATTCAATCTGTATGCTGAACAAATATCTGAGAAGCTGGACTATATGAAGAAGAACATGGCATCAGGATTGGAGAAAGGCTCATTAACAACCTGCGTTATGTAGATGACAACTTTGGTCGCTGAAAGCGAGGATGACTTGAAACATTTACTCATGAAGATTGAATGCTACAGTCTGCAGTATAGATTACACCCCAATATAAAGAAAACAAAAATGTTCACAATGGGACCAATAAGCAGCATCATGATAAATGGAGAAAAGATTGAAGTTATCAAAGACATCATATTACTTGCTTCTACAATCAACATCAATGGAAGCAACAGTCAAGATAATCAGATGTCATGTAGCATTGGACAAGTCAACTGCGAAGGAACTGTTTCAAGTGCTGAGGAGCAAAGATGTCTCGTTGAGGACTAAGTTGCAACCTGACACAAGCCATGATATTTTCAACCACCTCATGTGCATGTGAGAACTGGACACTGAAAAAGGAAGACCGAAGAAGAGTTGATGTTTTTGAGTTGTGGTGCTGGCGGAGAATGCTGAAGGTACCATGGACTGCTCAAAGAACTAACAAATCTGTCCTGGAGGAAGTGCAACCAATATGTTCCTTGGAAGCAAGAATGGCCAGACTTTGTCTCACTTACTTTGGTCATGTTGTCAGAAGGGACCATTCCCTGGAGAAGGATATCATGCTTGGGAAAGTGGAGGGACAATGAAAAGGGCAAAGACCCTCAACAAGATGGATTGACACAGTGGCTGCAACGATAGTGTCAAATATAGCAAAGACTGTGGGGCTGGCACAAGGCTGGGCAGTGTTTTATTCTGCTGTACATGAGGTTGCTATGAGTCAGAGACATCTCAATGGCACCTAACAACAGTAATAGGAGACTTTAACACACCAATTTTGATGAAGGACAGAACAACTGGATAGAAACTCAACAAAGACACAGAATATCTCAACAACATAAGCAACCAACTTAACCTTATAAACATACAGAACACTCCACCTAATGAAAAGGCAATACACATTCTTTTCCAGTGCACATGGATCATTGTCCAGAATAGACCATATGTTAGTCCAGAAAATAAGCCCCAATAAATTTAAAAACTTTGAAATACTATAAAGTATCTTCTGAGATCATGTCATAAAATTAGAAATCAGTAATAGAAAGACCAGGGTGTGGAGGGGTCAAATACATTGAAACTGAATAAAACACTGCTCAAGAACTACTAGGTAACAGAAGAAATAAATTGTGAAATAAAAACATTCCTAGAAACAAATGAAAATGAAACTACGATGTATCAAAACATTTGGAACATAGGGAAACGAGTACTCGGAGGTCAATTTACAAGCAATAAATGCACCCTTCAAACAAGAAGAAAGATCCAAAGTCAATGGCTTAATCCAACATACCTAAAAGTTAGAAAAAAACAACAAAAGAAGCCTATGGTTTCTAGAAGAAAGGAATTAATAAAAATCAGAGCAGAAATAAAGCAGAAAACAACAGAAAAAACCAACAAGACTAGAAGCTGGTTATTTGAAAAGATTAGCAAAATGGACAAACCACTGGCAAATTTAACTAAGGAAAAGAGAAGATGCAAATAAAACAAACAATAAATAAAATCAGTGATATCACAACAGAACCAACTGAAATAAAAATAACAACAAGATACTATGAAGAATAGTACTCTAACAAATTAGAAAACCTAGAAGAAATTGGCAAATTTCTAGAAGCACATGACTGACCTAAAGTGACAAAAACTGAGGTAGAAAATTTGAACTGACTCACATCAAAAGAAGAAACTAAACAGGTCTCAAAAAAAAAAAAAAACCCTCCGTATAAAAAAAAAGTCCTGGCCCAAATGGCTTCACTGGAGAATTATAACAAATATTCAGAGAAGATTGACACCTATCTTACTCAAACTATTCCAGAAAATAGGATAGGGTGGAATACTCTCAAGTTAATTCTATGAAGCAAGCATAACCCTAATAACAAAGCCAGGCAAAGACACCACTAAAAAGGAACACTGTACACTTTCACAAATATATTCTTTAATGAATATAGACACAAAACTCTTCAATGAAATCCTAGCCAATAGAATCCAAAACTATATCAAAATAGTAATAATAATAATATACCATGATCAAGTGGGATCATAGTAGGTATACAAGGATGGCTCAACTTTAGAAAAACAATACATACAATCCATCACAAAAATAAAACAAAGGAAAAGAACCATGTGATCATATTATGTGATGAAGAAAAGACATTTGATAAAATCCAACACTAATTCTTGATAAAAGCTCTCAGCAATATCGGAACAGAAGATAAATCACTCAACATTATAAGGATATATATATATATATGTATGTATGTATAACCATCAACCAACATTATTCCCAATGCAGAGAGACTGAAATCATTCCCCTTGAGAGCAAGAATAAAAAAAGGATACCCTCTACCACCACTTCTATTAAACATTATATTAGAAGTCCTACTCAGGGTAATAAGCTAAGAAGGAGAAATAAAATGCATCCAAATAGGCAAAGAAGAAATAAAACTATATAGTGTCTAAGGCAGGAGCTGTGGTAGTGAAGTGCCTAAGGCACTTGACTGCTAACCAGAAGGCTGGTGGTTCAAACCCACAAGCCACTCCTGGGAAGGAAGGTTCAGCAATCTACTTCTATAGTGATACCTCCTTGGAAACCCAAGGAGGGGTCGCTATGAGTCAGATCTTATTCTATGGCAGTGCGTTTGGTTTGGTTTGGGTATTTGTAGATCACTTGATCCTATGCATAAAAAACCCAGAAACTCATCAAGAAAACAACAGGAACTAATTGAAAATTCAGTAAAGTGGCAAAGCACAAGACCAACATACAAAAATAAATGGAATTCCTCTACAAGAAAGAGATCTCTGAAAAGGAAATAAGGAAACCAATACAATTTACATTAGGTACCAAAAATATAAAATACTTATGGATAAATCTTAGCAAGGACACAAAAGACCTATAAAAAGAAAGCTACAGAACACTACTACAAGAAACTTTGAGACCTACATAAATGGAAGAACTTGCTATGCTTATGGGTAGGAAGACAGAACATTGTGACAATGTTAATACTACCCCGAAAAAATCCATAGACTCAAAGCAATCCTGATCTAGAGTCCATCACCATTTAAGGACATGGAAAAAACAATCACTAATTTTATATGGCAAGGGAAGATACCTTGGATAAGCAAAGCACTACTGAAGAAGAAGAACGAAGTAGGGGGTCTCACACTCCCAGATCTCAAAATCTTCTCTACAGCCAAAGTAGTCAAAACAGCCTGGTATTGGTACAATGATATACACATGTTGTTGTTATGTGCCGTTGAGCCGAACCCAACTCATAGTGACCCCTTCTTGGGTTTCTGAGGCAGTATCACTATGGACGTAGATTGCCCAACCTTCCTTCCAAGGAGTGGCTGGTGGGTTTGAACCACCAGCCTTCTGGTTAGCAGTCAAGTGACTTAGGCACTATGCTACCAGAGCTACACATAGATGATAGAAACAGAATTGAGAGTCCAGAAATTGATCCATACACCTATAGACAGCTGATTTTTGACAAAGGGCCAAAACCCATTAAATGGGGAAGAGATAGTCTCTTCAACAAATGGAGTTGTCAAACTGGACACCCATTTGCAGAAAAATGAAACCCCATATACAAAACAAACTCAAGATGGATCAAAGACTTATATGTAAAACCAAAAAAGTATATAGTTTATCAAAGATAAAATAGGGACAAAGTTAGGGGCTCTTGTTTATGGCATAAATAGATTACAAAATAAAAAATGCACAAACAGCAGAAGATAAACTAGATGACTGGGACCTTCTAAAAATTAAATTATTACGTGCATCCAAAAGACTTCTCCAAAAGAGTAAAAAGAGAACCTACAGATTGGGAAAAAATACTTGGCAAAAAAATACCCAACATGGGACTTATCTCTAAAATTTGTAGAAAACTTCAACACTTTAACAGCAAAAAGACAAATAATACAATTTAAAAATGGGCAGAGGATATGAGGAGACAGTTCACCATAGAAAATATTTAGGCAGCCAACAAATACATAAAGAAATACTTGTGATCATTGGTCATTAAACCAAAAACCAAACTCACTGCTGTCAAGTCAGATCCAACTCATAGTGATCTCTCCTTGGGTTTCCAAAGTAGTGTCACCATGGAAGTAGATTGTCCCATGTTCCTTCCAAGGAGCAGCTGGGTTTGAACTGCCAGTCTTCTGGTTAGCAGTCAAGTGTCTTAGGCACTATGCCACCAAAGCTCCTTCAGTTTGTATACTGAACAAATAATCCAAGAAGCTGGACTATAAGAAGAAGGCAGTATCAGAATTGGAGAAAAATTCATTGTCAACCTGTGATATGCAGATGGCACAGCCTCGCTTGCTGAAAGTGAAAAAGACTTGAAGCACTTACTGACGAAGATCAAAGACTACAGCTTTCAGTATGGATTGCACTTCAATATAAAGAAAACAAAAATCCTTACAACAGGACCAATAAGTAACATCTTGATAAATGGAGAAAAGATCAAAGTTGCCAAAGATTTCATTTTATTTGGTTCCACAATCAATGCTTATGGAAGTAGCGGTCAAGAAATCAAACTACATATTGCATTGGGTAAATCTGCTACAAAGATACTCTTTAAACTGTTAAAGGGCAAAACTATTACTTTGAAGACTAAGGTATGCCTGACATAAGCCATGGTATTTTCAATAGCCTCATATGCATGTGAGGCCTTGGCAATGAAAAAGGAAGACTGAAGAAGAATTGATGCATTTGAATTATGGTGTTGCCAAAGAATATTGAACGTACCATGGACTGCTATAAGAATGACCAATTCTGTTTTGGAAACAATAGAGTTGAAATGTTCCTTAGAAGCAAGATTGACCAGACTTCATCTCTCATACTTTGGTCATTATTTTCTTATAACAGAAATACCACAATATTTATTCTTTTATAGTTTAGGAGGATTGTTGTTGTCAGGTGCCATCAAGTTATCTCTGACTCATAGCAACCCCACACACAACAGAACGAAACACTGCCCAGGCCTATGCCAGCCTCATGATCCTTGCTATACCTGAGCCCATCATTACAGCCACTGTGTCAATCCATCGCATTGAGGGCCTTCCCCTTCTTCACTGACCTTCCACTTTACCAAGCTTGATACCACTCTCCAGGGAATGTTCCTTGTAACAAAATGACAAAAGTATGTGAGATGGAGTCTGGCCATTCTTGCTTCAAGGGACCATTCTGGCTGCACTTCTTCCAGCACAGACCTGTTAGTCTTTTTAGCAGTGCATGGTACTATTAGCATTCTTCTCCAACACTACAACTCAAAAGCATCAACTCTTTTTCAGTCTTCCTTATTCATTGTCCAGCTCTCACATGCAGAAAAGGTTACTGAAAACACCATGGATTGAATTAGGAACACCTTAGTCTTCGTGAAGATATCTTTGCTCTTCAGCACTTGAAAGAGATCTTTTGCAGCCAATTTGCCCAATGCAATATGTCATCTGATGTTTTGACTGCTGCTTGCATTTCTGTTGATTGTAGAACCAAGTAATATGAAGTCCTTGACAACTTCAATCTTTTCTTCATCCATCATGAATCTGTTTATTGGACCAGTTATGAGTATTTTTTTTTTCTTTATATTGAGGTGTAATCCATACTGCAGACTCTAGTTTTTAATCTTTATCAGTAAGTGCCTCAAGTCATCCTCACTTTCAGCAAGCAATGTTGTGTCATCTGCATATTACAGGTGGTTAGTTAGTCTTCCTCTAGTCCTGATGCCACATTCTTCTTCATATAATGTACCTTCTTGGATTATTTGCTCAGCATACAAATTGAATAAGTACGGTAAAAGGTTACAACTGTGATGCACCTCCTTCCTGATTTTAAACCATGCAGTATTCCAGTGTTCTATTTGAACAACAGCCTCCTGATCCATGTACAGATTCCTCATGAATACAATAAAGTGTTTTGGAATTCCCATTCTTCCCAATGTTATCCATAATTTGTTATGATCCACAAAACCAAATGATCTTGTATAAGCAATAAAAGATAAGTAAACATCTTTCTGTTATTCTTTACTTTCAGCTAAGATCCATCGGACATCAGCAATGATATCCCTCATTCTACATCCTCTTCTGAATCCAGTTTGGATTTCTAGAAGCTCTGTCAGTATACTGCTAGAACTGATTTTGAATTCTCTTCAGTGATATTTTACTTGCTTGTAATACTAATGATATTGCTCAATAATTTCCACATTCTGTGGGATCACCTTTCTTTGGAATGAGTACAAATGTGGATCTCTTCCAGTCAGTTGGCCAGGTAGCCATCTTCCAAATCTCTTGGTATAGCTGAGTGAATGCCTCCAGCACAGCATCCATTTTTTGAAACATCTCATTGGGTATTCTGTCAATTCCTGGAGCCGTGTTCTTCGCAAATTCTTTCAGTACACCCTCGACTTCTTTCTTCAATATCATTGGTTCTTGATTATATGCCACCTCCTGAAATGAATGAAGATCTACCAGTTCTTTTTGGTACAGTGACTTTGTGTATTCCTTCCATCTTATCTTACTTTTCCTACATCTTTCAATATTTTGCCTGTAGAATCTATCAATATTGAGATTCGAGTCTCAATTTTTTTCTTCAGTTCTTTCAGCTTGAGAAATGCCAAATGTGTTCCTCCCTTTTGGTTTTCTAACTCAAGATCTTTGCACATTTCGTTATAATAGTTGGCTTTGTTTTTTTGAGCTGCTCTTTGAAATCTTCTGTTTGCTCTTTTATCTTGTCGATTCTTCCATTTGCTTTAGCTAATCTCTGCTCAAGGGCAATTTTCACAGTCTCTTCTGACATCCATTTTGGTCTGTTCTTGTTTTCTTGCCTTTTAATGACTTCTTGCTTTCTTCATGGATGTTGTTCTTGATGTCATCCCACAATTCCTCTGGTTTCAGTCATTGGTGTTCAGCTGATGAAATCTATTCCTTCAGTGGTCTCTAAATTCAGGAGGGATATTTTCAAGGTCATATTTTGGCTCTTGTGGACTTGTTTTAATTGTCTTCAACTTCAATTTGAACTTGCTTATGAGTAGTTGATGGTCTGATAAGACACATGCTGTTAGGCACAGCAGAAGGAAACACTGCCCAGCCCTGTGCCAGCCTCATGATTCTTGCTATATCTGAGCCCATCATGACACATGCTGTTATGCACAGCTCTTGGCCTTGTTTTGGCTGAGGATATTGAGCTTCTTCATCACCTCTTGTCACAGATGTAATCAACCTGATTCCTGTGTATTCCATCAGGTGAAGTCCACTTGTATAGTTTAGGAGACTAGAAGTCCAAATTCAGAGTGACAACTTGAGCAACTGGGTGGAGATCTCTCAATCTTGGGCTTGGCTCTGCCTTCCAGGCATACTGGGGCAAGGTGGTGGGTTCTCCAGACTCACACAGCTGCTGGCTGCTGGGGCTTGTGAATCCAATATTAGCAGGTAAAATGTAACAATCTCAAGATTGACAGTCAACACAACAGGCCACTGGTTCAAGTCCAGGAACTGGAGATGATGAATGAGCCAAATAAACTATCCTTTCCATATATATACTGGGGGTGACTGGGCAAGATGGTGGACTAGGCAGAAAGACTGCACAGACCCTCTTCAACAAAGAAAAGGGAAACCAATTAACACAGACACAGAAGATAAT
>NW_006921713.1:112889-118286 GCF_000298275.1 Orycteropus afer afer
CACTGAGAAAATTGTCCAAGATTTGCTGGAGGAGAACTTCCCTGAAATGATGAAAGATGAGAATATATCCATTCAGGAAGTCCAATGAACACCATATGTATACTGGAAGCAGGCCACACCCCAAAGGCAGCCCCTCTTCAACTGATTAACTCCTCACAGAAGATTCTATCATGGAGCAGATTACACCACATTAAATGTCATCTTGGGGTATAACTATATCCAGCTGCCAAGCCACTCAGAATCACAGCCCAGCCAAGTTGACACACAAGCTTAACTACCAGTCATGTTGTCAGAAGGGACCAGTTTCTAGAGAAGCATGTCAATCTTGGTAAAGTAGAGTGTCAGAGAAAAAGGAGGAGAACCTCAGTGAGATGAACTGACAATGGCTGTGATGATTGGCTCAAGTGTGGCAATGATTACAAAGGTGGCTCAGGATTGGGTAGTACTTTGTTCTGTTGCTATGAGTCAAAACTGATTCAATGGCACTGAACAACAACAACATTTATCACAACTGCAAGAAGGTTGTGGAGGAAGCATCATCTGAACTCCCCCAAATTAACAAGCCTGGAGAAAGATCAAAACCAATGGCAACAGCCCAAGGCCGATTCCTATGAAACCAAGGTTGGACATGCCACCACCCTCCAACATTTTTACCAATTCTGACACCAACCGTCCATCTCAACAGCATTCTCTACTTCTCTGCTGGGTTCAATACTTTGCTGTAATGACCACTTAGAACTCACACACAATATTCATGATCATGGGGTTTATTAGAGAAGTAAGACATTACAATTCAGTATCAGAAACAGGTCAGGATATAGTTCTTCCATCAAGGCAGCCTCTTCTCAGCTTTGACATGGGTACGGTTCTTTCTGGTATCAGCCTCTCAGCCCTGTGGCCCCTTGGCCTCTGTCCTGCTCAGACAAGTGTTACAAAGCCCTTTCAATGCTGAAAATAGGTGCCTAGAAAGGCACTCCACTCTGCCAGCACCTTCTTCCTGAAGGCACTCAGCTTTCTCACTTCATGAGACAAAAAACCCATTGCTCTGTCTCATGCAGGTCCCTGTAGCTGCAGGGGTCTTCGGCCAGGGTCTGCTGCTACTTTTCATCATCTCTCACAGTTAAAGAGAGTTACAGCTCTCTGTCTCCTGAGTCAAGGAAGTTCAGTGCTCAGATTTTGGATCCAAAGGATGCATTCCCCTCCTGGTTCTTCTGTCTTGATGGTTGTAAGATCCCTCTTTTTCACATATATATATGTCTCAGTGGGAGGTCAAAACTGACCAATACATACAGTAGGGTTCCATACACCTTATTTACATGGCCTCACCCATACAAGGGTGCTATAGACCTTACTTAATTTATTAAAAGCTATCCTATCCCTTTAGGGGGCCACAAGCACCTCATATTTACATAGTTTCACCCAGTCATCTGGTGGTTGTAACAAAGACCTTGGCTAGAAGGGCCATATTAAGTAATTCACAACAGCACTAATTCACAACATCAAAAAGATAGTAACAACTTAAGTGTCCAAAAATGGATGAATGGATCAGCAAACTATATAGTACATACACACAATGGAATGCTGTGTAACATTAAAGAATAATAAAGATCAGTGAAACACCTCATAACATGGATTAACTCGGAGGGAATTTTGCTGAGTAAAATAAGTCAATCACAAGAGAGCAAATATTATATGACTCCACTATTATAAAATGTCAAGGAAAAGTTTACATATGGAAAGAAACATTCTTTGATAGTTATCAGGGATGAGAGGGGAGAAGAGGGAAGATTACTAACTAGGTAAGAGGCACATATTAATTTGGGTGAAGGGAAAGGCAATATAGAAATTATAGGTGACTGTAACAATGTCACTAAGGAAAAGGAAGACACAGAGTGTTGCACAAGAATTACAGACAACAAAGATAAACACTATTATAAACACACAATACTGCATTATCAGTCATAACAAACATTAAGCTGGTAGTGAATACATAGATAGACAAGCAAGATGATCAGTTATGGGTAGGTGAATGGCAGATGATATAGGCTTGGCAGATGATATTTCTATATATGTATTTGTATGTGCCGGTAAAATGTCCATATATCTAGTAGAACTTATGAGGGGCAAAGTTATGAAAACATTTTAGCCATAAGCAAACACTTCAGGGAGGAATTTGCTGAGCATGTGGGTTTAGGACTATGCTTGTGGGGGACATCAAGGTCAACTGGCATAACATTGTCCACAAAGGCATTGTTCTCCAGCCTACTTCGCTGAGTAATGGCTGAGGTTGTAAAAGCTTGCAAGCAGCCATCTAAAGTGCAACTATTGGTCTCTTCTTGTCCAGAACAAAGCAGAGTGAAGAAAATAAAAATCAAAGATTCATGGAAACAATTATTCCAAGGACAAATGGACCATGGGAACCTCAGCTTCTATGACCCTGAGACCAAAAGCACAAGATAGTCTGACTACCACTGCCAACCACTCAGAAAAGGGATCATAATAGGAGATCCTGGATGTATGGAAGAAAATGTGAAACAAAACTTAAAATCATAAAAAAGACCAGGCTTACTCGTCTTGTAGAGACTGGTGGAATCCTTGAGATTCACTCTTGGGTCTCAACTTTCAGACAATCGACAGACCTATGAGATCAACAATAACACCAACGATCAACTATAGGATATCAAAAGGCAGCATTTTTCCAGGGATAAAGATCAGAAGGCAGGAATGGATAAGACAGAATGACAAAGGGAAATGGTAAACCTGGGAAGGAAGTGGGAAGAGTGTTGTTACCTTGTGGGAATTTCAGTCAGTGTCATGAAACAAAATATGAACTTTTGAATGGAAAACTAATTTGCTCTGTAAAATTTCACCCAAATCACAATTAAAGTTAAAAACAAAAACTATGTGCTGAATCTGATGGACTTTTGAATGGCTGACAGAATGCTGAAAACAGGACCTGTTTTCCAGCCAGCATTCATATGTTCCTGTATGGAAGATTCCTGTAGCAAAATTTTAAAGTATGAAAGCAGAAATATATTTGGGATATTGTTGTGGGCTTTTAAATTACAGAGATTAGAAATGACAGAAAAAAAAAAAAGTAAAACAGTAAATGTTTTACTTAAGCACAGACATCTAGTTTAGGGCTAATGAAGGAGCATGATACTTGGAAAGCATGCTGCATTTCTACATGAATGACTTCAAACTAAAGTTTCTCTCAAGTATTGCATAAATTTTAAAAATGCATTAATGCAGTTAGTTATAATTTTTTAACATGGCAATGATTCCCAAAGAATAGTATTTAGAGTCAGAGAGGCAATGATTTTGTTCTAGTTTGATTGCTCATACAGTGGGTCATAGACAATAATCATTTTCTCATGACTGGTGTGGTAGTTAAGGTTCTGTGTCAACTTGGCTGGGCAGTGGTTTTGAGTGGCTGGGCAGTTGGATGTAGTTATTCCCCATGATGAGATTGATAATCACCTTCATGGTAAAATCTGCTGTGAGCAGCTAAGTAGCTGTCTTCAGGGTATGGTCTACTTCCAATATATTAGAAGAAACATTGAGGAAGGTCTGGAGTTTCTTGGCACATCTGGGTCCTATATTTGGCCAAGTTATCAGTGGCCTACCATGTTGCCTGCCAATCTTGGGACTGTTTGTGGACTTGAACTAGTGGCCTACTGTGTTGCTTGCTAATCCTGGGACTGTGTCATCTTACTTGCTGTTCTTGGGTTCATCAGGCTCAGCAGTCAGCAGCTGTGTGAGTCAGAAAAATCCTCCTAGTGAGCCTGGAACAGGAGGCAGACCTGAAGCCCAAGGTTGAGGGGCCTTTACCCAGTGCCTAGAGCCAGCTTGAACTCAGACTTCTCACCCCTTAAACTGTAAGAGAATAATCTATACTTGTTACAGCCATCCACTTGTCATGTTTTTGTATAGAAGTGCTAGAGAACCAAAATATCTGGTTATCATGTTAGCAGGAATGGCTGTGGGAACAAGATATGCTTAGTGCAAGAAAAATAGCCTTGGAGAAACATAAAATCTGTGTTCAAAAATTTGATGGGGTGTCTTATGGTAAAGGCTATAAACTAGTTTTGAACCTCAGGTGATTTTACTAGAATACATATAAATAGGTATTTGTAAATAATACATAGAGATTTAAATAGACTACATGAATGTCTGGGAGCTCTGGTAGCATAGTGCCTAAGGCACTTAACTGCTAACCAGAAGGCTGGCAGTTCCAACCCACCAGCCACTCCTCGGAAAGAAGATGGGGCAATCTACTTCCGTAGTGATACTGCCTCAGAAACCCAAGGAGGGGTCGCTATGAGTCGGGTCCGACTTGACGGCACATAACAACAACAACAACATACATGTCTATATATATATGTGTATACTCATACATGTATGTTTGCATACATATATGTACATATGCTTTAAGTATATAGATCTTGTCTCAGTAAGGAAGACCTTTGAAATAATTAGAAATATTGTGAGGTAGTAAGTTTTCTTTCAAATGAAGGATGCAAACAGATTGAGTTTTTGAGAAAGATGTTGAGGTGGGGAAATAAGTATTGAACTGGATAACTTTAAGGTCCATTTCAACTCTGAGATTCTGTGAAGTATTCAACCTGATTAATTTTCTTAACATTGTATAGCTTTATATCACTTACAAGTGATTCTACCTTAATATGAAAACCAAATTAAAAAGAACAAAATTGGGAAAAGGTGCTATTTTTGTTTTGAAAAAAAAAAAAGGAGATTATTTATTCTGGAACACTACATATTCTTATATCAGAATGAAATTGATTTGGATGTGGCAACAAAGAAATATAAATTTCTAATCCATTTTCACCTCAAGTATTATCAGTATGCATACAAAGTACATTAAAATTGTTAACTTCACTAACAACGAATTTAACTGTCAAACATAAAGGTATAGATTTATTTTTATTTTCATGAGTTACAGATATTGGATAATTTTAATGTCCATTTCAATCTTGAGAATCTGTGAAGTATTCAACCTGATTAATTTTCTTAGCATAGATAAATAAAGTAAGTTAAATGTAAGTTGTTATAACAAAATTATTGATGCTATTTTAGAAATACATAATGTATAATATATAGAAGTAGTAGCCAATTTATTTTTTATTTGAACTCATCCATGTTTTAATATATGTATATATTTCTTTTAGCACAGGAATTTATTTTTCACACAAGGAAGTTCATTACTAGAATATATCCCAAAGCAACAAGAACTGACTCTTCTAATTATAATCCTCAGGAATTTTGGAATATAGGTTGTCAAATGGGTATGTTACATAACATGTTGAGTTGTTTGCAAAAGTTTACGATATAATAATATATATATTTATATTTATATTTATATATATATATATATTT
>NW_006921713.1:118386-124890 GCF_000298275.1 Orycteropus afer afer
ATATATATATTTATATTTATATTTATATATATATATATATTTAAATATATATATATATATATATATAATATATATATATATTTTAACACATTTGTGTAAGTGCTTCCTATGAAGTTTTTTGTCCCTGAGTTGTCTTGGGCCAGGCATTGTCTGATTTCAAGAGTTGAAGTCATTTCTAAATGGTTTGAAGGAGGTGGTAAATCTAGAAATTTGAAGATGTGGAGGCTAAATTCATGAAAGTTTAGCATGAGATGTCAAAAAACAAACAAACAAAAAAAAAAACAACTCAGTGCCATGGAATCCATTTGACTCATAGCAACCCCTCCTTGGGTTTCTGAGGAGGTATCTCTACTGAAGCAAATTGCCCAATCTTCCTTCTGAAGAGTGGCTGGCAGGTTTGAACTACCAGCCCTCTAGTTAGCAGTCACATGCCTTAGGCACTATGCCACCAGAGCTCCCAGTATGAGACATATATGGTGAAAAAAAAAAAAAAAAAGGAAAAACAAAACCAATAAATGGGGACATTGAAGATAAGTTCCTTTGCTTGATAAATTTGCTTACGTCCTCTCCAAATCATGTGACTTCTACCTTTTATACTCTACACTAACTTCTACATTCATACATGCTACAACACAGGTGAACCTTGAAAATATTAAGCTGATTGGAATAAGTCAGTCACCAAAGGACAAATATTATATGAAGAAACAACTGTATAGAGACCAAAGTTTAATAGTGGTTATCAGGGGCAGGTGGAAGCGAGAGAAAAAGGACTCAATGTTTAGGGTCGCTGAGCTTCTGTTAAAGAGGATGGAAAAAAATTGGGAACTGATAGTGGTGATAGTTGAACAACAAGATGAACACAATTAATGTCACACAACTCTATGTATAAAGATTGTTGAAATGTCAAATGTGTTGCTATACTTACCACAATTTAAAAAATTGAAAAAACAAGAGTGAATGAGATTATATGCTTTGTTCTTTGTCTTCACCAGCTTCTCCCTATTCCAAATTGAACAGCTGGAATAGTATTGGTTACTATTAAGCCTTTACCATAAGACACCCCAGTCAAAAAGTTCTAGGTGGTAACTCTTCTGCTACTGAATTGTGGCAAGGTCCATATCTTTGAGGAAGGGGGTGAAGTGGGGCCAGGTGGGGGGTGGGGCATGGTACCAAATGCAGTTGCTGTTTACTAGTTCACATGCAGGTATTCTATATTTTTAAGAACCATTATTGCTCTTCCCATGTCTCACATTCTTTCCAAGTGACAACAGCACATTTTTGGACTTGGAAGAATAAGATATAGTTGTTATCTTCCCTCTCCTCCGTTTAATGTACTAATTTGCTTTATTCTCATGTATTTTTTTAGTTCACCTGACATGCACATTGCTAGTCCATGATCTGTACTACATGTCATTTTGAGTTTTTACTTAAAGCTATAAAATAGTTTGGTTTATGGATTAAATTTTGAAACTCACTTTCTTACATAAACATGGCAGGAGGAAAAAAATGTCCAAATATCATGAATTATTAGGCTAAGAATATTTTAGGATATTTAGAAAATATATAATCCATGGTTGTTGATTTCAGTGAATTATTTAATTGCGTTTTTTTAAACTGTACTCTCTATTCCTGAAAATATCAAAATAATTTTTCTCACAGTGGCCTTAAATTTCCAGACCCCTGGTCTGCCTATGGATCTACAAAATGGAAAATTTTTGGACAATGGTGGTTCTGGATATATTTTGAAACCACAGTTCCTAAGAGACAATAAATCAAACTTTAATCCACATGAAGCAATTAAAGATAGTAAACCAGTTACACTTACAATAAGGGTAAGTTTAATAACATCTTTTTCTTATACTTTTATTTGGTTATATCAGCTAGATATTATAAATTAATATTTTGAGTTCCATTGATTTTCCTTTGAAATTTTATTATTTTTTTCGGTACTATGTAGGTGGGTAGTATTTCCCCATCCTTCCATATCTGAAAATGTCTTTCTGTTGTCTTCTCACATGAATGATTACCTGTTTGTGAAAAGAAATATTGGAGCTAAGAACTTCTCTTTTCAAATATCTATTTATATTATTCCATTGTTCATAAGCTCTTAATATCGTGATAGGTACATCTGAGTTCAAATATTTTGTGAGTGTCTTGCTTTTTTCCCCTCAACTTTAAATAATTTTACCAATGAATTCTAGATGCTGTTTTCTTTCACTAATCCCTAGAATTAGCTTTCACAGTTCAGGATTTTTTCCATCAGGTCTCTGAATATGATTTACTTGTTTGGAAACCATAAGTATTCATGTTTTTCCCCAGTATCTATCCTTCATGTCCATGTGTTGGTGTTAACTTTTATCACTTTCTCTTTTCCTCTGCATTTTGAGAGAGCTTTTAGTATTTTTTTTTTTCTCTCTACATTGACGATTCAAGGCATAATAGTTGATTTTATTCTTTACTGATTCTAGTGTAGATTTGAAATTTTCTCTTGCATTATTAGTTTCCCCCCCAAATTTTTATTTACCTCATATTGCTTTTCTTATATTTCTGTCTGTGTCATATCTAGCAAACTTTTTCCCCAGGGTATTTTCTTATTATTTCATCTTTAATTTTTGTTTTATTACATCGTTGCTTAATTTCATTGAGAGCAAAGGCAATTGTGTAAAATATATTGTTTCCACTGGGAAAGATTTTTCAAAAGCTTTCCTTGTTCTTCTAGATCCTAGGTGGTACATATTTTTTCTTTTTAAAAAAGTCATTGAAAAGCTCCTAGTTTTTTTTCTCTTCATTTAATTATGAGCAGTCCTACTGTTTGAAAATCAGTAGGATGTGTATGGTCTCATTTCCCATTGGTCCCTTTTTCTATTTGAGTAGTTGTTGCTAGAATTATATAAACTATCTCAGATTCTGTTCTGGATGCTTGGTAAATACTTATATTGTTGTCCATGCCCAAGATTATTGTGTCTCACATTATCTACCTAGTGTAGAATTGCTGGTTCTGCTGTCTGGTGAGAGTTCTGCACACATTACCTGGCTATCGGAGTGTATGTATAAAGCTGTAGAGCAACACCATCACCACCACCATCCAGCCTCCGCCAATATGGTTCTTTCATAATCATCCTATCTCAGCTCCTTCCACCACTGTCATAACATCACAGGATTTGAGGAACCACTCATATCCATTTCAGCAGGCCTTCACCATTTTATCCCAGCCAAAAAAAGGAGGCTTGGGAACTATTGTTCAGAAGTTAATGGGTAAAAAGGGGACAGAATAGATGAATGGTACTGAAACGATCCTGGCCACTACAGGAAACCACTCCAGTGATGGATATAGGTGACATTTCTTCTGACAAAATTCTGTTAAAGATTGTTAGGAACATCCTGTTAAGGATTTTGTGACTCCAAAGTAGGGCCACATAGTGGATGGATAGAAATTGCCAGCAACACTAGATTCAGACAAAAATTTATTACTTGGCATTCATTCCAGAATCTGGCAATGTGTCGACCATTAAGCTTACCTTATAATGTTATTATGACTTTGGCATTCTTCTTGTCCTTTTTGATAGTTGTTCTAGTGAGAAGATGAATCAGCCACTCTAAACTTGCTTTCTATTCCACACAAATCTCCTTGCTGTGCTTCTGTAATTGAACTCTCTTTTTAAATCTACCTCCCAAGCAATTCATTTGGATTTTCTTTTGTTTCTCTTTCTCCACCTGCCCCTGAAGTACTTATGCTGCCTAAGGCTTTCTTTTTAATCTTTGTCACAAACTAAATATTCTCCATGGGTTATTTTATACATACTTATATCTTTAACCACCATGTATGTACCAACAGTGACCTCATTTTTTTGTGATCTAAAGGCATAATTTTAACAGTCTACCTAGCATCTCTACCTATTTAATCACCATTACGTCATACTTAAAATATTAAAAGCTAGGGATTTCTGTTTTCCAGTCTGACATGTGAAGAGCTTGGGAGTTATCGCTCCAACCCAGAAAACAAGAAAAAAATCTCAAAACAAAACAAAACAAAACCAAAAAACCCCTGTAAATCAGAAACATATCTGAGATTTATCAGAGAATTGAAGATATGGTGAATCACAGTTTACCAGGAGCAGAAGCCCAGAAGCAAATGCCTGAAGCTGGAGCCAGAACTGATAGGAACATTTAAACTACAATTGATGAAATCCTGGGTGCTCAGGGTGGACTAACTTATTCTTGGGGTAGAGACAGTCTTAGGGGAACCAGCAAACTTTCATAATTTGTATCTCCAAGAGAACCATCAGGTTCTAAGTGAAAACTGCTCACAAAGGAGCACTGGTGGCACAATGGTTAAGTGCTCAGCTGGTAAGTGAAAGGCCAACCACTCAACTGGAGAAAAGATTTTGCAATCTGCATCTGTAAAAGTTTCAGCATAGGAAACCCAATAGGGCAATTTTACTCTGCCTTACAAGGTTTCTATGAGTCAGAATCAATGCAGAGACACAACACAACACCACACCATTTCTGGCAAGAAGGGAAAAGTATCCATTATGAAATATTCTCAGCCCTTTCTATTCTCCTTAAGGGGCTCTGGTTGGGCAGTGCCTAAGGCATTTGACTGCTAACCAGAAGGCTAGCAGTTCAAACCTACCAATCACTCCATGAAAGGAAGACTAGGCAATCTACTTATGTAAAGATTTACCACCTCAGAAACCCAAAGGGGTTTGCTAAGAGTCAGAGTCAACTTGATGGCAGTGAGTTAGGTTTTGGTTTCTATTCTTCTTACTGAGGTCTTCCTTCTAGATAAACTATTTTATAATTGCCAAACTCAAATGCAGTGAGACTTTTTTTTTTTTTTTTTTTCCCGGAATCTACTTGGGTTTACCAAAGCCTAACCAACCTGAAGGTTGAGCAATCTACTTCTGTAGTGATACTGCCTTGGAAACCCAAGGAGGGGTTGCTATAAGTCAAGTCTGACTCAACGGCACATAACAACAACAACCAACCAACCTGAGGGAAGGGAAAAACCCAGTTCTAGCCTCCTCTAGCTTGTCTGTCTCACCTAAAAGGTAGGTGGGAATCTGAGGAGCACTTGTGAAGGTCACAGCTTAAAGATACAAGCACACTAAAGGAATGAGATCTAATCATTAGATGTTGGAAAGTTTCCCTGCTCTTCACACACACACCTTACTGCCACATCATTAGGGTTCTACTTGAAAGAGCTGCAAATCTCAGACCCTATTTAAGGCAATAGGGAGCTAAGAATAAAGATACTAGAGGAAATTTTAGATTCTGATACCACAACTGCTACAAACAGTAAGCATAACATAACTCTTAGCCAGATAACATAAAACAAAAACATAAAACCTCACACCAAAGGTTTATTTACTTCTGCTTATTTTACCCAATACATCAAGCCTGCTTTCAACAACAACAAAACAATAGGTATGCTAGACAGTACATAACAACAACAACAGCAGCAAGAGGCAAAAAGCAAAACAAAAAACTCCATCCATTTATAGAGAATGAAAAGACAAGCCACAGACTGGGGGGAAATATTTGAAAACCACATCTGATGGAGGACTTATGTCTGAAATATACAAGAGCTCACAAAACACATCTATAAGAAAGCAAACAACTCAACTGCAAAATGGACAAAATATCTGAACACACACCTCACTAAAGAAGAAATAACCCATTATTTTCACCTCAGTTCCAACTCATGGCAACCCTGTAGGACAGAGTAGAACTGCCCCACGAGGTTTCCAAAGTTGTAATTTGTTCTGGTTAACTGGTGCCACTCTGACAGGTATACCACAAATGGGATAGCCTTAACAAATAGGAGTTTATTCTTATAATTTGGAGGCTTTAAGTCCAAGTTCAAAGTACCAGGCTCTAGGGGCTTGGTGAAAGCCCCTCAACCTTGGGGTCCAGCTCTGCCTCCTGCTCCCAGCCCACTGGAGCTAGAGGCATTTCTTCACTCAGGCAGCTGCTGGCTGCTGAGTCTGAGAAGCCCCAAGTTTAACAAATAAAAGGCACAGTCCTGATGTTACCAAACTGCACAGCAGGCCATTAACTTAAGTCCATTGTAAGTCCCAAGGTCGTCAGGGCCTAGCAGGCTGCTGAGCAACAACACAGCTACATGCAGGGACCAAGTGTGCCATAAGCTAGAGATCATTCTCAAAGCTTCTCCTTATATACAGGAAGCAAACCACATCCCAAAGGCAGGTACTCAGCTGCTTGTGGTAGATCCCACCATGGAGTTGATTGCCAGTCTCCTCATGGGGAATAACTACCACCAGCTGCCTAGCCACTCAACCAGGTCCAGCCAACTTAATATACAAATATAACTGTTTTGAAATACAATGCTGTCAGTGATAGGATAATATCCATACGCCTACAAGGAAGACCCGTTAATACAACTGTTATTCAAATTTATGCCCCAACCACCAAAGCCACAGAGGAGGAAATTGAAGAATTTTATCAGCTTCTACAGTCTGAAATTGACCAAACATGCAATCA
>NW_006921713.1:126932-166895 GCF_000298275.1 Orycteropus afer afer
CTGGAGAAGGATGTCATGCTTGGTAGGGTGGAGGGTCGACGAAAGAGGGGGAGGCCTTCAACGAGATGGATTGACATGGTGGCTGCATTGATGGCCTCAAGTATAGCAGGGATTGTGGGGCTGGCGTGGGATCGGGCAGTGTTTCATTCTGCTGTGCATAGGGTCACTATGAGTCGGAAACGACTCGACGGCACTCAACAACAACAACATAACTATCACATAATCTTCACAGAAGCAGACTGCCACATCTCTCTCCCACAGAGTGGCTGGTGAGTTTGAACAGCGGGTCCTTTGGTTGGCAGCTGAGCACTTAACAGCTGCTCACAGGGCTCCGAGTCAACAAGAGAGATTTTGCTATAATGCTAATCTTATGCTTACTTAATATTTGCTTGATTTGTTATTGCTTTCCTACTCTTTGACCCACTCCTTTAGTCCTACCTCTCACCACTCCCAGCTTTTCACCCTACTCCGTAACCATATGGAGCTAGGAACATTTTCTGTCCATGGTGACATCTTATAATATACATACTACTTTTTCTGACTGGACTGTCCTTCCAGTCTTCACTTGCTTGTTGCATCCTGAATCATTTTTCAAGACTCTTGAGTCACCTCTTTCTGGAAGCTTTTTTCCAAGCTAGGTGCTTCTTTCATAATTTTTCTTTTTTTCCACAACACCCCATTATGCATGAATATGTTATGGCACTTATCACATTGTATTATAATTACTTATTTACTTATGTTTACCTCTCCCCTATTTGCCTAAGGATTCTTTTACGGATCATTCTTTTGCTCAATTCATATTCACATTGGATGACACCAAGTATTTGCTCAATAACCAAAAGATTAAACCTGTTGCTGTCAAATCAATTCTGACTCGTGGTGACTCCATGTGTTACAACGTAGAACAATTCCAAAGGGTTTTCTTGGATGTAATCTTCACTGAAGCAGATCACTAGGCCTTTTTCCTATGTTGCTGCTGGGTGGTTTGAATTGACAATCATTAGGTTAATAGCAGATCAGAAACCACTTGCTCAATACATGTAGGTTAATTGAATGGTTTGTTTTTCAGGTTGAGGATATTAAAGTGAATACATAGATTCTTGCATTGAGAAAGTAAAGGTGGAAAATAGTATGCACAGGCACTTACAAATGTCACATGTTTGTATTCTGAGGAGACATATGTGAGGTTCAAGTGGCCTAAAGAGAAACAGGCAAGGTTTGTGATTTTCTCAGAAAGCTGGCGCCATGGCCATGTGCATCTTTCTCTCTTTCTTTGATCATTGTAGGGAACTTTGTGATTACTTTACCCCTTACATACACTGTGGTGGCATGTTTTGGTAATGAGGAGGCCACCTAGTTTTATCATCCTGACATTTTACCATTAGCATTGATTATATCTCGACATAAAGAAAAGAAAAATCCTCACAACTGGACTAACAAGCAACATCATGATAAACAGAAAATATTGGAGTTGTCAAGGATTTCATTTGACATGGATCCACTGTAAAAACTCCTGAAAGCAGTAGTCAAGAAATCAAACAGCACATTGCATTTTGTCATTGCTACAAAAGACCTCTTCAAAGTACTAGAAAGCAAAGTTGTCACTTCGAAGACTAAGGTGTGCTTGACCCAAGCCATGGTATTTTCAACCACCTCATATGCATGTGAAAGCTAGACAACGAAGAAGGAAGACTGAAGAAGAACTGATGCCCTTGAATTACAGTGTTGGTGAAGAATACTGACTATACCACGGACTGTCAAAGAATGAAGAAATCTGTCTCAGAAGAAGTACAGCTTTAGTGCTTCTTAAAAGCAACGATGATGAGATTTGTCTCTTGATTTTGGTCATGTTATCAATGGGATAACATGTTCCTGGATAAGGATGTCACATTTGGAGAAGCAGAGGGTTAGTGAAAAAGAGGAAGATCCTTAGCAAGATGGATTGACACAGTGGCTGCAACAATGAGCATAAACACAGCAATGACATCGGGATGGCACAGGACTGGACAGTCTTTGGTTCCGTTGAACGTAGTGTCATCACTATTAGTTGGAACTGACTCCATGGCACCTAACAACAACCTAACCACAAGCTTTACCATCAGCTTTCATACGCTCCTGATCAACCCACTCAATATTTCCTATTTACTCTTTGTAATTTGGAAACTGTGAGTTTTGCACTAGGCCAGTTGTTTTCAAACTTTTAAAAACTATTTTTTTAAAAATGCAAAATCTTACACATAAGGCCAATATATAAAAGCAAGTTACTCTATTGATCACTGAGGGTTTCCTGTTTGACATCTCTTCCTTCATAGGGACCCCTAAAAGGGCTTTGTGAATCAGACTTTAAAAATGATTTAACCAAATATTCTCTTTCAATTCACATATTTGATTATTTTATGTTTTTTATATACTTTGGCTTGAGGTACACCAAAGCTGAATCTTCTCTGTATTGGTAAGGTTCTGTTGACTGCAGAGCTGACATTTAGCTGGTACTCATTGGGATCAGTGTACCAGATATTTATGCTAGTGTTCTTTGTAATTATGTTAGTATCTGTTCTGAGTCATCTATGCCATACTGGTTGTTAAACATTGGTACTGTTACTTTGGTTTAGAGCTAATGTCATAATGTGTGGATTTAGGAAAGGAAAATTTACATATTAGCAGTTTTTCTCTTCTTTTCTTTTCCTTCCCTTCCCCTTTTTCCCTTTTCTCTCCTCTTCTTTTCCCATTTTTCCTTCCTTTCTTCATTCCTCCCTTCCTTCTTTTTTTTTTTTTCTTTCAAACTTATTTGCTATTCTTATTATAACCTGAAGAAATTGAAATTATACCTCAGTTCTCACAACTGCATTTTTAGGCTTATAGCTTTCATTTCTTACATGAGATTAGTACGTTTCAAATAGAGTTTGTTTTGTGCTCACTTTCTTCCCCAGAGTAAAACAAACCTTCGCTTTGACAAATTGCTTGGCCTAAAGGCTGGATGAAACTATTATTAATTAATGTAATCATTCTTCTGATATTCAGACCTGAATGTACATATAAAATAACCGATTTTGTCAGATTCAGGTTACTTCTCATGATATCATTGAAAATAAGGGATCATGTAAAATTTCATAATAAATCATTCAAACAAAAACTGTATTAGAAAATGCTGTCATCAGAAATTATACTTTGTTTTTAAAGTTTGAGTAGTATTTGTATTGTTCCCAATTTTTTTCTGTAAATACATAACATGAGCTTGAAAATAATACATCAACAGACTAATTCAGCTTGAATTACAGTAAAAGTTAATTACGATAAATGCTTTTATAAAAAATATATATGCTAATGAATCTTAAATCAATGTGGATTCCATTATACTCATATATCAGTAAAATACAATGACTTAGATATGCTCTTGATATTTTTATACTGAAACTTATAAAACAGTTAAATTATAAAATTTGCATTTTGTTCAGCTTCAATGTTTGTGAGAACTGACTTAGAGTCTGTAACAATTCAATATATATTTTTATTTTGAATTTAAGTGTTGATGTAGTTTAATATATTGCTAAATTCTTTTATTCAAAATTTATTTATGTAGCTCATCAGTGGTATCCAGCTGCCTCTTAGTAACAAAACTGACACACTAGTGATAATAGAAATTTTTGGTGTTCCAGATGATCAAATAAAACAGCAGACTCGTGTAATTAAAAAAAATGGTGAGCTTCTTATATATTTTGTTGAACTTCTATTAGACTTCTTTTTGGAAAACTTAATTATGTGCTGATATACTTTTTATACATATTTATTACTCATAAGGTAAAACTTTTGCATTATGCTCAAGATTACTAAAGTCTTATAATACATCTTAGCTATCTTGTGTGGCTATAACAGAAATGCTACAAGTGGTGGCTTTAACAAATAGAAATTTATTTTATCATAGTTCAGGAGGCTCAAAGTCCAAATTCAGGGTGCCGGCTCTACGGGAAGGATTTTTCTCTGTTGGCTCTGGAGGAAGTCCTTTCTGAGCTGTGTTTCTGGGAAATCTTCAACAGTCTTGACATCTCTCTTCTCCCATCTCAGTTTCTTTTCTTGCTTTTTTAAATCACTTTTCTATCTCCAAAGAGATTGGTTTAAGACATACCCTACATCAATCCTGTTTCAATAACAAAGACAACCATTTCCAAATGGGATTATAACACAGGCATAGAGATTAGGATTTACAACACATATTTTTTGGGGACACAATTCAATCCATGACATTCTACCCTTTGCGTCCCCTCCCCATTCATGTCCTTGCCATATGCAAAATACATTCACCCCATCACATTATCCCAAAAGTCTTGAATCAACTCCAGGTCCAATATCTCATCTTCTGAATCATCTAAATCAAATCTGGATGAGAGTTTAGGCATATTCCATTCTGGGGCAAATTCCTTTTCATCTGTGAAATCTAGAGTACATGTTATCTGTTTCCAAGATACAATGGTGGAGTAGGCACTAGGTGGACATTCTGCTACAAATGGGAGAAACTGAAGGGAAGAAAGTGATAATGAGCAAATCCAAAACCCAGAAGAACAAATTACATTAGCTCTCAAGGGGTTGAAAATAACCCTCTGTTCTCTGAGTCCATCTCATCAATGGTCTAGCCCTCCAGACTTTGGGTGTTGGTCACACCCTCTGGATTCTGGGTGGAAGCCCCTCACCCTGGGCATCAAATCTGTCTTCCAGGACCAATGTTCCTTTGGCTTTAGGTGGCCCGCTTTACCCGTTGCATCTGAGTAGTGACCCCACCCCCTTGGCCCTGGAAAACCTTGTTCTTCTGCATCTTGGGCATGGCAGTCCTGTCCCCTCAGCTTTGGAGTGGCCCCATCCCCTTGGTACTTGTGAACATCATCCTTACACTCTGGAACTGAATTGGTTAAGATTTGACTCTTTGAAACCTAGGAGGCTGTGACCCCATCCTTTGAAACCCAGCAGGCTGTGGTTCTACCCTTTGAAATCAAAGCAGCCTTGCTTCCTATACTCCTTCCATCAGCTCTGCTGATCTCTGAGATGCTCTTGAAATGCTTCTTGAAGGACAATAGATATAGTTCCTTTGGCCTGTTTCCTACCTGTAGAACTCCAAAAGTCAGACAACAGTTCTTTCCTTTAGTCCTGTCTCTGACCCCTTCAGTCTAAGCTGATGGATTTTGTGCTGTGATAGTTGGCAAGACCCATCAGTCACAGGTTTCATCTCTTTAACAAAAAAATGTACAGCCATGTCTTCGGTAAACATTCTAAGACACACATCTCTAGCTTATACAAGATAATTTACCAAATCTTTAAGTTTTGTTTTCATTTTGCAGTTTATTTTTAAGTCTTTCTCTTTTCTCTTGCATTTTACTGTAAGTGGCAAGAAGAAACCATGTGTCCTTTTAAGATCTTGCTTAGAAATCTCTTCAGCAAAATATCCATGTGCATTACTTATAAGTTCTACCTTCTACCAAAACATCTGAAAGTAATTCAGACAAGTTCTTTTCCACTACACTGCTCTTCCTCCATTGTCCAATCACTCATTCATCACTGTCTTCTAAAGCTTCATCAGAAGCATAGTGTCCATACTTCTAACAACATTCTGCTGTTGGTGCCATATAGATTCTCTAAGGTGATAGAGGCTTTCTTTATAGCTCTCCTCACTTCCTTCTGAGCCCTCACTAGAACTACCTTTGACATTTGTAATTCTACCAATAGTCTCTTCAAGGTAATCTGAATATAAACAAACAAACTCACTGCCATCGAGTCATTCAATTCCATCTCATAGAGTCCCCCTTTGGGTTTTTGAGGTGGTAAATCTTTATGGAAGTAGATTGCCCAGTCTTCCTTCCACAGAGTGGCTGGTAGGTTTGAACTGCCAACCTTCTGGTTAGTAGTCACATGCCTTAGGCACTATGCCACCAGAGCTCCTTCAAGGCAATCTAGGCTTTCACTGTTAGGCACCTTAAAACTCTTCCACCCTCCACTTATTACTCAATTCCAAAAACACTTCCACATTACAGGTATTTGTTAGACTAGCACTCCTACTTCTTGGTATCAAATTCTGTCTTCAATATCTAGTGCTGTTATAACAGAAATACCACATGTGGGTGGCTTGAACAAACAGATGTTTATTATCTTACAGTTTAGAAGGCTACAAGTCTGAATTCATGGTACTGGCCCTAGGGGAAGGCTTTCACCCTCTGTTGGCTCTGGAAGAAACTCATCCTCTCTTCTGAGCTTCTGTTGCTGGGCAATCTTCATGTGGTTTGCCATCTCTCTTCCCTCATCTCTGTTTCTTTTACTTGCTTGTTTAATCTCTTTTATATCTCACAAGAGATTGACTTAAAATATACCTTACACTAATCATGTCTCATTAACATAATGGAGAAAAAATTCCCAAGTGGGATTATACCCACAGGTATAGAAGTTAGGATTTACATCACACAATTTTTTGGGATACATTTCAATCGATAAAAAAGCAGTAAAAATGATTTGGCAATGATTTAAAATGTCATTTAGGTATATTTTCAGATTATGAATCAAAAATTTATATGGCCTATAAAATTATTACTTTTTGCCTTTGTATGTTCTCTCCTGTATCACCAAATTAGAAGAGACATTTTTGTTGCTGAAAATCTACCTAGCTTCCATCCTCTGTAAAATAGAAGGAAAAAAAAAAGTGTGATTATTCTGACATAGCATATTACACATTTTTTGTCTCACTGCTTGAGTTATTTTAAATCAAAGTACTGTAGCTTCTGACTCAGTAACAATGCCATAGAAACCTATTCATACAATGTTTGGATTCAAATATCAGTCATTTTTTGCCAGAAGGGAAGAGTAGTAATGGAAGAAATGACTTTGATAAAATTTTCAGGGTTTCAGCATCCCATGACATTTTATATACGAGAGTAATATCACTGCTATTTCCCCTATGAAGTTGAAATAACTACAGAAATTAGAAACACATAGGTAGTTGAGACTGATCTATAGCCAGAATTATGTTGGAGGAGACCCAGAACTGATCCTTGAGTCTGCGATATTCTTTGAGTGGATATTCCCAAAGTATAGCAGGCTTTCAGAGTCTAGAATTATGCTCCAGGGCTAAATACTGCCGACCAGAGAAGTAGGTGTTTTACTGGTCTTTCTCTTCTTGTATAACAATTCCCAACAATGACATTTGTCTGCCTTTCTGTTTCCTGTTGCTGAAGACATGGGATAAAGTTAGGGAAATTTTTGCTGTCTCACCCCATGTTATCAATGAAAAGGAATACTGGTGATGACTTAATACCTCATTTGACATCTCTCAGAGTTGGAAGAAGGAGCCCTAGTGGTGCAATAGTTATGCAGTGGGTTACTAACAAGAAGGTTGGCAGTTCATACTCACCCAATGGTTTCGTGGGAGAAAAGACCTGGCAATCTCCTCCTGTAAATATTACAGCCTAGGAGAAACTGTGGGGAAGTTCTACTCTGTCATATAAGATCTCTGTGCCTCAGATTTGACTCAGTGGCAACAACAGCAGAGTTAAAGGAACATTACAACAGTACTGTCAAGAAATAGTAACTGTTGGTGTCTGGAAACTTATAGTAACTTATCTCTTGTTCCCTCCATCCCTACTTGAATTTTCAGGACAATATGTTTAGAACTTTTATTTAGCACTCCTTATGATGTTATGATTCCAGCTCCTATAAGACTTTGGATTACATCCCTGGGTTTTATGGGAGTATCCCTGAATAAATTCAGTTTAATTCATCAAACTTTATTACACCCTCGCTATGCTAAAAACATGGTACTAATTATCAAGAGACTTAAAATTTGTATTAATTATTGACTTATTTTTATGCAAGCTCCAACTAACTACATTGTAGATAGTTTACATTTCAATATAGGAGATGAGATACAAACAGAACTATTATGAGATAGGATCTGATTAATACTTTAAAAAAAGTACAAAGAACCCATGAAACGAGCAAATCTGGAGATAGTACTTGAAGAATGAGTAGAATTTTAACAAAGATTAGGGAAAAGGGCATTTAAGCCAAAAAAAAAAAAAAAAAAATTATATGAGTGTATAGAATGATGAAGACAAAATTCAAACATGTTAGGGAAAAGTCAGTAAGTTCAAAATGGATGGAATATAGTCTATTTAAGGAAGATTTATGTGTGATGAAATGAGAAAGTTATAGTAAGAATTGCCAGTATAGCCATGCCAAGGTATTAGGAAATTTCCTATCTGTACCAAATGAACAAATTAAGGCTTTTAAGCTGGGAGATAACAATAATAGAGTTGAGTTTTAGAAAGACTTTTTCTGCAGGTTAGGTACAAAAAAGTGTAGGAGAGGGAAATGAGAAATACAAAGAAAAGTCAAGATATGATTTTAATAGAGGATGTAGAAGCTGGTTGTGAAGAAAGGGGTGGCACTAGAAAAGGAATAGGTGAGGCATGTGAGCAAAACTATGCAGAAGTTAAGTTTAAATAGCTAGACAAGATGGATGGATGAGAAATCTAGAAGCTTGGCTTCTAGGGTAAAGATGGTATAATTAAATACTTGATAGCTTGGTACAAAAAGGATAAGATGTGGAAGTACTTTTTCAGTTTTGGTCATGCTAGGGAATATCATACTTATAACTATCAAATTCTGGTATTCTGACCAACTTATTTCATTTTTGTTCTAAATTTTATTTATTTTGTTGTTGAGAATATACACAGCAAAACACACACCAACAATTTCTACATGTACAATTTTAGTGATACTGATTACATTCTTTGAGTTCTGCAACCATTTTCACTCTCCTTTTCCGATTTGTTCCTCCCTCATTAATAAAAATTCACTGCCCTCTAAGGTTCTAATCTAATCTATTGAGTTGCTATTGTTGATTTGATCTATATAGGTGATTCTTAAAAGAGCATAATGTTCAAAGCAGACATTTTATACTAGTTAAGCTAAACTACTCTACAGTTCTAAGATGACTTCAGTGGACATTTTTGGTTTGAGTTTTAAAGATTACCTCAAGACAATAGTCTCAGGGGTTTATACTCCCTCCATGGCTCCAGAAAGTCTGGAGTCCATGAGAATTTGGAATTCTGTCCTACATTTTCCCTCTTTTGATCAGGATTCTTCCATGGAATCTTTGATAAAAATGTTCAGTAATGGTAACCAGGCACCATCCAGTCTGGTCTGATGTCAAAGGAGGCAGTTTTTCATGGAGGCCATTAGCTACCATATCCTCCTCCTATTCCTGACTTTTCTTTTTCCTCTGTTGCTTCAGGTGTGTAGAGAGAAATTGTTTTGCCTTGCATGGCCTCTTGCAAGCTTTTAAGACCTCAGAAGTTAGAACATAAGCACTTAATATGTTATTAGGTTATTAGGATGTCCTGTGAAACCATGACTCTAGACCTCCAAATCAAGAAACCAAATCCCATGAGATGTTTGCTTGTAAGTAAGCAGCCACAATAGCTTCTTTTTTGGTTGTTGTTGTAAATATATCTATCACACAACTTTTGCCTATTCATTTTTTCAAAGTTTATTACAATAAATAGATGTGCAACCCTCCTCTTACTCAGTATAATTTTTTCATCACTATTAACCCCTCTTTTAATCCTCTCTCCCCCATCCCTAGTAACCACTAATAAACTTATGTTTTTGTACATTTGCCTTTTCATGTCTTTTTATTTAAGTGAAGTCATACAGTTTTGTCCTTTTGTGACTGTCTTATTTCACTTAGCATAATGTCTTCAAGCTCCATCTATACTGTAGTATGTTTCAAGACATATCAGGACTTCATTTCTTCTACTGGCTGAGTAGTATTCCATTGTATGTATATACTACATTTTGTTTATATGTTCCTCTGTTGATAGGCATTTAGGTTGCTTCCATCTTTTGGTATTGTGAATAGTAATGCAATAAACATTGGTGTACAAATCTCTTTTTTTTTTTTTTTTTCAGCCTCCACTTTCAATTCTTTTGCATATATAAACCTAGAAGTGACATTGCTGGGTCAGATGGTAGATCAATTTTAGTGTTTTGAGAAATCACCACACTGTTTTCCATTTTATATAACATTTTACATTCCCACCAGCAATGAATAAGGATTCTAATTTCCCTGCATCCTTGTTAACATTTGTTATTTTTTTAAAATATTAACCATCACAGTGGGAGTGAAATAGCATTTCATTGTGGTTTTGATTTGCATCTTTTTGATGGTTATTGATCCTCAACATTTTTTCATGTGTTTGGTGACCATTGAATGTCTTCTTTGGTGAAATGTCTATTGAAGTCCTTTGTCCATTTTATGGTTCGGTTATTTGTATTTTTGCTATTAAATTTTCAAATATTTTGATAATTAGATTCTTATCGAATCTATGGT
The DNA here is from genome assembly GCF_000298275.1 of Orycteropus afer afer. Lineage (NCBI taxonomy): Eukaryota > Metazoa > Chordata > Mammalia > Tubulidentata > Orycteropodidae > Orycteropus > Orycteropus afer. The sequence goes on from NW_006921713.1 coordinate 137,299, forward strand.
TTCCAAAGATATTCTTCTAGTTGGTAGCTTATCTTTTTTTTTTTTTTTTTTTGTAAAACTTTTTGATGAACAAAGTTTTTAGTTTTTATGAGGTCCCATTGATTTATTTTGTTTTTTTTCAGGTTGTGCTTCTGTAATAATATTAGATTATTTATTGATAAAATCTAGGCCTGATAGCATTGACTCTGCTTGTTCTTCTAAGAATTTTATGGCTTTATTCTGCATCTTTAGGTCCTTTTCTATTTTGAATTTGTTTTTGTATATGATGTAAGATATGGATCCTGTTTTATATTTCTGCATGTGGAAATTGTGTTTTTCCAACACCATTTATTGAAGATATTCTTTCTCCATTGAATAGACTTAGCATCCTTGCCAAAAATCCAAAACAAAACTCACTGCCAATGAGTGAATTCCAATTCATACAAACCCCCTATTGGGTTTCCAAGGCTGTAAATCTTTACAGAAGTAGATTGCCTCATGTTTCTTCCATGGAGCATCTGACTGTTTTGAACCACTGACCTTTTGGTTAGCAGCCAAATATCTTAACTACTACACTGCTAGATCTCCTTTGTCAAAAATCAGTTGACCATAAACACGTGGGCTTATTTCTGGACTCTAATTCTATTCCTTTGGTCTTTGGTATCTATTATTACCCCATAACAGACTGTTATGATTACTATAGCTGTACAGTATGTTGTAAAATCAGGAAGTGAGAGTCCTCCTACTTTGTTCTTCACTTTTAACATTGCTTTAGCTATTTGAGGCCTCTGGCTATTCCATGAAAAGTTGAGGATTATTTTTCTATTTCTGTAAAGAAGTCTTTTGGAATTGATTGGTATTGCACTGAATCTATAGATTCTTTTGGGTAGTATTGACATCTTGCCAATATTAAGTCTTCCAATTCATGAACATGGAACATCTTCCCATTTATTTCAGTTTTCTTTAATCTCATTCAACAGTGCTTTATAGTTCTCATTATATAATCCCTTCACATTACTTATTTTATTTTTATAATTAAATGTTAGCACTCCTCCTGTCATTGATACAATCATTGTGTGCATGTATCTGTGTGCCTATGTGTATGTGTGTGTATATGAGAGAGATGGGGGTGGTGCAGAGAAAGAGAGAAGTGAAGTATGGGGTAGAAGAATAGTAGAGGGTAGAAGAATGAATCTGTTTAAGAATTTTCTGCAAATGTTTTGTCTATAAAGAATTGATTCTTCAACTTGCTCTATCACTTCATGGCTATATATCTGAAACACTGAGAAATTATGTAACATCTTTATAACTCAATTTCCTCCTCTTAAATACAGATAATGATAACTCTGATGAGATTGTTGTGAAATGCAATTTTATCATCTATGTACAATTCTTAGAACCCTACCCAGCAACAAACAATAAATATGGTTATTGTCTTTGATAGTCCCCTCTCATTTAGTGCAGTAAAATTAATTATTTTTAAATACCAATTATCCTTATTATTAATAAAAGATTGAAGAAAACTTTGGAGAACAAAATTACCTAGAGGTAATGTCTATAATTTTTTGTATTCATTCTTCAGCTTTTAGTCCAAGATGGAATGAAACCTTCACATTTATTATTCACGTACCAGAATTGGCATTGATACGATTTGTTGTTGAAAGTCAAAGTCTAATAGCTGGAAATGAATTTCTTGGGCAATATACTTTACCAATCCTATGCTTGAACAAAGGTAATATTCCTTAAAATAAGATTATTATGTGAACATTTAATATAACATGTGTGTCAAGTCAGTGAGTTTTTTTTTTTTTTTTTGGTGTTATAGACACACGTTGATATACTAAATTGTTTTAGCCATGAAAATTATATGTATTGACACATATTTTCTTTCAATGGAATTATAAAAATGTGCTGTCATGTAGAAAGTGAAGTAGAGGTGGAGAGTTGCTAGAAAGACTAATCAGGCAAGTTTGGAAAGTTTAAACATTTCTATACAGAGATCATAGCTCTTTGTTTCAGTGACTAGCAGGCATGATTACCATAAAAAAAAAAAAAAAAAAAGAAGGCTGGGAATCTTCCAGAAAGGAGAAGCAGTGACTCATTATTCCCACCTGAAGAAAAGAGACTAGGGGCTCAAGACTATCCTTTTCAGGGCTGACTTTATGTTGCAGAGTTCCCTTGCCTGGATGATTTCCTCTGTGCTCCCAATGTGTTTACTGTCTAACACCAGGTGAGATGTGTCTAGGAAATGGGGTCTTCCTGAAACAGAGGGATGGTGCTTAGTTTTGGAACACTCTATACTTTGAGACAGGTGAAGTGTGAGCATGTTAGGCAGTAGGAAAGCAGGATAGAGACTGCAAATATTTTATTTTTGTGGAAAACTAATGTACAAGATGGAAATATAAGTACCCAGTCATGGTTTTCATGCATGATATATATATATATATATATATATATATATATACACACACACACACTGTTATATATATATATGACTGCTAACCAGAAGGCTGGTGGTTCAAACCCACCAGCCACTCCTCGGAAGGAAGATGGGGTGATCTACTTCCGTAGTTATACCGCCTTGGAAACCCAAGGAGGGGTCGCTATGAGTCGGGTCTGACTTGATGGCACATAACAACAACAACAACAAATATATGTATATATGTATATATATAATATATATATAATCTTTTCACTCTAGTATTATTGAGACCATCACTGATTAACTTATTTTTATTTTTCTAATTAGATATAATTCCCTTTACAGGTTACCGTCGTGTTCCTCTGTTTTCCAAAGCAGGTGAGAGTCTTGAGCCAGCTTCCCTGTTTATTTATGTTTGGTACGTCAGATAGCAACTAACAGTCTAACTAATGTATTGTTAGGTGTACATCACAATAAAACAGGCAAAATGAATGTCCACATCCTTTTTCTTTTTTTAACATAAAGCAAGGTAATTATTTATAAGAACAGAAACATTAAATGGATTCACTGTTCAATGTACCAGATGGAGCCATGGAAGAAGAAACTTCAGAGTGTCTGACTAACATGGCATTTTTGTCAGCCGACCTCTATTACTGCTCTGCTACTGAGGCTGCTCTTTAAACTTGCTTCAATCATTTTTAATTAGTAGAATTTATAGGCTTTTTAAATATGTATGATTGTATATGTTGGCAAATATTTAGCAGTGTAAATGAAATGTGAAATCTAGGAGTGTTTTAACTTCTAGACACCCACTGTTGCGTATTTTAGTGGGAACAAATTAGATTCCCAGGTGTTTTGTGCCATTTTATATCCTAGTTGGTAGTTATCCCCTGCATTCTCAGGCTAGTTCTTAGATTCTCTGCATTGCATTTGGTACTCTGTAATTACACAAACATTTTTATGAGTGCCTGTGAAATTGATTTGCATGCAAACTGTACTCAGACACCAAATCCATGGAAGAACTACACTACATGTATTTATATACTTGGAGCTCCAAATTAACAATTTGCCATATTTCTGAATCTCCACTAAATTATGCACTTTGTGAATTCTCTCTTGGTCAAAGATGGAATTGTTTTGTGATTTTGTATGCTAGGCTTCTTACCATCATCAGGACTGTGCTTTCATAAATGCCTCATATGGGAGAATATGAATTCTTAACTGTTCTTCCAAAAACCAGGGATATTAATACTTGTGCTAATCATATTATTGCATGGTAGTGTTGTGACAGCACCTGTCACTAAGCTTCACAAAGTAAGATGTTCTCAATAAGTATCTGATGAAATTGAATCAGAATTTATAATAAAGAGAACAAAATGACCGTTTGAAATGTATTTTAATATACTATCTCTAACAGCCAGTAGAAAATACCTGAATGGCATATTTTACTATTACCATATTTTGTCCTAAGCACCAAATATTTAAAATAAGAATACCTTTGAGTGTTCAAATTCCCAAACCTATATAACTCTTAGTTTATGTCCTAGGTTATCTCTCATGGGGAAGAGGAGTGAGATTAAGATTGAGGTACATTTTCCCCCATAAGTATTCACAGCCAATTTTTAGTGGAGTACTTCCATTTTGCCAGATAATGGATGAATTTTATTTAAATCTTCCATTGTTAGCTCAATTGCAGGTGGGATATTCAGCCCATTAACCTGATATTTTAACTTTCTCTAACTTCCTAAAACCTTTTGAAGAACTGGAATTCTAGGAGATTTAAGGGCTTTGCTAAGCTGAGTTTCTAGGAGAGTTCATTGATTCTGCAGTGGGACAAACTTTTATTTCTTATTTACACCATCAAGCTTTGGAATAAGGGAGAAAAAAGAGATATATTTGCTTTTTTCACCTTTCCTTCAGGTACCAACCAAACTTACCTCACTAACTTTAAGTATAAATTCTTTCATTTTAATATTTCACTCTTCACATCAATAACACAATTTGAAGAGAAACATTCTATATTATTTTTTCTTGTCAAAACAGTCTTAAGATAGCTTTAAACATGTCCCATTTTAGCATGATCATTATTTATCATGTATTTCTCCTTTTAAATTGAACTTGCACTATTCTTATATATTTTGTCTCACAAAAACTCTTTAACAGATTATACTCATAGACACTCCACAGTCAAAGTATGTTCTAGAATTTAAAGAAGTTGAAAACTGTATGTGAAGCTGGTGTTGACTCATGCTTTCTAAGCGTATTTCACTTGTAAGAAACAATAGTGTTGATGAGTAAAAGTACGCTGAGAGAAAGGATAAATCAATCCCTGGGATTGTGGCAATAATAGATCTTTCAATTCTTAAACTCTTAAACAGCAGTTCTTTAAGGATACCATTTATCATTCATGATCTTCAGGGTTAAGTTTTATTCCTTGGTTCTGATAAAAGTGATAGCTAGGAACTGACCAGGTACTATTGCCTAGGCCTTGATTTTGCTAAGAGCCAGCCTAGAACCCACAGGTATGCCTTGGTGTTCTTTTGTTGACTGTGAACAATTTCAGAGAGCATCAAGAACAGACTAGGACACTTGACTGTGATAGAACAAGACAAAAAGAAGCCCACTCCATAATCATGACTAAACACATGACAGGAACATGAATATTGTACAAACAGAAAAATGCCAAACATTCTCTAATCTGTGTATCAGAAATGACTACCACTGCTGTACCAACACAGGCATACCTTGTTTTATTGTGCTTTTCTTCATAGTACTTCGCAGATGGTGCATTAGTGGCAACCCTGCATCAAGCAAGTCTATGGGCACCATTTTTCCAACAGTGTGCCTTCACTTTCATTTCTCTGTGTCACATTTCGGTAATTCTCACAATATTTCAATTTTTTTTCCCCATAATGTTATTACACACTTAATAGCCTACAGTATAGTGTGAATATAATTTTTATATTCACAAGGAAACCAAAAAATCTGTGTGACTTGCTTTATTGTTATTTTCACTTCATTGTGGTGGTCTGGAACTGAAACTACAGTACCCTAGAGATATACCTAAATAGCTTACCCATGATTTATTCTTCTTGAATAAAAATAGAGATTTATTAGTACCCAGTCATCCACCAGCCACTCCTCGGAAGGAAGGTTGGGCAATCCTACTTCCGTAGTGATACTGCCTCGGAAACCCAAGGAGGGGTCGCTATGAGTCGGGGCCGACTCGACGGCACATAACAACAACAACAACAGTCATAGAATTGTCCTCTATTCTTGACGATATCCAATGCAGAGGAAAGCCTGCCTTCCTTGAAACTTTCCCCAAATCATCTAACACATATCCAAGTCCAATAGCAAGTCCTTTCTAACACTTTCTTACTGAGATGCCTCAAAATTCTCCATGCTGTGTGTTCTACCTCACTGCAGTCAACAACAACAACAACAAATCAAACTATGTGTGTTCCTGGTAATCTGTGGCAGGAATGCATTGTCACAACCTTGGACTTGTCCTTTTGTAACACTGATGACCTTGAATTATGACAGGAAAATTTATTATGTTGTTAACTTGAAGATTTTCATTTTTTTGGTTATGATTTTTTTTTTTTTTTCCAGTTGTGTTTTGGGTACAAATTTACACAGCAAACTTGTTTTACATTCAACAGTTCATGCACATCTGGTTTCATGGTCCTAATTACCACCCCCAATCATAAGAAACTCTCCTTGCCTATCCTCCACGTGGCCACCTCTTCCCTGTGCCCCTCTCATCCATTCATTATTGTCTGTCTAGCCTTCCCTTTATGTGAATGCTGGCCCTTTGGTGTCTCATGGTTGCTAGATCCAAGGGATGTATCTCCCTAGAATATGTGGATGCCTCAACTTGGGGTAGATGTTCTGTATATGGGTCTTTCTACTATTGGGTTGAGAGCCAATCCATGTAAGTGAGTCTATTTCTAGGCTTAAAGGGCAATCCGGGGTCATAGTCTTGAGGGTTCCATCAGTCTCTGTCTGACCAGTAATTCTTGCCTTTTTTTTTTTTTTTTTTTTTTTGCAGTGTTCCCTCCCCTCCCCTCTCACCACTGGTAACCAACAGAGAAAGTTTTCTTCCATATATAAACATTTCCTTGACTTTTTACAATAATGAACTAATACTATATTTGCCAATCTGTGATCAACTTATTTCACTCAGAATAATAGCCTCCAAGTTCATCCATGTTATGCAGTGTTTTGCAGATTCTACACTATTCTTTAGTGTTGCATCATATTCCATTGTGTGTATTTACCATAGTTTGGTTATCCATTCTTCTGGTGATGGGCATGTAGGTTGTTTCCATCTTTTTGCTATTGTAGTGCTGTGATGAACATGGATGTGTATATGTCTGTTCTTGTCCTAGTTCTCACTTCTTTTGGATATATACCTGGTAATGGAATTGCTGGGTAAAATGGTATTTCTTATGCCAGCAAAAAAGTAATCCTTAAAGAAAAGAATTGCCATATTGTTTTCCACTGTGCTTGTATCATTTGACAGTCCCACCAGCAGTGTATAAGAGTCCCCATCTCTCCACATCCTCACCAGCATTTGTTATTTTTTGTCTTGTTGAACTTTGCCATTAGTGCTGGAGTGAGATGGTATCTCATTGTTTTGGTTTGCATCTTTCTGATGGCTAATGATCGTGAGCATTTCTTCATTTATTTGCTGGACACCTGAATATTCTCCTTGGTGAAGTGTCTTCATGTCTTCTGCCCATTTTTTAATTGGATTGTTAATCTCTTTGTTGTTAAGGTGTTGGAGTTTTCTATGTATTTTAGAGAAAATTCCCCTGTCAGATATGTAATTATCGACAAGTATGAATTTGTTGCTGTTATTTTGTTATGTGCTTTGTCGTGGTGTTCCTAATTCCTTTGTTCCATATAATGTTCTGTGCTCAGCTCGTTTTGTTTGTGAATCATGTTATCACTTCCTTCATTGTTACTGTTTTAGTATTAGCTAAATATTTGTGCTGGTCCTCTTTTTATTTTGATGTGAAGGTTTATCCTTTTTCTTTGAGGTTACCCTGTGATTTAGAATTTCTTCCCAAGTTTAGAACAATCCATTCTATCTTGCAGTTGTCTTGACTTCCCTACCATTTAGAAGTTCTATAACTAAACAATTTTTTCCCTCTTTTTGGTTTGTGATTGCATTCATTTTTTCAATTGATGTCTCTGGTTCCCTGCTTAAAATTTTGTAGGCTTATTGACTTTGGATACTTCCATAACTGGGTTGGTTTCTGGGTTATGTTATCATGTGTGTTAAATATCAGTTGTTGTTTGCTGTTGTTAGTTTTCTGTCCAAAAGACTCCCTTTAGCATCTCTTGTTAGGTTGGTCTGGTTTTAACAAATTCCCTTAATTTCTGCTTATCTGGAAATGTCCTAATTTCACCATCATATTTGAGGGACAATTTTTTCTGGGTACATAATTCTTGGTTGGAAATTTTTCTCTTTCAGTGTTTTATATATACCATCCCATTACCTTCTTGTCTGCATGGTTTCTGCCAAGAAATCAATGAGTTTGACGATGATATATCTTGGTGATTTTCTTTTGGGGTCTACTCTGTTTGGGGTTCATAGGACTTCTTGAATGGATATATTCTCATCTTTCATCATACCAGAGAAATTCTCATCTAACAAGTCTTTGATAATTTTCTCCGTGGTTTTATTTGTCTCTTCCTGCTCTGGAATTCCGATGACACATAGGTTATACTTTTTGATGGTATCCCACATGAACCTTAGGTTTTCTTCATTTTGTTTTGATCTTTTTCCTGATTGATCCCTTTCCAAAGAAGTATTAAAGTATTTGTCTTCAATCTCACTAATTCTGTCTTCCATTGTTTTGATTCTACTCCTTTGTCTGTTCAATGTGTTACCTATTTCTGAAAATTTAGTATTTATCTTCTGGATTTCTATCTGTAGATTTTGCATCATTTCTAATTTTTCATTTATTTTGTCATTTTGTTCTTGTATTGTCTTTCAAAAATTTTCTAGGGTTTTCTCTGTGTTTTCCTCAATTTTGTCAGTGTTTTCCTTGTTCTGTCTGTCTCTCAATCCATTGAAAATAACTAAATATAGTTCTTTTGAATTTCTTATCAGGGAGTTCCAATGCTGCTTCTTGCTCAGGGATGTGTTTTGGGTCTGCATCCTGGTCCCTTGTTTTTCCTGGTTTATCTTGTTTCTTTGTGTGGACTGTGATGATTTGTTGTCTGACACATTATGATGTTTTTGTGGGTATATTTAATTGGTGATTGTATGTTGGAGTGACTTGTCCATGATTTTCATTTTCTTGGGATGCTATCTACATAACCAGAGTACTGTGCTTCTCTATTCACTAGCTGGCAGCACTTATGCCTTTACCACCCTCTCCTTTTCCATTGTCAGTGTCCCATATGTTCCTGCCATCCTTGGCAAATGGAGCCTATTCTTAGGTCCCTGGAATCTGAACAAGAATGCTGTCACTTTAAAATCCAATGTGGCCACTGCTTTTAAACATTCAAAATGGTTGCACCCTTGGTCACTTTAAATATCCAAAATGACTGCCATGTGTAAATAATCAAAGTGGTTGCACCCTTCAGACAGCTGAAAGTCCACAGCTCAGGTTGTCTCCCACCTTGCTGTTTCCCTTCCTAGTCAGAGGCCACCAGTGTAGTTGTCCCTGCAGCCCTTGGTGAGCAGGGCTGATCTTTAGGTCAATTCTCAGGTCCCAACACCACTTGGAAATATTCAGATTGTTGGTTCTGACAGAATAGCTGACAGTCCATTGCTCTGACTGTCTGCATACTCACTGTTTTCATTCAGGTTTTTCCACTAGTTGGTGCTGAATCCACATCTGTATACTTCTTTTCAAAGCACAGGGCTCCAGTATTATCTTCTGTGTCTTTGTCAATTGGTTTCTTTTTTCTTTGTTGAAGAGGGTCTGTGTAGCTTATCTACCTATTCCACTATCTTACTGGAAGTCTCCTAATTCTGGTCATTTTTGTGTTTTTGAATTTTGTTCCACATTTTCCCTCCCAATCTATCCAGAATCTCCAGGTTTGATCCTTTTCTGAGTAGCTGGCATTGGTACCAGGCCAACATCATCTATTTCTTCTCGTCTTGGGTCATGGAGTCTGAGGTTCTCATGGTCCATCCTATCTTTGGAGAGATTATTTACAGACGACTTTGATTTTCTTCACTTTTCTTTGCTCCAGCTGAGAGGATACTAATAGTTGTATCTTAGATGGTCACGTGAAAGCTTTTAAGACCTCAGTCACTACTCACCAAAGTAGGTTGTAGAACAAAATTGTTATGAAGTATGTGTGACAATTGAGACTGTTGTCCTCTGAGACTAGAGTCTTGAATGAACCCCCAGGCCTGGTGATTCTCTTTCACAAGATGTTTGGCTGTCTCTGTGAAGTTACTTCCACCCTGTCTTCTGTTGCTTCTGTAATATGTGTGGCTAATTTTGTAGCACAAGTGTATATGTAAGATTATCTTCAGCCAAATGGTTGTCATTATTTAGAGTCTCAAATAGAACACATACAGATAATATTCTCTCCTAGACTTACCTTGACTTTTGTTTGGGAGATGGTGGCCACTGGAGGTGAAGGAGATAGACAGAGGATAGTGCTGTTGCTGAGGAATAAAGTTGCCCTATCTGTGAATGGGGAAGTCTCATTATAGCCATTAAAATGTGTTTTAATTTTTGGAGCGAGGGAGTCTATTAATCTTTTGAGGGTTGAAGACACATGTCATCAATATAGTTCCTCCAGAGGTCCTTGTCAAAACCTTTGTGCAAAGCTCAGAGACATTGAACATGTAACAGTTGTTTTGGGAAACACAATGGAAGGAGCTTATGACATTGGTTAGTACAGAGTCAATGGAACCACTTACTTTTTAGTGAACTTCTTATGAACTTGAATAACAGACATTTGGTTGGGGATCATATGAACTGAAATCTATTTTTCAGGAATGATTAAACCCCCCATATTCTTGAAACTGCATACACATTTACTGAATTGCATTGCTTTCAATGTAATGAGCCTTTGGAAATATTTTACAAAGTCTTCTGATGCTTTTGGGATTCTTAGGACTTTAAGTGTGAGTCATTTATAGAGTTCAGAGTTAGACTATTTTCACTAGTTACTGGAAATTCCCATTTTGAACCTCAAAGGGGGGGAATGGAGTAGAATTTGAACCTATGAAGACAATGGCCTTTTACATGTCTTCTATACTTTTAACCCAGTCCAGTACATAGAGGGGAGGTGATGTTAAATTCTTTCAAAACCTATTCAGGGACTATGTACATAAATTAAGTTTCACATATTCTGTTAATAGTTCCATCTTCTCCCAGGGCACTCACTTTTCTAATGTTATAATCACAGTTATCGGCAGTGTTAACAATGCCCAAAATGTACCTAATATTCAACATAAATAAACATTTATGCTTTCTTCTCTACTTCCTCCTTAGCAACATTGAGTTGTCTAAAGCCCACAGTCAGTGACAGAACCAGGGTTATGATGCAGGGCAGTATGGTTGCTCCAAAGGTGCTGGCATACCATTCAAATGCTTCATTATCAAAAACACCATCACTACTGAATGTTCAATTTCAAGAACTGTTTCCAAATTAGTTTTAGGCACAAAACAATAAAGATCAGCTGTTATGTGAAAGAACTCCTCAGGCATTTCAACTGCAAGAGCAGGTGACTAAGTGCAACAGAGAATGATTATCCCTCTCAACTCATTCTAAGTTATGGTCTTTTAGAACCATGAAGTCTTACCCAGAGGAGTAAGTTCTCAGTCTGCTCTGGGGAACAGTACAGCCCTAATATACTCTCACACAGAAATGGTTTAAAATCTCTTGTGAATTTGTCTTTCTCAAAAAGTACCAAGATCAGCAGGGCAACATGGCGGAAGTGTTAGCTGAATTACTACATATTTTGCATAATACAGTGCAAAATGAAAATGTGGATCCTATGTTTTATTGAGGACAAAAATTGCCATTAAAGGTTAGTACTAAAATATAGGGCCTTTTCCTTTCTTATGCATTCTAAGTAAAGAAAATTAAATTTTAAATATTGGCATTAATTTTATTATTATATTTATATTGTGCCATATAAATTTCTTTTACTGCAGATGTAAGAACATCTAACTCATAGACAATATTGTGGTGGTTGAGGTTGTTTGTCAAGTTGACTGAGCCTGGTTGAGTGGCTGGGTGTCTGGATATAGTTATTCCCCAAGGTGAGATTGGTTACTAACTCCATGGTGGAATCTATGGGAGCAGCTGAGTAGCTGCCTTAGGGATGTGGGCTGCTTCCAGTATGTAAGAAGCAACTTTGAAGAGAGTCTCCAGATGATAGCACACTTGAACCCTGCATGTAGCCAAGTCATTGTTCAGCAGCCTGCCATGTTGCCCTGCTGATCTTGGGAGCTTTAAAGGACTTGAATAAATGACCTGTCATGTGGTTTGGTAATATCAGGCCTGTGCCTTTTCACTTGTTGACTTAGGTTTTTTCAGGCTCAGTAGCTAGCAGCTGCCTGAGTGAAGAGATGCCTCTAGCTACAGTGGGCCAGGATCAAGAGGCAGAGCTGAAGCCCAAATTTGAGGATCTTTTACCCAGCCCCTAGAGCCTGGCATCTGGAACTCGGACTTCTAACCTCTAAAATTGGAATAGAATAAACTCCTATTTGTTAAAGTCATCCAATTTGTGATATACTCCTCTCAGAGCAGCATGAGGTAAACTAAAACAAATATCATTGAAATTATACAATACCTACTTCATAACTTGTACACACATATGTATTTTATTCTTCAAGAACCACTGGAACACTGCACAAAACTAGCTTAGCTGTTTTGATTTCATTTGTTGGTATGTGCACATTCTATCAACACTCTCTATCTTCAGCATACTGATGAGTAAGGAAAGACTGAAAGAAAAAGGAATTATGGGTTGCCTCATTTTTTTCTTTTCCTTCTGTGTCATCATTTTCAGTATATATGATTGCCCAATATAGGAAAGTGAGGATCTCTGGTGGTATAGTGGTTAAGACATTTGGTGGTTTGAACCTACCAACTACTCTATGGAGGAAAGATGAGGTGGTCTGCTTCCATAAAGATTTACAGCCTTGGAAACCCAGTGGAGGTTGCTATGAGTAGGAATCCACTTGATGGTAGTGGGTTTGGTTTGAATACAGGAAAGTAATATGAGAAAGAAAAGATATGGTAGAGTTCTTAGGATACCATACCTTTTTTTTTCCCCCTGCATTTGAAGGAAATTATCATTTACTCAGTCATAAACTTAGCTCTGGTAGCTTAGTGCCTAAGGCACTGGACTGCTAACCAGAAATCTGGCAGTTCAAGCCCACCAGACAGTCCTTGGAAGGAAGGTTGAACAATTTACTTCCATAGTAATACTACCTCAGAAACCCAAGGAGCGGTCTCTATGAGTTGAGTCTGACTCGATGGCACGTAACAACAACAGTCCTAAACTTAAAATACTTACATTATAGTCTCTTAGACTCTCACTAAACTCTTACATGTTGTGGGGCCACTGAAATTCTGTGCTCATGGGACATCACAAATGCTCTTTGTGAATAGATTGGAAATGAAGGTAGATAATCACACTTCTCATAACTCTTCTGCTCACATGAATGCTCTATTTTCCCATCAGATATCATTTACAAAACACAAGTTCAAAAATAAAATTATTAAGAATTTCAACACTGATGGCAGAGCATTAAAGCAAGAGCAAGTTCCTTCTGAGCATAGAGCCCTGTGTATATGTTGCACACCCATGCCTTGATTTCTAAGTACATTTTAATATGTAGTCATATTATTCACAATTAGAGTAGGTAAGAACTATGGGTCCTCACTTTACTCAGTTTCAGCACTTAGTGATACATTGAAAATGAGCCTCAGACCAAAGTCTGTTCTCATAAAATTAACTAACAGGTTCAGAGAGAATACTATTACTTGTTCTTATAAAATCAGTATACTTTAACTAATGATAAAGCCACAGAATTCAGTACAGTTTGATGTTGACAAAAGATAAACATATGGATTGATAGAACAAAGTAGATAGAATTTCCAGAAATAAACCCACACAGATTTGTTGAGTTATTATTATTATTTGTGTGTGTGTGTATGTGTCTCTGTGTGTGTCTGTGTGAAAATATACACAACAAAACATCCACCCATTCAACAATTTTTATGTATATACTGGTGAATTAATTTTGGACAAAAGAGGTCATGCAACAAAAGTTCTGAAGCAGCTGGATATCTGTGTAGGAAAAAAAAAACAATGACCTTTGTCCCTTACCTCATGCCATACACAAAAACTAACTCAAAATGAATCACAGACCTACATGTAAAACTTAAAGCCATGAAACTTCTAGAAGAAAAAAGAGTGTCTTTGTAAGCTTGGGGAAACAAATGACACTTAGGACATTAAGAGTATGAAACATAAAAGAAAATGATAAATTGGACTTCATTAAGATAAAATATAAATAAACAACTTTTCCTCTTTGAAATATCCCATTATGAACATGAAAAGGCAAGTTACAAAATGGGAGAATTTTTTTTTTTTTTTTTTACCATATATGTCAGAGAAAGCACTTATATCCAGACTAAGTATAAATAACACTTCTAACTCAATAAGACAGCAATTCAATAAGAAAATGAGCAAAATACCAATATGTATATGAAAAGATGCTTACCATAATTAGTCATAAAGAAAATGCAAATTAAAATACCATTTAATTTACAAACATTACAAAGTTACCATTACATACCTATTAATGAACGACTAAAATAAAATTAACTGCACCAAATATTGGTGAGGATGTGAAAAACTGAAACTCTTATACATTGTTTGTGGGGGAAAAAAAAATGGTACTACTTTAGGGTGGTGGGTAAGTGATGAAAACTTAACTGCTAACTGAAAGTTTGGAGTTTCAAGTCCACACAAAAGCTCCTCAGAAAAGAGGTCTGGAGATCTACTTCTGAAAAACTGATCGTTGAAAATGCCATGGAGCACAGTTCTGCTCTAACACACGTAGGGTCTCCATGACTCATATCAGCCGACTGGACAGCATCAAGAAAACCACCACCAAAACCAACCAACCAACCAACCAAACAAACAAAAATCCAACAAGTACTTTGGAAAACAGTTTGGCATTTTTTTTTTATAAAGTTAATCAGACACTTACCATAAGACACAGCCTAGATATTTGTAGATATTTACCCAAGGGGAAAACTGCACATATTTACACAAAGATTTTATATGACTGTTCATAGCTTTGGTTATAATAGCCTGTTTTCTTTATGCCATGCTGCTCTAACAGAAAATACCACACATGGGTGGCTTTAACAAACAGCAGTTTATTCTCTTACCATTTTGGAGGCTAGAAGTCTTGAGTTCAAAGTTCCAGCTCTAGGGGCTGGGTGAAAGCCCAGTGACCTTGGGCTTCAGCTCTGCCTCTTGTTCCCAGCCCAGTGAAGCTAGAGGCTTTCTCCACTCAGGCAGCTGGTGGCTGCTGAGTCTGACAAATGCAAGGTCAACAAGTGAAAAGGCACAGTCCCGATATTACCAAATCACATGGCAGGCCATTGATTCAAGTCCATTAAGAGTCCTAAGATCGGCAGACAACACAACAGGCTACTTAACAACAACTTGGCTACATGTGGCATTCAAGCATATCAAAAGCTACAGACCATTCCTAAAGCTTCTCCTTATATAGTGGGAGCACACCATATCGCTACAGCAGCTACTCAGCTGCTCACAGTAGATTCCACCATGGAGTTGATTATTGGTCTCATCATGGGGAATACTACAACCACCTGCCCAGCCACTCAAAACCAGACCCAGCCAAGTTGACATATAACCTTAACTACCACATAGCCCCAAGCTGGAAACAACTCAAATGCCTATTTACAGGTGAATCAGTAAGCAAATTGTGTTATAACCATACAATGGACTTCTGATGAAATTGATCTGTCATGCTACTTGGACAATGGAATTTTTAAAAGCTAAGTTATTCTCGTGCAGTAGTTTCAAACTGTTGTTGTTATGTGCCGTCGAGTCGGCCCCGACTCATAGCGACCCCTCCTTGGGTTTCCAAGGCAGTATCACTACAACAACAAGGTTTCAAACTGTAGTCTCCAGATAGTGACAACTGCATTATCTGGGGACTTTTTAGTAGTGTAAATTCTAGAGCTACACTTGAATCAGAAACTGGGGCCAAACTGACTGCATTTTACCCAGTCCCCAGATAATTCAGATGCACACTCAAGGTTGAAAACCACTGTTTTAAACATGCTCAAGGTTGAGAACCTCTGACCTAGATACCATTCATTGCTGGTTCCCTTACACAGTGGTGATTCAGCTTGGGTTATGAGCCTGGTTCGGCTTTCTAGAAACTAAGTGCTCGACCCTAGTTTAGAATTTACTCCCTGCATTCAACATGACTGCATGTTTATGGCATATTATATTAACAGCTTGGACAGAACCTTATGCTGGAATACTACAGCAACTCAGGTCCTGTCCGAATCCCTGGTCCAGGCTCCCCTGATCTACACAAAACTCTCTGGAGACAGTAAGGTCTCTTCTCTGGTAGTTTTTAAGTTCTTCTTGGAAAAAGACCATTTCTCATTTATCTTTGAATTCTCCATAGTTGTTTTTATATTACCAATGTCCAATATTTGTTCAATAAGTAAGATTTTTTTTTTTTTTCACCAGCTAGAATGCAGTATTTATTTATTTATTTTTCGAAAGATCAATTGTGCTTTTGCAACTGCTGGGAATCTGAAGTCTTATGCAAATGATGGATGCTTAGAATGTCCTGCTGTTTATTTTACATGATAGTGATCAATCCTAAATCTGTATTTCCAATTTAGTTCTCTTTCCAGAATAATCTTCCCCCCAGAACTTCCTAGTTTCTCTAACATTATTCATTTTTAGGGTTTTGCTGATGAGAAGAGTTATGACATTAACAGTGGTAGGCAGATAATCTGGTAAGTAGCCATTGTCTTGCTTCTTTATTTCTCTATTTCATCCTTGCTAGACTGATCATTCTTTTCATATCTCTAAGAGTCAATATGGAGTAAGGATTACACTCTCTTAAACCCCTAACTATAAAATTAATATAACTATACATATAAGTCAAAACAAGCAGGAAAAAACAGGGTCTTCCAGGGATTTGTAGGCATACTACAAACTGCATACTACAAGATACTAACATGGCAACTGCAAACAATTTTAACGACGAAGAGTGGAGTCACTATGCTAAGAAAGTGATGCTCAGTTTGATAAAAAAAAAAAAAAAATCTATAAAAATGTTGAAGGCGGTAATGGTTTAGAAAAGATTCACAGAGAACATGACTCAAATTGGTTTAAGCAAACAAGGAAATCTATTAGCTCACATTACTGTATGTTGTTGTTAGGTATTGATGAGTCTATTTCTATTGATAGTGACCTCAAGTGACAGAATAGAACTGTCCATAGAGATCTTTCTCCCTCAGGGATGTTGGGTGGGTTCTGTCAACATTTTATTCAGCAGCCTGACACTTATTTGATAAATCTGGCTTCAAAAGAGACTTTATTCAGAGTTTAAACAATGTGATTAGAATCAAATTTCTCTCATTTTCTCAGTCACATATACTCGATTAGGGCTCTTTTCCAGCAGTCTCTTGCCTTACAGTCCTAACACGAATGCCAACAGATCCTGAGGATATGTATTTAAAGTAGGAAAAACAGGAAAAGAAGAGATTTATTAAGTAGTTTTGATGGTATAATGTTAATGTAACTAGAATTCTATAATTGCTCTACAATCACTCCAAAACCTACTGCTCAAAACAACAGCTATTTGCTCACGACGCTGCGTTTGGGCTGGATTAAACTGGGTAGTTCTTCTGTTGGTTTCACCTGGGACTATTCATGTAGCTATAGTTATCTAGAGCTGTGCTGTTCAATATGGTAGCCACTAGGCACATTTGATTATTTAAATTTAAATTAAACCAAAAAAACCCCCCAAACTCACTGCCATGGAGTCAATTTGACTCATAGTGACCCCTTCTTGGGTTTCTGAGGTGGTATCTCTACGGAAGTAGATTACCCAGTCTTCTTTCTGAGGTGTGGCTGGTGGGTTTGAACCACCGGCCTTCTGGTTAGCTGTCAAATGCCTTAGGCACTATGCCATCAGACTGCCCCAAATTTAAATTAAGGAAAATTAAATTTAAAATTGAGTTTCATAGTCACACTGACAACAGCTCAAGTGCTCCATACCTACTGAGGGCTAGTGACTCCCTTACTGCATAGGGTTCTTCTTGTTGTTAGGTGCTGACAAGTTGTGTCTGACTCATAGTGACCCCATGTACAACAGAATGAAACACTGCCTGGTTCTGCTCCATCCTCACAATACTTGCTCTACTTAAACCCATCATTGCAGCCACTGTTTCAATCCCTCTTGTTGAGGGTCTTCTCCATTTTTGCTGACCCTCTACTTTACCAACTATGATTTCCATCTCCAGAGAATGGTCCCTTCTGACAGAAAGACCAAAGTAAGTGAGACAAGGTCTGGCCATTCTCGCTTCCAAGGAGCATTCCCTACTGCACTGCTTCCAGGACAGATTTGTTCATTCTTCTCTCAGTCCATGATATTTTCAGTATTCTTTACCAATGCCACAATTCAAAGGTATCAAATCTTCAGTCTTTCTTTTTCATTGTGTAGCTTTTACATACATATGAGGAAATTGAAAGTACCACAGTTTGAGTTAGGCACCCCTTAGTCTTCAAAATGGCATCTTTATTCTTCAACGTTTTAAAGATGTCTTTTGCAGCATATTTGCCCAGTGCAGAACAACATCTGATTTTTTTTTTTTTTTTTTTCCTGGAAGTCTGTGTATTAACTCTTTCTGAAGATTTACAGAGCAAATTCACTTTCCATACAGCAGTTTACATATACTTTGTCTCATGACATTGACCACAGTTTACCACAATGAAACAGTTCCCCTCCCACTTCCTCCCCATAGTTACCTCTTCCCTGTGTCCATCACTCCAAGCACTCCTGCCCCCTGAGCTGTCTCCCTGTGCATAAGCAGCTCTCCTTTCTCCCATAATTGTTCTCTCCAAGGAGTGTATCTACTCGAGGTAAATGTTCAACTCATATGCCTATCATCTGCCTGGTTGGAAACCACAGGTGTGGGTTCAATTCCAGACCTGAAGGGCAGCTAGGGGCCATAGTCTCCGTGGTTCCACCAGGCTCTATCAGACCAGCAAACCTGGTCCCCCCCCACTCTTTTTTTTTCCTCCAAATGATTTTGAGTTTAACATCTGATTTCTTGACTGTTGCTTCCATGGGTGTTGATTGGATCCAAGTAAAATAAATCCCTGACAAATTCAATCTTTTCTCCACTTATCATGATGCTGCATATTGGTCCAGTTGTGAGGATTTTACTTTGTTTTAGCTTGAGGTGTAATCCATACTGCAGATCTTAGTCTTTAGTCCTCATCAGTAAATGCTTCAAGTCCTCTTCACTTTCAACAAGCAAGGTTGTGTCATCTGCATATCTCAGGTTGTTAGTGAATCTTTCTCCAATCCTGATGCCACATTCTTATTCATATAGTCCAGCTTCTTGGATTATTTGCTAAGCATACAGATTGAATAAATTTGGTGAAAGGATGCAATCCTGACACACATCTTTCCTGATTTTAAACCTTATGGCATCCCCTTGTTCTGTTGGAAAGACAGCTGCTTGGTCTATGTACAGGTTCCTCATGAGCACAATTAAGTGTTCTGGAATTCCTATTCTGCTTAATGTTACCTATAATTTGCCATGATCCACACAGTTGAAAGCCTTTGCAAAGCCAATAAAACTCAGGGAAAGAACTTTCTGGCATTTTTTGCTGTCAGCCAAAATCCATCTGACATCAGTAATGATATATTTCCTTCCACGTCCTCTTCTGAATCCCATTTGAATTTCTGGAAGTTCTCTGTTAATATATTGTTGTATAAAATATGACTTATTTTGTCATTCCATATTAGTTGAGGTTTGTTTTTTATATTTCTGTAAAGCCTGTTGGGCTTTTGTTCAGAATTGCAATTTATCAATTGTTTTGGGAAGTATTAACATCTCAACAATATTAAGTCTTCCAGGCAATATCTTTCCATTTATTTAAGTCTTCTTTCATTTCTTTTCATGGTGTTTTATAATTTTCATTGTATAAGTCTTTCACATTCCTGTTGGATTTATTCCTCTATTAGCTCTAGAAGATTTATTTTGGATTATTTGGGATTTTGTATATACGGAATAATACATCTGTGAAGAGAGATAATTTTACTTATTTTTTTCCAATTTGGATACATTTTATTTCTCTTTCTTGCCTTACTAATTTGGCTAGGACTTCTAATAAAATGTAGAATAGAAGGGAAGAGAGCAGGCACCCTTGTCTTGTTACCAGTTTAAAGGGGAAAATTCTCAATCTTTCTTCATTAAGTATAATGTTGGCTTTTGCCTTTTCATATATGATATCTTAGGCTAAGTTTTCTAGAGAAGCAAGATCAGTGAAGATTTTATATATTTTTTATATACATATATATCTATAATCATAGATATATATGATCCTCTATTTCATAGAAGATCTTCACTGGTTTAGGAGCTCTGGTAGCATAGTGCCTAAGGCACTTGACTGCTAACCAAAAGGCTGGCGGTTCAAGCCCACCAGCCACTCCTCAGAAGGAAGGTTGGACAATCTATTTCCATAGTGATACTGCCTTGGAATCCCAAGGAGGGGTCGCTATGAGTCAGGTCTGACTCGATGGCACATAACAACAAACAACAACTTCATTGGTTTTGCTTCTCCAGAGAACTTAGCCTAAGACATCATATATGATATATATATATGATATGATATATATATATATATGTGATATCTATCTATCTATCTCTATATCTATAGATATAGATATCTATCTATCTATCTATCTATATAGATATAGATATAGATAGATAGATATCCCAAACCAAACTCACTGCCATCAGGTTGATTCTGACTCATAGCAACCCCTTTTGGGTTTCCAAGGCTCTAAATCTTTACAGAAGCAGAATGTCTCATCTCTCTTCTGTGGAGCAGCTGGCGGGATGGAACCACTGACCTCCTGGTTAGTAGCCAAATGCCTTAACCACTACATCTATCTTTTTATGCCTTTCTACCTATCTATCTATGTATGTATCTATGTATCTATCTATCTATTTATCTATCTATCTATCAAAATCTATCTCAAGGAAATGTTTCTCTCAGTTGTAGAGGCAGGCAATTCCCAAGTCTGTAGGTCAAACATCTAGCTGGAGGCTTCTCCTGACTCACTTAATTGCAGAGACCAATAAACCCCAAATCAGCAAGCCATACAGCAGACTGTTGGCTTTGGAATTTAATAAAGTTGCAGGGTACAAGGTCAACAAACAAAAGTCATTTGGGTTTCTATACGTCAGCAGTGAGAAATTTGAAAGGGAAATTGAGGAAACAATTCCATTTGCAATAGCATCTAAGAGAGTTAAATACCTAAGAATAACACACACACACACACACACACACACATCTTAACATAATTTCTAGGATTTTTCCACTTCAGTGGACTCAATCTGCTTTTTATTCCTTTTATATGTATCATAAGGAGTTTTGGTGGTGGTGTGGTTAAAACATTTGGCTGCTAATCAAAAGTGCATTATTCAAACCCACCAGCCATTCTGTGGGAGAAGGATGAGGTATTCGGCTTCAGTGATGATTTACAGCCTTGAAAAACCTATGGGGGTTGCTATGAGTTGGAAATGATTTGATGACAATGAGCTTGGTTTGATATATTTATTATATTGACAAACATTTTTTGTAATTGAATTCATATCACCTTCCAAACTACACACAGTTTAGTCTTCACAGCTCATGTTTTCTGAAAGCTATCATTGATTATCACAATCTGAGCCAGATATTTTCTATTGGCCCCTCCAGACCATCTCTTTTCCCTTCCTCACATTATTCTTTGCCCAGGAACTAGATCTGAAGGGAGTACACCAAAGGATTCTTGTCTTCTCAGATTTTCTGTTGGGCCTTAGGGAGGAGCCCAGAGGGAAATTGGAGCTATGGAAGAGAACGAGTTCAGGACATCTGTTCCTTGGGTTCCCTCTCTGTGAGTTCACATGAAGGTGGCTGTGCTCCTTGATGAGATTTACTTCCTTTCTGAGTACTGGTCAACAGGAAAGTCAGAGTCAGAAAAGAAAATATGCAGGTATGAAATTGTTTTTTTGTGATATTGTTTGTAATCTGCACAAACTAGCAGCACTCTTCTCACTTCCTCCCTGTGTTTACTGCTTCCACTTGTCCTTCTTTCCTATCTCTTCCTGACTTCTGAGCTTTATCCCTTGGTGAATGTTGAACTTCTTATGTCATATGGTTGATTGCTCTAAGGAGTGCATAGGTCTCTGGTGTTATTGTCTGCCTGAAAGTTGAGCCAAGGAGGTGAGTTCAATCCCAAGCTTAAAGGGTGACTAAGGGCCACACAGTCTCTGGGGTTCCTCCAGTCTCTATCAGACCAGTAAATCTTGTCTTTTTCGATTATTTTGAAGTTCATCCCACATTTTTCTCCAACTCTATATGGAACCTCTGCTTGTTATCCTTTTCAGTGTGGTCATTAGTACTTGCCAGGCACCATATAGTTGTTCTGGTCTTAGAATCCTGGAGGCTGGAGTTAGTGTGTCCTATTAATCCTTTGGACTAATTATTTCCATGTGTCTTTGATTTTCTTCACTATTTTTTGCTCTGGGGGGAAAGAGACCAATACTTGAAGTTTAGAAGGCCACTCACAAGCACAAGCTTTTTTTTTTTTTTACCTTTTTTGTTTTGATTTGGGTGAAATTTTACAAAGCAGACTCATTTTTTATTCAACAGTTCATACACATTTTGTTTTGTGACACTTATTACAATTCCTATAAGATAACAGCTCTTTCCAACATCTCTCTGTGGTTATCCTTTCCCTGTGTTGTTCTTCCCTACTTAGCTTTTTCCCTGTGAAAATATTTTCCTTCTGATCTCCCATAGTTGATTGTTCTAAGGAGTGCATCTTTCTGGTGTAATTGTTGAGCTTGTAGGACTATTGCTTGGATGAGAGTTAAGCCACAGAACTGAGTCCAATTGCAGGGCCAGAGGGCGACTAGGGGCCATAGTCTTGGGGGTTTCCCCAGTCTTTATCGAACCAGTAATCCTGGTCATTTTATGTTTTTGAATTTTATTCCACATTTTTTTCCACTCTATCCAGGATTTCCAATGTTGATCCCTTTTTAAATGGTTAGCATTGGTAACCAGACACTATCTAGTTCTTCTGGCCTCAGGATCATAAGGTTGAAGTTCTCATGGTCAATTAATCTTTAACCCTTTGGTCTAATTGTTTCCTTGATTTTCTTCAGCCTTCTTTGCTCTGGACAAGGAGAGACCAATAGTTGCATCTTAGATAGGCATTCACAAGTTTTAAGACCCCAGTCACTACTCACTAAATAGGATGTGGAAAAATGTTTCTGGATACTATTTTGTGCCAATTCAACTTGATGTCCCTTGCAACCATGGTCCTGAGCCCTCAGGCCCAGTGACTCACTCTGTCAAGGTGCTTAGTTGTAGCTAAGAAGTTATCCTAACTTTGTTCCCTGTAAGCTGTATACTGCATATGGATGTTTTTATAGCACATACAAATACATATGTAGGAATATCATCTGCCTAACCTGTGTATAGGTGCTTTGGTGGCATAGTGGATAAGGCATTTGGCTGCTAACCAGAAGGTCAGTGGTTCAAACCCACCAGCTTCTCCAAGGAAAGAAGATGGGACAATCTATTTCTGTCAATATTTATAGCCTCGGAAACCCAACACGGTCACTATGAGTAGGAATTGACTCAGTGGCAGTGAGTTTGGTTTTTGGTTAACTTATGTATGGTGGTGGGTATATTACCATTCACCTACCCATACCTGATCGTCTTGCCTTTCTACCTATATATCTATCTGTAGATTACTACTGATAATGCAGTATTGTGTACGCAATAGTATTTACCCTTATTGTCTGTGTCTCTTGTGCACCTCTCTGTGTCTTCCTTTTCCTTAGTGATATTGTGTTGGTCACACACTTTTGTTATATTGTCTTTTCCTTCACCTATATCAATACATGTCTCTTAACTAGCCAGCAGTTTTCCCTCCACTCCTCACCCATCCTTGGTGCCAGTAAAGATACTTTCCTTCCCTGTGTAAACCTTTCCTTGACTTTTCATAATAATGGACCT
The DNA here is from genome assembly GCF_000298275.1 of Orycteropus afer afer. Lineage (NCBI taxonomy): Eukaryota > Metazoa > Chordata > Mammalia > Tubulidentata > Orycteropodidae > Orycteropus > Orycteropus afer. Next base: position 161,025 of record NW_006921713.1, read on the forward strand.
ACACATTATTTGTCTTTCTGTGATTGACTTATTTCACTCAGCATAATGTCCTCCATGTTCTTCCACATTATGAGGTGATTCACAGATTCTTCATTATTCTTTTATATTTCATAATATTCCACTGTGTGTACATACCATAGTTTGGTCATCCATTCATCTTTTAATGGGTACTTAGGTGTTTCCATCTCTTTGATATTGTAAACAGTGCTATTAACATGGATATACATATACCTATTTGTGTCCCAGATCTCACCTCTTTAGGATATATACCTAATAGGGAGATTGCTGGATCAAATTATATTTCTATTTCCAATGTTGTACCATTTTACAGTCCCATCAGCAATGCATGAGAGTTCCAAATTCTTCACACCCTCACCAGTATTTGTTGTTTTCTGTCTTGTCGAACTTTGCTATTATTGCTTGGGTGAGATGATATATTGTTATTTTGACTTATATCTCTCTACTGGCTAATAAAAACAAACCCTCACTGCTGTCAAGTCATTTTCCAACTCATAGCAACCCCTCTATGGGTTTCTGAGGCGGTATCTCTACCGAAGTAGAATGCCCATTCTTCCTTCTGAGGAGTGGCTGGCAGGTTTGAACCTCCAGCCTTCTGGTTAGCAGTGAAATGCCTTAGGCGCTATGCCACCAGAGCTCCATTTCATCATCTGTTTGTTGGCTGCCTGGATATCTTCTTGGTGAAGGGTCTGTTCGTGTTCTTTGCCCATTTTTGAAGTGGATTGTTTGTCTTTTTGATGTTGAAGTGTTGAAGTTTTTTATACATTTTAGGTATAAGTACCTTGTCAGATATGCCATTGTCAAATATTTTTTCCCAATCTGGATTCTCTTTTTTCTCTGTTGGATTGTCTTTTGATGCACATAAGAATTTAACTTTTAGAAGGTTCATTTTGGTTTATGTTGATAATCTATTTATACCATAAATAAGGGAGCTCTGGTAGCACAGTGTCTAAGGCATTTGACTGCTAACCAGAGGGCTGGTGGTTCAAACCCACCAGCCACTCCTTGGAAGGAAGAACAGGCAATCTACTTCTGTAGTGATAGCACCTTGGAAACCCAAAGAGGGGTCACTATGGGTTGGATCTGACTGAACAGCAGTGAGGTTTCAGTTTGGTAAGTTTGCTTATTTTGTCTTTGATGAACTATATACTTTTGGGGCCTACATTTAGGTCTTTGATCTGTTTTGAGTTTATTTTTGTATATGGTGTAAGGTATGGACCTTGCTTCATTCTTCTGCAAATGGATATCCTGTTTTGCCAGCATGATTTGTTAAAGAGACTATCTCTTCCCCGTGTAATGGATTTCAGACCATTGTCAAAGATCAGCTGTCCATATGTAGGTGGATCTTTTTCTGGATTCTCAATTCTGTTCTACTGGTCTTCATGTCTATTGTACCTATACCAGTCTGTTTGACTATTGTGGCTATATAGTAGGTTTTGAGATCAAGGAATGTGAGACCTCCTATTTGTTTTCTTCTTCAGCAGTGCTTTGCTTATTAGAGGGCTCTTTCTTTCCAAATAAAACTAGTGATTAGTTTTTCCATGTCCCTAAAGAATGTTGATGGAATTTGCATTGGAATTAGATTGCTTTTGGTAGTACAGACATTTCCACAATATTCAATCTTCCTATCTATGAACATGGCATTTTCTTCCATTTATGTAGGTCTCTTATAATTTCTAGTTGTTGTTGTTGTTGTTTGGTGCCTTCAAGTCAGCTCTGACTCATAGTGACCCAGTGTACAACAGAATGAAATACTTCCCAGTTCTGTACCAGCCTCACAATTCTTGCCATACCTGAGCCCATCATGGCAGCCACTGTGTCAATCCATCTTGTTGAGGGCTTTCCCCTTTTCTGCTGACCCTCCACTTTACTGTCTATGATATCCTTCTCCAGGGAATAGTCCCTTCAGACAACGTGACCAGAGTCGGTGAGAAGAAGTTTGGCCATTCTCACTTCCAAGGATCATTCTGACTACACATCTTACTGGAGAGATTGGTTTGTTCTTCTGGCAGTGCCTAAGCCATTTGACTGCTAATCAGAAGGCTGGTGGTTCAAACAAACCAGCCACTCCTCGGAAGGAAGATTGGGTAATCTACTTCATAGAGATACTGCCTCAGAAACCCAAGGAGGGGCCACTATGAGTCAGAGCTGACTTGATGGCAGAGGTTTCTTTTTTTCTTTTTTCCTTCTGGCAGTTCATGGTACTTTCAGTATTCTTTGCCAATACTACACCTCAAAAGCATCAACTCTTCTTTGGTCTTCCTTGTTCATTGTCCAGCTCTCACAGGCATACAAGGCAATTGAAAACACCATGGCTTGGGTTAGATGCACCTTAGTCTTCAAAGAGATATCATTGGTCTTTAGTACTTTAAAGAAGTGTTTTGCAACAGATTTGCCCATTGCAATACATCGTCTGATGTCTTGATTGCTCCTTCCATTGGTGTTGATTGTAGGACCAAGTAATATGAAATCTTTGACAACTTCAACCTTTTCTCCATTTATTGTGATGATGCTTATTGGTCCAGTATGAGGATTTTCATTTTCTTTATGTTGAGGTGAAATCCATACTGCAGACTGTGTTGTTTTTGTTGTTGTTATGTGCCGTTGAGTCAGACTGGACTCATAGCAACCCCTCCTTGGGTTTCTGAGGTGGTATCACTAGAGAAGTAGATTGCTCAACCTTCCTTCTGAGGAGTGGCTGGTGGGTTTGAACCGCCAGCCTTCTGGTTAGCAGTCAAGTGCCTTAGGCACTGTGCTACCAGAGCTCCCACTGCAGACTGTAGTCTTTAATATTCCCCCATAAGTGCTTCCAGTCATCCTCATTTTCAGCAAGCAAAGTTGTGTCATCTGCATATCACAGATTGTTAATGAGTCTTTCCCTAATCCTGATGCCATGTTCTTCTTCATATAGTTCAGCTTCTCAGATTATTTGGTCAGCATACAGATTGAATAAGTGTGGGGAAAGGATACAACCCTGATGCACTGCATTCTTGATTTAAAACCATGCAGTGTTCCCTTGTTCTGTTCCAAAGACAGCCTCCTGGTCTATGTACAGGTTCCTCATGAGCACAATTAAGTGTTCTGTAATTCCCATTCTTCTCATGCTCTCCAAAATATGTTATGATCAATACAGTTGAACATTTTTTCATAGTCAATAAAACAATTAAATATCTTTCTGGTTTTGTCTGCTTTCAGCCAAGATCCATCTGACATCAGCAATGATATCCCTCTTTCCATGTCCTCTTCTGAATCCAGCTTGCAATTCTTCAAGTTCACTGTCAATATATTGCTGCAACCACTTTTTAATTATCTTCAGCAAAATTTTACTTGCATGTGATATTAATGATATTGTTCAATAATTTCCATGTTCTGTCAGATCACCTTTAGAATGGGTACAAATATGGATCTCTTCCAATTAGTTGGCCAGGCAGCTGTCTTCCAAATTTATTGGCATAGACGAGTAAGTATATCCAGTGCCACACCCTTTTGTTGAAACATCTCAGTGGGTATCCCATTGATTCTTGGAGACTTGTTTTTTGCCAATTCTTTGATTCAAATTCTTCCTTTTATACCATTAGTTCTTTATCATATGCCACCTCCTGAAATGGATGAAAACTGGTCAGTTCTTTTTGGTACAATGACTCTGTGTATTCCTTCCATCTTTTTTTGGCGTTTCTTGCATCATTCAATATTTTTCCCATAGAATCTTTCAATATTGCAACTCGAGGCTTGAGTTTTTTTCAGTTCTTTCAGGTTGAGAAATGCCAAGCATGTTCTTCCCTTTTGGTTGTCTAACTCCACGTCTTGACACATTTCATTGTAATAATTTACTTTGTCTTCTCGAGCTGCTCATTAAAATTTTCTGTTCAGCTCTTTTATCTTGTCATTTTTTCCATTTGCTTTAGAACTGTCTGGTCAATAGCAAGTTTCAGAGCCTCTTCTGACATCCATTTTTGTCTTTTCTTCCTTTCCTGTCTTTTTAATGAACTTTTGCTTTTTTCATGGATGATGTCCTTGATGTCATCTCACAGTTTGTCTGGTTTTTGGTTATTGGTGTTCCATGCATCAAATCTATTCTTAAATGGTCTCTAAATTGAGGAGGGTTATAATCAAAGTCATATGTTAGCTCCCATGAACTTCTTTTAATTGTCTTCAGCTTCAAGTTGAACTTTCATATGAGCAGTTGATGGTCTTTTCCAAAGTCAGCTCCTGGCCTTTTCTTGGCTTAAGATACTGAGTTTCTCCATCATTTCTTGCTACAGATGTAGTCAATCTGATTCCTGTGTATTCCATCTGGAGAAGTCCATGTGTATAGTCACAGTTTATGTTGTTGAAAAAAAGACATTTGCAATGAATAAGTTGTTGGTCTGTAAAATTCTGTCATGTGATCTCCAGCATCATTTCTAACATCATGACCATAGTTTCTTGTAGTTGTGTTTTATAGTTTTCTTTGTATAGTTCTTTTTTGTCTCTGGTAAGATTTGTTCCTAAGAATTTTATTTTCTTGGTAGTTATTGTAAATGGTATTATATCCCTTATTTATTTTTCAGAGATGTTTTTATTGATGTAGAGGAAATCAAATTGATTTGTCTATGTTGATCTTGTATCCCGTCACTATGCTAAAATCTTTCAATCAGATCCAGCAATTTTCTTGCTGAGTCTCTGGGTTTTTCTCTGTATATGATCATGTCATTGGCAAATAGAGATAGTTTTACTTCTTCGTTGCCAACGTAGATGTTTTTATTTCTCTTTCTTGCCTTATTGCCCTCATTAGGACTTCCAATACAATGTTAAATAGAAATTATGATAGATAACATCTCTTTTCTGGTTCCTGTTTGCAAGGGGAATGCTTTGAGTCTCTCTCTATTGAGAAAACTCTTGGCTGTTTGTTTTGTATATACACCCTTTTTGTGTTGAGAAATTGCCCTTCTATTCCTATTTTGCTGAGAGTTTTTATCAGGAACAGGTGCTGGATTTTACCAAAAGCCTTTTCTGCATCAGTTGATATGATCATGGTTTATTTATGTTTATGTGATGGGTTATGTTGATCATTTTTGTAATGATCATACCTAGTATGAATACTTCTTGGTCTTGGGGTGTTACGTCTTTGATATATTGTTGGATTATATTGGCTAGGATTTTGTTGAAGATTTTGGCCTCTGTATTCAGGAGGCATATTTGTCTATAGCTTTTCTTTTTAGTGGCCTCTTTTCCTGGTTTTGGTATCAAAGTCATTCTTGCTTCTTAGAATGAATTTCTGAGTATTTCATCCTTTTCTATATCTTGGATTATATTGAATATATTAGGTGCCAACTCTTCAAGAGATGTTTGATAGAATTCTTACAGGAAAGCAGTTTGGGCCAGAACTATTTTTTTGTGGGTTTTTTTTTTTTTTTTTAATCACTTGCTCAATTTCTTCCTTTGTAATGAGTCTATTCAAATTTTCTACCTTAGTCTGTGTTAGTTTAAGTAGGTCTTGTGTTTCTAGAAATTTGTCCATTTCTTCTATGTTTTCAAATTTAGTGGAGTACAGTTCTTCATAGTATTGTATCGTTATCCTTTTTATTTCAGTTGGTTCTGTTGTCAAATCACCTATTTCATTTCTTATTCAGGTTATTTGCATCATTTTATTTTCCTTAGTTAAATTTGCCAGTTGTTTGTCAATTTTGAACCCTTTTCAAAGAACCAGCTTCTAGTTTTGTTGATTTTTTTTCTATTTTCTGTTTTATTTATTTCTCCTCTGATCTTTATTATTTCATTCCTTTGAAGACTATAGGCTTCTTCTGTTGCTCTTTTTTCTAATTTTTGGAGTTGTAAGGTTAAGGTTGATTTTGGTTCTCTCTCTCTCTCTCT
>NW_006921713.1:167135-168254 GCF_000298275.1 Orycteropus afer afer
GAGGAGTGGCTGATGGGTTTGAACCGCCAGCCATCTGGTAAGCAGTCAAGTGCCTTAGCCACTATGCTACCAGAGCTCCCTTAGGCACTGCACTACCAGAAATCCTAATATTTGTATTAAGTATTATAAATTAAGCTCTCAAGTACTTTTTCACTGTGTCCTGAAGGTTATTGGCATGATGTGTTATTCAGTTACCACATATTTGATTTTTTTCTTTTTACCCTGGTCTTCCTATTATGTATTTCTAATTTTATAATTTTGAGATCAGAGAAGATGCTGTGTAGTATTTTGATGTTTTAAAATTTACCTAATATATGGAGTACAATGTTGTCAGTGATAGGATAATATCCATATGCCTACAAGGAAAACCAGTTAATACTGCTATTATTCAAATTTACACACCAACAACCAAAGCCAAAGATGAGGAAATCTAAGATTTTTACCAACTTCTGCAGTCTGAAATTGACCAAACATGCAAGTGAGATGTGTTGATTATCACTGGTGATTGGAATGCAACAGTTGGAAATGAAGAGGAATATGGCCTTGGTGATAGAAATAGTGCTGGAGATTGCATGAAAGAATTTGCAAGGCTAATGACTTATTCATTGCAAATACCCTTTTTCAACAACACAAACAGTGCCTATAGACATAGTCTTTCCCAAATAGAGTACACAGGAGTCATATGGACTACATCTTTGGCAAGAGGTGATGGAAAAGCTCAATATCTTCAGTCAAAAGGCCAGGAGCTGATTGTGGAATAAACCATAAACTGCTCATATGGAAGTTCAAGTGAAACTGAAGACAATTAAAAGAAGTCCACAAGAGCCAAAATATGACCTTGATCTCATGACTTCTGAATTTAGAAACCATCTAAAGAATAGATTTGATGCATTGAACACCAATAACCAAAAACCAGAGGAAATGTGGGGTGACATCAAGAACATCATCCATGAAGAAACCAAAAGGTCATTGAAAAGGTAGGAAAGGAAGAAAAGACCAAAATGGATGTCAGAAGAGACTCTGAAACTTGTCCTTGACTGGAGAGTAGCTAAAGCAAAAGGAAGAAATGACAAGATAAAATAGGTGAAAAGAAGATTTCAAAGAGCAGTTGTTGTTGTT
>NW_006921713.1:169865-171333 GCF_000298275.1 Orycteropus afer afer
TCAGCCCACCTTTCTCTTCACCTTCTCTGTTTGTTCCCCAGCCACTGTGCACAGTCCTCTGTGCAGTCCCTGGCTAGCAGGGTGATTTTTGGGTTAATTCTTAGGTCCTACCACCAGTCGGGAATCTCCAAGTCGCCTGTACCATCCAGGTCGCTCAGGTCGCTGTCAGACTGCAGCTCCGTAGGTCTCCTTTTTTTGGTATTTTCACGCAAATTCTTCTGCTAGTTGGATTTTAGACCACTTCTGTATCCTTTCCTTCAAGGCTCAGAGGTCCAAGATTATCTTCTGTGTCTGTGTTAATTGTTTCCCTTTTCTTTGTTGAAGAGGGTCTGTGCAGTTCTTCTGCCTAGTCCGCCATCTTGCTGGAACTCCCCCTCCTTGGATTTCTGAGGTGGCATCACTACAGAAGTAGATTGCCCAATCTTCCTTCCAAGGAGTGGCTGGTGGGTTTGAACCGCCAGCCTTCTGGTTAGCAATCAGATACATTAGGCACTAAGCCACCAATGTTTTGTACACATTATCTAGTTTAATCCTTATAATAAACTTAACTAGGAAATATATTTTACTTAAGTGATTTTCTCAAGTGAAAGCTTCCTAACTGATTCTATCAAACAAAGGAGCTCATTTGAAAGAATGTTTGACTGAATATATAAACAACAGTGATTCTGGATATTGGTGAGAAAAATTTACTTAAAATTGTTCAATATCATAATGGTATAGGATACTGCATTGGATATCAGGAGATCAGTGTCTGTCACTGATCATGATAATGATAACAATAATAAGAAAAGTAAAAATATATCTATTATATCTTATCTTACTCCATATTTATCATGTGGTAGGCAAGTGCTATGTGCTTTATATGCACTAGCTAATGTAATTGTCAGAAGCCCTGATAGCATAGTGCCTAAGGCACTTGACTGCTAACCAGAGGGCTGGTGGTTCAAACCCACCAACCACTCCTTGGAAGGAAGGTTGAGCAATCTATTTCCATAGTGATACTGCCTCAGCAACCCAAGGAGAGGTCACTATGAGTCGGGGCTGACTAGATGGTGCATAACAACAACAATGTAATTGTCATAGCAATATGATGAAGTTTTGCAGATGAATACACTGAAGATTAAAGACATTTAGTAATGTATTCAAAGTAATATATTATCTTAAATTACTCCTTTTACTTCTTATGCTTATTTATTTCTATTTATTTATTTATTTATTTTAGTAAATATTGAATATGGTGTAAGGAAGTGATCCAATTTCATTATTTTGCATATGGATATCTAATCATTCCAGCACCATTTGTTTTTGTTTTTTTGATTTGGGTGAAGATTTACAGAGCAAATTCATTTTCCATACACCAGTTCACATATACATTGTCGCATGTCATTGACCACAGTTTACCACAATGCAGCAGCTCCCCTCCCACTTCCTCCCCATAGTTACCTCTTCCCAGTGTCCATCCCTCCAT
>NW_006921713.1:172867-200198 GCF_000298275.1 Orycteropus afer afer
ATTCTGTCTTTGTCTATTTATTTCTATTTAAAGTGAGATTGTTGAAATGGGTAATATGTAATTCACTTTCAACTCTCAGTAATGGAGATAACTGGAATATCTAAATCAATAATTTCATTTTTGGCAGTGTCCTTTCCGCTATAGACCTGTGTATATTTATAATTTTAGCAATCATGGAACAATTTGGCAATTATGAGCAGAATAACTCTTTTGGAAAAAGTTATGTTCTAAAATATTTTGTTTTTATATTGGTCATGTTTCAATGCAGCACATTTTATTTAATGATTCAATGTTTTCTAGACTCATTGAGAATACAACTTATTATTATTTTTATAAATAAGAATAATTATACTATCATATATATTTGTTAACTCACTGCTATTGAGTAGATTGCAACTCATAGTGACTCCTCTTTGGGTTTCTGAGGCAGTATCACTACAGAAGTAGATTGCCCAATCTTCCTTCTGAGGAGTGGTTGGTGGGTTTGAACTACCAGCCTTCTAGTTAGCAGTCAAATGCCTTAGGCACTATGCCACCAGAGCTCCAATAGATTTGTTATAAAGATTACATTAAATAATGGATCTAAAGTCTTTATTATAGTACTTACCACATTACAAAAAGAAAAAAAAAAAAAATCCTACTCCCATTGAGTTAATTTCAACTGGGATGCAAGCATAGTTTGAAAAGAATATAGCATACTGATTGAGGATGAATCCTAGCACCAGACTCCAAGAGAGTGTGGACATTATCAAACGATATCATTGATATTACATGCAAATAAAATTATGCTGGAGATAATTAAAAAACCAGTTGCAGTAGGACATCAACAAGGAACTACCAGAAAATTCATGCCAGATTCAGAAGAAGATGTGGAATGAGTTGATGTCAGATGGATCTTGGCTAGAAGCAAAGAATACCAGAAAGATGTTTACCTGTGTTTTATTGACTATGCAAAGGCATTCATTTGTGTGGGTCATAGAAAATTATGGATAACATTGTGAAGAATGGAATGTCCAGAACACTTAATTTTTCTCATGAGGAACCTGTATATAGACCAAGAGGCAGCTCCTTGAACAGAACAAGGGAGACTGAATGATTTTAAATCAAGAAAGATGGTGTCAGGGTTGTATCCTTTCACCATACTTATTCAATCTGTATGCTGAGCAACTAATTCAAGTTGGACTATATGAAGAAGAATGTGGAATTAAGACTGGAGAAGACTTAGTAATAACCTGCTACATGCAGATTACACAAACTGCCTGCTGAAAGTGAAGAAGACTTGAAGTATTTACTGATGAAGATCAAAGACGACACCTTCAGTATGGATTATACCTCATAGAGAAAACAAAAATCCTCACAATTAGGCCAATAGGCAACATAATGATAAACAGAGAAAAGATTGGAGTTGTCAAGGATTTCATTTCACTTGGATCTACAATCAATGCCTATGGAAGCAGCAGTCAAGAAATCAAATGATGTATTGAGTTGGGCAAATCTACTTCAAAAGCAAAGATTTCACTTTGAGGAGTAAACTGTACCTGCCTCAAGCCATAGTGTTTTCAATTAACTCATGTGAATTCAAAAGACCGAAGAAGGATTGATGCCTTTGAATTACAGGGTTGCCAATAAATACTGAATATACCCTGGAGCTCTGGTGGCATAGTGCCTAAGGCATTTCACTGCTACCCAGATTGCTGGTGGTTCAAACCCACTGGCCACTCCTCAGAAGGAAGACTGGGCAATCTACTCACGTAGTGATACCACCTCAGAAACCAAAGGAGGTGTTGCTGTGAGTCAGAACTGACTCGACAGCAGTGAGTTTTTGGTGAGATGAATGAACAAACTTATCTTAGAAGAAGTACAGCCAGAATGCTCATGAGAAGTGAGGATGGTGAGACTATGTCTCATGTACTTTGCACATATTATGAGGAGCAAACAGTACCTACAGAAGGATATTATACTTGATAAAGTACAGGGTCAGTGAAAAAAGGGAAGACCCTTTTTTGACACAGTGATTGCTACAATGGGCTCAGACATAGCAGTGATTGTGAGGATGGTGCACAACTGAGAGGTGTTTTGTTCTGTTGTACGTGGGATCTCCAAGAGTCAGAGCTGACTCAGTGCCACCTAACAACCAAGTGTATATAAAGAATTTAGAACAATGCTTGAGTCAGAAACACCATATAAATATTATCTATTGCTGTTGTTGTTGTTATTATTATTTTACTTTTAACATGTCAAGTGACTCCTTTGTTTCTTTTCACATTTATCATTGGAAGTCTAAAAAAAAAAAAAAAAAAACATCAATTAGAATTGCTGGCTAGTGTGGGCTCCTTCTACATTTGCTTATTCTGATGATTGGGCAACTGTGCATCAGAGCTGGGCAGGCCTGAAATGAGTGTCAGCAGGCATCATCTCTGAGCAATAAATATAGATTTAGTGTGTAAATGGTTCTATTCAAAGAGTGATAAATAGTTTGTTTCTTGATAGGTTGGATGAGGTAAGCAGCACCTTGCAGTATGAGATGGGTGGTGTTAAGATCTTATATTTGGTGTGCCAGAAGATGATGGTCAGCAGACACGGTCTCCTTGCATAAGACAAGTGACTGTAAGGTTGCAGCCTCAGTGCTTGGCTAGTAGTAAGCAGGCAGGTTAGTGATGGTCTCTGTCTCTTCTGAGTAATTTTGATTTTTGGGATATTGTTGTGCCATTGAGTCAGACCCAACTCAGAGCGACCCCTCCTTGGGTTGCCGAGGCAATATCACTACGGATGTAGATTGCCCAGCCTTCCTTCCGAGGTTTCCAAGAGATGAACAAGTTTTTTCTTTTAATAATTTTTTGTGTAAATCATCTCAATAGGGAAATTACAAACTGATTGACTGGTCAAATGGCAAATATATATCTTTAGGATCTCTAACTTTCCAAGGAATTATTTATGTAGAATTTTCTAGCAGATATAAATGTATCTTAAATATATCAAGCAATAATGACTTTAACGTGGTATTCAGGAAAGATCATTTTTGAAAATGTGACTAGGGTTTTCTTATTTATTTATTCCCCCCCCCCTCTGAAATTCTTTAATACACTATTACCAGAGAGACACAAATAAGTTAGGATAACAGGATTAAGAGGATTCTGATCATACAAACGGGGAATGAGAGATTCTTTAACATGACAATAAATAAGACATATGCTAAGTGGAGAGTGGCCTTGATTACATCATAAATCTGATTTTCTTTTAGGTACTGTCTCCTTGGATGAAAATCTTTTCTCATCTCTTCCATTCCTCCTCAGGCTCCAAAGTTTTCCCCTGTTCTCCGCCATGCTCTATTCCTTAGGAAGAAAATCTGCTAGATTCATGAGCAGAAGTTCTGTCTTAAGGAGGCAGAGTGTTGTGGTAGAAATATGTTGACTTTGAAGTCAAGGCAGACCTGAGTTTTACTACTGAGCCCAAGGAAGTTTCTTAACTTTTTTGAAATTTCATTTTCTTTTTTAAATTGAGATAATATTCCTTATTTTGCAGAGTTTTTTAAGGATTAAATTATACACTACTAGTATGTAGAATTGCAGTGCTTTTACATACTATATCTTCAACAAATGTTAATTCCTTTTCCCTTTCTCATTGAAGCAATTGGTAAACAAGTATTTAAAAATGGAATTTTAAATTAAAAATGGAATTCAGATAAAAGCAAAAGAAAATGAATGTCTTCAAGATTTAAAACAAGACAAGCCAATCTCTATCTTCTAGAGAAATTAAATCACTAAAATTATGTTCTGAAAACAATAAACTTAGGGTTATCTAAGGCCAGAGTAGTGACTCAGGATATCTCAGTGAGAGTAAATCAATGGAGATAATCTCCTTGAGTTAGCTCTATCATGGTGGTTCAGTGGTAAAATTCTCACCTTTCATGCAGGGACCTGGGTTTCATTGCTCACCAATGCACCTCAAGTGCAGTCACCAATCCTCCATCATTGGAGACTTGTGTGTTGCTATTATGCTGAAGAGCTTTCAGCAAAGCTTCCAGGTGAAGACAGACTTAAGAAGAAAGGCCTTGTGATCTACTTCCAAAAATCAGCCAATGAAAACCTTGTCAGTGTTTTGTCCATTGTTTATGGGGTTGCAGGCAAGCTTGAGGGTACTAATACCAATACTGCCTATCAATCTGTAACAATTTTCCTGAGTTGATGACTTATAAACTTTAACCCATTTGAGAGAAATTTCTCACCAAGAATTTTATTAAGACATTATGCTATCATATCTCTGTTAACAATCCACTTATGCATTTTACCAGAGATATGTGTGTCCAAAATATCACATTACATTTAGTGCTCACTTCTCTTTGAAATATTCCTTCCTTCTTTCAAAGTTTAGAAATTGATCATGGTGATCACCTCAGCCATGAGGCCTTATTTTAACACATTCAATTCTTTTTACTATTATTCCCAACTTGAGACTAGTGTTTCTGGTTACAGCTCTTCCTTCCTTTCCATTATGCATGTTGAGTGTAGACTCTGGTAATACAGCCTACATGGTGATCAAGGGCAGACATTTTTATTTTTTTAAGTTTTTTTAAAATGCATTTTCTTGAAATATAACTTATGTACAGTGAAATATATAAAGTTAAAGTAATATGGGACAATGAATTTTCTTTTTGGCAGTGTTCCCTCCCCTCCCCTCCCACCCCTGGCAACCAACAGTTTCCCTCCATATATAAACCTTTCCTTGACCCTCTACAACAATGAACTAATGCTATATTTGTCCTTCTGTGATTGACTTATGTCACTCAACATAATGTCCTCCAAGTTCATCCATATTATGCAGTGTTTTACAGATGCTATATTACTCTTTAGTGCTGCATAGCATTCCATTATGTGTATGTACCATAGTTTGGTCATCCACTCTTCTGCTATAAGTCTTAGAGATAAGTCCCTTCTCAGATATGTAATTATCAGCAAATATGAATTTGTTGCTGTCATTTTTGTTACATGCTTTTTCGTGGTGTCGATTTCTTTGTTCCATATAATTGCTATGTTGAACTCATCTTGTTTATGAATTGTGTTATCACTTCCTTCATTGCTTTTGTTTTAGTATTTGCTGAATATTTATGGTGGTCCCTTTTTTTGATGTGAAAGTTTATCATTTTTCTTTGAGGTTACCCCATGATTTATCGTTTTCTTCCCAAGTTTAGAACAGTCCATTCTATCTTGTAGTTGCCTTGACTTCCTTACCATCTAGAAGTTCTGTAATGACACTTTTTTTTCCCTCTTTTTTGGTTTGTAGCTGTCCTCATTTGTCAATTGATGTCTCTGGTTCCCTGTTTACAATCTTGTAGGCTTATTTACTTTGGATACTTCCATAGCTGGGTTGGTTTCTGGGTTATATCACCATGTGTGCTAATGGTCAGTTGTTCTTGGCTGTTGTTGCTTCTCTATCCAAAGGGCTCCCTTTAGCATATCTTTTAAGTTTGGTCTGATTTTAACAGATGTGCTTAATTTCTGCTTTTCTGGAAATGTCCTAATTTCAACATCATATTTGAGGGACAATTTTGCTGGCTACATAATTCTTGGTTGGAAATTTTTCTCTTTCAGTGTTTTATATATACCACCCCATTCTCTTCTTGCCTTCATGGTTTCTGTCAAGAAATCCAAGCTTAGTCTTATTGGTTGCCCCTTGTAGGTAACTTTTCATTTTTCCCATGCTGCTCTCATGATTCTCTTCTTTGTCTTTGGTTTTGGTAAGTTTGATGATAATATGTCTGGGTGATTTTCTTTTAGGGTCTATCCTGTTTGGGGTTCGTTGTACTTCCTGAATGGATACATTCTCATCTTTCATTATACCAGGACAATTCTCTTCCAACATATTTCGACAATTTTCTCTGTGGTTTTATTTGTCTCTTTCTGTTCTGGAATTCAGATGACACATAGGTTATTCCTTTTGATGATATCCCACATGAATCTTATTAGGATTTCTTCATTTTGTTTTGATCATTTTTCTGATTTATCCCTTTCCAAAGAAGTGTTCAGATATTTGCCTTCAATCTCCCTAATTCTGTCTTCCATTGATTCAATTCCGCTCCTTTGCCCATTCAATGTCTTATCTATTATTTCTGAATATTTAGTATTAATCTTCCAGATTTTTGTGTGTAGATTTGTATCATTTCTAACTTTTCATTTATTTTTTCATTTTGTTCTTGTATTGTCTTTAGAAATTGTTCTAGGTTCTTCTCTGTGTTTTCCTTGTTCTGTCTCTCAATTTGTTGAAGATAGCTAAATATAATTCTTTTGAATTCCTTATCAGGGAGTTCCAATGCTGCGTCTTCCTCAGGGATGTGTTTTGGGTCTGTATCCTTGTCCCTTGTTTCTCTTGCTTCTTTGTGTGGACTGTGATGCTCTGTTATCTCCGAGGCATTGTGAGGTTTTTGTGTATATATTTAATTGTTGATTGTATGTTGGAGTGACTTGCCCACGATTTTCATTTTCTTTGTATGTTATCTACACAAGCAGGGTACTGAGTTCCTCTCTTTGCTAGTTGACAGCTTTTATACACTTTTATACCTGTCTCCTTTCCTGTTGTCAGCCTCTCATATGTCCCTGCTGATCTTGGGGTAGAACTTATTCTTAGGTTCCTGGAATCTAAATGAGAATGCTATCACTTTAAAATCCAAAATGGTTGCCACTTGTAAAGATTCAAAATAACTAACCCTTGGTCACTTTAAATATCCAAAATGGCCACCGCTTGTAAACATTCAAAATGGCTGTGCCCTTGGTCTCTTTAAATATCCAAAATGGCTGCCATGTGTAAACAATCAAAATGACTGTGCCCTCCGGAGAGCAGAAAGTCAACAGTTCAGGTTGTCTCCCTCCTTGCTGTTCCCCTTCCTAGTCATAGGCTGCCAGCACAGTCATCCTTGCAGCCCTTGGTGACCAGGGTTGCTCTTTAGGTCAGTTCTCAGGTCCCAACATCACTTGGAAATATTCAGGCTGTTGTTTCCATTAGAGTAGCTGACAGTCCGCAGCTCTGACCACCTCTGCACTCACTATTTTCAGTCAGGTTTTTCCACTAGTTGGTGCCTAATCCACTTCTGTTTAGTTCCTTTCAAAGCTCAGGGCTGCAAGATTATCTTCTGTATCTCTGTCAATTGTTTTTTCTCTTCTTTGATGAAGAGGGTCTGTGTTGCTTGTCTGTCTATTCCTCCATCTTACCGGAAGTCCAACATTTTTATTTTTAGGTTTGCTACTTTTTCCTGCTTCTTGCTGAGGAATTGTTCTTAGAACACTAAAAGCTACCTCTCAGGGAGAAAAATACAGTTTTAATTTTAGAATAGTTTTAGACCTGCAGAAAAAGTGCAAAGATGTGTGTGAGAGTTCTAAAATTGAGGCATTTGACTCATATCAGAATGATTGCCCATATCTGAGCCAAAACTCCGTATTAGCTTTTGCTTATTTCCATTGTTACCATTAAACCCTTAGATAGCTCTAACTGCATAACAAAGCAATTCCTCTAATAAGGGTCTTGTGTCAAGATACCCTTTGGGAACTTTTTTTTTTTTTTTTTTACATTACCTATAAAATCCTTAGTCACATATTTAAACCACTCTTTGGAAGGAAGTTTGGCCAATCTACTTTTGTAGTGATGTCACCTTGGAAACCCAAGGAGGGGTGGCTATGAATCAGGTTCAACTCGATGCCACATAACAACAACAATTCAAATAGTCCAATTCCTGTTTCCAACCAATTACTCTAAAATTCCTGCTTCACGGTGTCCCACCTGCTACTTCCCTGAACTTGCAATTTCCAATCATAATGTTCTACCTTTAGTTCTTGAATTTATCTCATAAATATTCCTCTGTAACTCTACCATTTTGGACATTTAATTTCACTTTTGAGATCAGACATATCCCTAGTTCGAACTGTTTTGACCCTTCAGTGCATCTCTTTGCTTTTATTCTAACAAAGTATATATTCTTACTCTTTGACATTTTTAGTTGTCAGATAAGTAGGCTTTGAAGTCACATTTCCTCTGGTGGCCCCTGGGACATTGAGGACTCAGAGCTTTGGTACCAAGCATAAATCCTTTGAAAGCTCATTTGTTTCCACAATTCCTGGCAGTTCCTTGCATTGAGTTCTATAGGATTTATTGTTTATTTTCTCTTCTGCTTTCACTTCCAGCTTGATCTAAGTGTTTTGAAGCATTCATTGTCAAAAGCAACAGTCTTTGGGAGTCTCAGCCCATTAAGGTTGAACTAACCTATTTTTCTTTAATGCACATTCAGGTTTTCTAGCATGTGCATTTACTGTTTTAGTAAGGTGGGAAATGCCCATACCCAAGGGCTTGCCAGAGCTGACTCAGGCATCTGAGTTGCTTATATGAACAGCTATTTGGCCCTCATACTTGCTTGCATTAAGATCACTGACATGCTTTTACTAAAGACAGTTTAGAAAATCTGTGGCCACCAAAGAGTTCTTTTCATTAGGACAAACTAATTTTTCTGCACAGTAAATTGGAAAACAAAGCCTCCTAAATCTGGCAATTACAATGGGATGCCTATTTTGATTGGTATTTGGACACCTTGAGCTCTGGTAGCATACTGCCTAAGGCACTTGACTGCTAACCAGAGGCTGGCGGTTCAAACCCACTGGCCACTCCTTGGAAGGAAGATGGGGCAATCTACTTCCGTAGTGATACTGCCTGAGAAACCCAAGGAGGGGAGGCTATGACTAGGGTCCGACTCAATGGCACATAACAACAACAACAGATGTCAACAAGCCAAACGTATTTCCTTACAAGATACTATTTCTAAATTGGCTGAGTAAAATAAGGAACTGCTCCTTCTGCCTGTTCTGTGACAGTTTCTCTCTATCTTCCCTACCTTCCTATTCTTTTAAAAATACTCTGAGTTGCCTTTTATTCCTGAAGAGCCAGAAGGAAAGCAGTCAAATAAACTTACCTCTATTGCTTTCCCTGAAATGCCTTTTAAGGTAAAATACCTGGTGGAACCTAAAAAGCCTCCCAAATTACTTTTTTACCTTGGTCTGAAGCTGAGCTTCACTCTATAACTAAAGAATTCCCAAAGCCTCATGAAGATCTTCAAACATTTAAGAATGAATTTAGGATTTTAATAGGGACCTATGAGCCCAGAATGTTAGATTTATAATATTATTACATATTTTTATGGATGGAAAAGACTATCTGGAAACACCAAAAAGTTTATTAACTATGAAAGTCAATCCCTCTAGCACAGAACTGACTAATAGATTCTATCCCCACATCCCCCTAACCCCCAGACAAATAGATTGGGCCAACATGCAAGGTTGTAAACGGAAAAGGATGAGAATGTTTGTAATTATAGGGACTGCCTGAGTAAACTTTTTGCTTAGCATTTGGGCTTAAATCTAAGAGAGCCTGGCACTAAAAAAAAAACTTTCAACTCTATATTCCTAAATGAGAAAATGAATTCATTAAATTAGTCCAGAGCTTCTAGTGCCAGTAATTACAACTCTAAATTTCCTTTCAGCTCAACAAAGAGTAGTATGTGTTATTGCCAATACCTCCTGCTGCTCTGGTATAAATATCTCCAAGGAGGTATAACAGGACATTACAAAGATCCATCAGAAGTGTACTTAGTTGCATTTAATATCCCCTATAGTTCCATAGTGATACTGCCTTGGAAACCCAAGGAGGGGTCGCTATGAGTTGGGGCCGACTTGATGGCACATAACAACAACAAACAACAATGACTGTTATTAGGAGCTCTGGTAGCATAGTGAATCAGGCACTTGACTGCTAACCAGAAGGCTGGCGGTTCAAACCCACCAGCCACTCCTCGGAAGGAAAGATGGGGCAATCTACTTCCGTAGTGATACTGCCCTGGAAACCCAAGGAGGGGTCACTATGAGTCGGGGCCGACTCGACGGCACATAACAACAACAACAACAACATGACTGTTATTAAAAACAAACAAAAAAAATCAGCTGGCTACCTAAGGGTATTGGATCCTGGATTAGATTAATACTGTTAATTGTTGTGTTAATAATTGCTAGAATAATCAAATATTGACAAAATGTATAAGCAATGTTATGATGCAAATGTCCAATTTAATGTCTGTGAAGAGAATTATTTACAGAGATGAGACTCATTTCCCAAACTGACTTGAGCACACACCTTGTGCCAATCTTTTGGACAGTCAAGCTGTTCCTCTAAGCTGCTTGGCCTTATTCCTAACACACCCCCTGTCTAAGATCACAGAAGCTAATGCTAAGCCATAACAGGATGAAGAGGTCAAATGGTGCCCAATTACTAAAGAATTATGTCAGAGGTCTTATGGGCTTACCTAAGTAAGCAGCCATCTAAACAATCTTGTGTGTTATCATCACAAACACCTGCAAAAGAAAGTGTTCTTATAATAGTGATTGCAAGATGTGAATGATATCCTTGATCAAAAGGAGGGTTTGTGTGAGAGTTCCAAAATGGAGGCATTTGACTTATAATGGAATGATAAACTGAGGTTTGAGCCCCCACTCCATCTTATCTTCCGCTTATATCCCCTGCAACCAGCAAACCCTTAGACAAACCTAAATACTTAACAAAGGGTTTTCCCTGCCACTGTCAAACCCTTAGATAGACTTACATACATAAAAAGGAAACATTTTTCTCTGTGATTAAACTAACAATTTTGGAAAGCATGTTTCTACAGAAGAGTCTTGACAGACACCCTTATCAGAAACTGTAAAAATCCCTTCGAAAAACCACAAACTCACTTCCATCAAGTAAATTCTGACTCATAGTGACCATCTTTGGGTTTCCAAGGCAATAAATCTTTAAGGAAGTAGAATGCCCAGTCTTCTTCCACAGAGTGGCTGGTGGGTTTGAACTGCCAACCTTATATAAAAAAGAACAAAAAATTAAAAAAAAAACCCTTAGTCACATATTTAAACTAACCAATCCAAATAGCCTATATTCATGTTTCCAATCAATCACTGTAAAGTCCCTGCTTTGAGTTGTCTCACCTGCTATTTCCCTGATCTTACAACTTCCAATCAGAATGTTCTATCTTTAGTTCTTGATTTTACCTCAGAAATATGCCTCTGTAACGCCATCATTTTGGAGTATTTGATTTCTGAGATCAGATGTGTTCAAAACAAACCATTTTGAACTTTCTATAAATGTCTTTGTGTTTATTTCAACAGACTGGTAGCATAGTGCCTAAGGCACTTGACAGCTAACCAAAAGGCTGGCAGTTCAAACCCACCAGCCACTCCTAGAAAGGAAGATTGGACAATCTACTTCCGTAGTGATATCACCTCGGAAACCCAAGAAGAGGTTACTATGAGTCAGAACCAACTTGACAGCACATAACAACAACAACAACACATTCTTACTCATTGATAGTAGTACACTGTTATTGTGTACTGTTGAGTTCATTTGGACTCACAGTTCTCCTAAAGACAGAGTAGAACAACCCCATAAAATTTCCTAGGCTATACTCTTTATGGGAGCAGGTATTGCCAATACCTCCTGCTGCTCCGATATAAGTATCTCCACGGAGGTAGAATAAAATGTTACAAAGATCCATCAGAAGTCTATTTAGTTGCATTCAATATCCCTTATGACTGTTGCTTTATTTTAAATATGTATTTTCAGCTTGTCACCTAAAGGTATTGGATGCTAGATTAGATCTGTATTGCTAACTGGATTAATGATATTAGTGGTTGTGTCAGTAATTACTGGAATAATCAAATGCTGATTGAAAAAAAAAAAAAAAAGACTTCCAGGTGTTTTCTCCCACAGACCTGTTGGGTGGGTTTAAATCTCTAATCTTTTGGTGAGCAGTTGAGGTTCAACCGCTGGACAACCAGGGCTCCTTAAACAAAGCATACCAAACCAAAAAAAAACGATACTCATTGCCATTGGGTCAGATCCAACTCATAGCGACCCCTCCTTGGGTTTCCGAGGCAGTATCACTATGAAAGTTAATTGCCCAATGTTCTCTCCAAGGAGTGGCTGGTGGGTGTGAACTGCCAGCCTTCTGATTAGCAGTCAAATAGCTTAGGCACTATGCCACCAGAGCTTCCAAATATTATACACCCATTTTCCACTATTATTAACATCTTATATTAGTATGGTACATTTGCTACAATTAATTAACCAATAGAGATACATTACTAACTAAAGTCAATACTTTATTCAGATTTCCTTAGTTTTTTACTTAGAGTTCTTTTTCTGTTTCAGGATTCCATCAATATATCACATTACATTTAGCTTTCATATCTCCTGCTGCTCCTCTTGACTGTAACGGATTCACATTCTTTTTGATGACCTTGAGTTTTGAATAGTATTGGACAAGTGTTTTGAAGACCCTCCTTCAACTTCCTCTGATATTTTCCTCATGAGTCGATTGTAATTACTTGGTTTGGAGAAGAATATCACAGAAGTAGAGTGTCATTCTTATCACATCTTATCATGGGTATATACTATCAACCTGACTGATCACTGTTGATGTTGACCTTGATCATCTGGTTGAGGGAGGGTTTGTCAAGTTTTTCCACTATAAAATTATTTATTTTTCCCTCTTGCCATACAAGTACTCTGTACAGAGTGGGAAGTTATGCTCTACCTCCATAAAAGTTGAATATCTACATAAATTATCTGGAATTATTCTGTATAGATTTGTCTCTTTTCCCTCCATTTATCTACTTAGTTGATCATTTATTTATGTTAGTATGATTTCATGAATATTTATTTTATGCTCTGGATGTTAATCCAGTACTACTTGCTCAGATTCTAGCTTTGGACATTGGGTGCTCTTTCCATTGGCTCCTGTGTTCTAGAGAACAGGACTCTTCTCATCCTTGTCACTGCATTTGTTTCAGCTGGAGGATCACCGGCAGCAGAGTCCTTTCCTAAAACTGCGGTTGATGCTTCTGAACAATAGGAGCCTAGTGATGATTAACATTTTTGCCATATGCTCTTCAAAACACTTTCCCTTCTCAGCTTTTAAATGTCACAGGCCTTGAGTAATATTTATTTCTTTTAAAGTTCCTTTTTATGAAGATGTGGGGAAGCCTACTAGTACTTTTTTTTTTTTTATCCTTTTATTGTTTCCATATTTTTTCCAGGTGGATTCAGCTGAGTTTATAACTTTTTATTCAGCTTCTTTTATTGGTCTCTTTTCTTCTTTAACTCACATAGGGCTCACATTGTTTCCTGGACCTATGTGCTATGTTTCCTTGCTTTTCTCTTTGTTCTCTGGCCTGGACATTTATTTTCTTCTCCTCTCAAACTTTAGTTCTGTGAGTGTCCCATATTGATAATGATGAAGTCGGTGAGTTTCATGCCTGCCACGACATTTCTTATTGAAACAAATCTTAACCAGCTTGGTCCTCTTGAGTAAGATATTTCTGCCTAACAGATATATTCCTATTAGCCAAACATCTGATCCAGACTAAATCTTGATCTAAAATGATCTTGTCTGGTTTCCCTTTAATAAGTCTTTTTTGTGCCTCATCTTCCCCTAGAGAAGCAGTTCCATAAATTTTCCAAATATGTTTCCTTAGAGTACTCCACTGGCAATACTTTTGTAATTTGAAACTCAACAATAATTCCTTGATTATTTTATATCAATCCTCCTGTGATTTCTTTTTTAAATCTGACCAGATATTCTTGACCACATGGAAGATATTCCCCAGGCTTGAAGGGATGATTATCAAATTGTTCATGAAGATGATGCAGCACTGGGCAATGTTTCATTCTGTTATACATAACGTTGCCTTGAATTGAAACCGATTTGACAGTAACTTTTAAGAGGTAATATTTTTTTAAAAATTATGATCCTAAGTCTCTGTGGGACATCATCACATCTGCTCTGCAAGATTTTTCCTAGGAAAGAATTTTTTAGGTACGAGTTTTCCTTTTTGAACTGTTAACTAAAACTTATTGTCCTTTTCTATTACCTTCTTTAAGTGAAGCTAGACTTGAGTATGTTTCCTTTCCTACTTTGTAGTTTTTCCTCCTAGCTCTCAGCATCTCATTTCCCCTTCATATATGTCCAATCTGTCTTTTCTTTATAAATTTTATTTTTTGGAGGAGTTTTAGATTTATAGAAAATACAGGAAGTACAGAGTTTCTATATATCCCCCTCCCCCTGCACACTGTTTCTCCTATTATTAACATCTTGCATTACTGTAGTACAGTCGGTACAACTGGTCAAATAATATTGATACACTATTAATTAAAGCCCAGAGTTTACAGTGTGATTCACAACTTGTATATTTGTACAGTTCTATAAGCTTTGGACTAATGCATAATGTCATATGTCCACAACTGAGAGTCTCATACAGAATAGTTTCAAAGCCCTAAAAATGTCCTGTTTTCTCTATGTATTTATCCTTTTTCCTTGCCCCTGAGCCTCTGGCAACCACTGATCTTTCACTGGTCTCTATGAATTGAAATTGACTCAACAACCCCTAACAACCTAACAACACAGTCTTGTCTTTTCCAAAATGTCATGTACTTCAAATCACACAATAGTAGCTTTTTCAGAATGGCTTCTTTCACTGAGAAATACACATTTAAGGTTCCTCCATTCCCAGTATTTTCATGGCTTGATAGTTCACTTATTGTTGAATAATACTCCACTGTATGGCTGAAGCACAGTTTGTTTATCCATTCACCTACTGAAGGACATGTTGGTTGCTTCCAATTTTTGATAATTATAGATAAAAATTCCACAAACATCCATGTGCAGGTTTTCATGTGGACGTACATCTCATTTGGGTAAATACCTAGGAGTGTAATTGCTGGATTATATGGGAAGTTTATGTTTAGCTTTGCAATCCAGCCTGTCTTTTAAGATTCCAAACTTTCTTTTTAAGGAAATATCTTTCTTTTTACTACTCAGTTTGTTATCTTCTATTTTATTTTCCTTCTACTGCTACCTTTGTTCTGAAAGTAAGAAGTAAGACTATATTTCAAACTACTCCAGTTCCTTCTTGTAGTTCAGGTAATTTGGAATCACAGAGCCAGAAGTTGATGGCTAAAGTCTTTATATGACTTTCTCAGCTTTTGGACATGTAAAAATCTCAGTTGGTTATTTCTTGATGTCAGCCCAGGAAGAGATATATTTTCTTTGTAAAGAATTCCTATTCCTTCTGTTTTAAATACAAACACAATCTACTTTCCTTCTATGATTGCAGCCATCGTTTGAATCTTTGAACTCTCAGAATCAGTTTCTTTCATTACTAAGCCCAGAATCTCCTTGAGATGGTGTTGAGCTACTGAAGTCACAGGAATTCTAGTTTGGTTTCATCTTTAGTTCTTCTTTCATCCCAAAGTCACTTCAAAATAGCAAACACACACACACACACACACACACAAGCAACACAATTTGGAGAAGTTGATCTGGCAGCCAGCATACCAGTGTCTGGCACGAAGACTTTTAAGCGACAACTTTACTAGAGTTTGTAGCACATTTTGAATTCAGTCACTGTTCAAGTTTCTGGCCTTGCAGTTTGAGATGTGGCTGAGAAATCTATTAAAGAAAGCAGCCAATATACTCTTATCACTTAATATTTACAAAGCTTATTAAAAAAAATAAAAAAGGTTATCTTTTCCTTATTGTTTATTTTATTTCAAGGATAAATATTATGTGGACTATACTCATTAATACTGTATGCTACATTCTCTTGGTACAATATAAGTCATTACAAACCACCAAGGTTAAAATATTGAAGTGCTCGTGGTTATCAAAGCCTAAGATCTTAGCCATGTGTCCTAGGCCACTGAAAGCTTCTGTGTTACTATTGTGCTGGCCCCTATAGTCTTTCTGAAGCTTACCTAAAATGTATTGAGAGAATACAAGATCATGTGTTAGAACATAAACTATACCTAAAGTTGTTACACTCTGTCACAGAATGGAGGATAAAGTTGCTGGGAAATTGCTTTAGTAACTAGAATTTTCTCATTGCTATCAAGTATTCACTTTTGGGCCTGGTAATAAGTAGTTAGGGATTCCTACTCAATCATCTGTTTCCTTTGGGAGTCAAGTCCTGACCTTTAACCATATTTGCTTGGAGGGGGCCTCTGTTACTATGACAACTTTGTTGTATAATATTGGTAGTCAGTTAATATCTTTGGTTTCCTCTAGAGCTTTGCTGCTTTCAGATGCCTTAGTTTTCTGTGGAAGTTTCTTAGGAAACTTTGCAGATAAGAATGGGAGGGATTTAGAGGTGTTGATGGGGTGGCCAATTGTACAATATTTCAAGCTCCTCATACCCACTTAATATATATTCATTTTACATTTAAGATTTCATTTGAATAGAAAGGTTATGCTGCTATAAGACATTTGAATGTTATCACTCTCTAGAGACACAATTCCTTCCTTTTCCTACCTCATAGATGTCTTGTAGGAAACAAATGAAATTCAGCATACAAAAATGCTAAAGGAAGTCTAAAACATTATATGAATGTAAGTTAAGATTAGAGACCTTGCCTTTACTGCTTACAGATGTATCATTCAATTATTTATTTAAGCATTAATTCAACAATTATTTATTGAGCATCAATTATGTGCCAGATATTTGTGGGGCTGGAATAAGACAACAAATCAAGCTCTACATACCAAATGCATAAATGTAAAAGTTAAAAATAAATAAAAATAAGCTGTTAATTATGTTTTATACTTTTATCATGACACACATACCTTCATAAACACTAAAATGTTGGGTGTTCATTCTGAATTCTTGAACTCCTTGGTGATCCATACTGGGTTACAGTGGCCTAAAAGGACCTGACCTCTGGCCCCCAGCTGCCTGTATGCACTGCTTTTCTTCCTGCCCCTGGATCCTTCCTGAACTGTGGTGGCTTCATGCACATGTTGGTGGACAATCCAGCTGGGACATTCAAGCTGCATCTACATTCCCTAAAAATAGTCCCTGTGGCCCCCAGAACATCTAGGCATGCAGGCACTTATGGTACAGTTTGCTGTCAAGGGAATGGAGTGAAAGAAGAGGTCCCCAAAGGCTGTTCAGGCAGGGAATTCTGAGGTCCATGTACTGGAATGTAGTCTAGAATAAGACTTCTATGTGTGGCTAAAAGTCACAACTGGAGAAGACAAGATTCTTTATGGGGAAGGCTCCAGGGAAAGAACTCCTTTTGCCTGATCTAAGACTTTACTGTCAGTGAGAAAAACATCTTTACAGTGTTGGGGTTTATTGTCTAGTGGAGGGAGAGGACACAAACAATAAGCTAAATAGACAAGTAACTTGTATAGAATGTTCAAAGGTGATAAGTGTATGAGGGAAAAAGGAGAGCAGAACAGGAAGGATCTGTTGTATATCTGGGGACAAGGTGGGGCACGTTATTATATAGGACAAACCTAAAAGAGATGGAGACATTTGAGTAAGTCTTGAAAAAGGTGAGGGATTTAGCCAAGTGGATATATATGGGATGAAAATCACATTTTAGGCAGAAGTTGCTTTTGATCAAAGACACCAAGCATGGCTGGCATGTTCAGGAGACAGGAAGAAGGCCAGTATGCCTTGAGTGTTATGAGCACAGGGGGATTTAGTTGGAGTTAAAGTCAGATTATATGGGGCCTGTTAGGTCGTTTTAGAGGCTTGGGCTTTTACTTTGAGATTAGAAGCCTTTACAGTGTTTTGAACTGAAGAATGATATGTCAGACTTAGATTTAAAAAGGATCACTTCAGTTGGTGTGTTGAGAATCTACTATAAGCAGTCAGGGTAAGCACAAAACCAAGAACTGTAAACTGGCAACTGTAATCCAGGAAAAAAAAAAAAAAAAAGTATCTTGGACCAGAGAGATAGAGTGGAGATAGTGATTAAGTGGTTAGATTCAGGATATATTTTGAGGGTAGAATTTCTGGATAAATGGGATTGAGAGAGGAAAAGAGAGAGGGAGGGAGAGAAGGAGGAGAGAGAGAAAAATAAAAATAAAAAAATGACTTCAAGCTTTTTTGTTCTGAACAGTTTAACAGCTGATTTTTTGCTATTCACTGAGGCAGGGAAGCTATGGATAAAACAGTTTTTCTTTGAAAAGATCAAGAGTTCAGTTTTGGACATATTGAATTTGAGATCCCAGTGGGGACACTGAGTAGGCAATTTGCTACTCAACTGGAATTTGGGAGAGATTCTGAGATGGAGCTATAAATTTTAGAATAATCAACATATAGATAAGATTTAAATGAATGACAATAGATGAGATTATAAGCAAGCAACGCTTGATGCAGAAAAAGACCAAGGAGTGAGCCCTTCCACATGTCAACACTAGGGGTTGTGGAGAAGATGTTCTCCAAAAGAAGAGTAGGAAGTAGGGATCTATGTTACAGAAGGAAAGAACAAGAGGGTGAAGTATCCTGGAAGCCAAGTGAAGAAAGTATGACAAGGAAGATAGAGTTACTGTGTCAAAAACACAGAACTGCCCCATGGGGTAAGTGTGTAAATCTTTACAGGAGCAAACTGTCTCATCTTTCTACCACAGAGTGGTAGAAATTGGTGGGTCCAAACCAACAACCTTTTGGCTAAAAGCTTATTATTTTAAACCACTATGCCATCAGAGTTCCTTAAAACACAGATAAGGGCTGAAAACAAAAACACAGATTAAAAAAAATCAAAAACACAGACAAGGAATGAAAATTGACCTTTGAATTTAGCTATGTGCAAGTCATTGGTGATCTTGGCAAAAAGAGTTTTGTTCAAGTGGTGGGGGCAAAAGTCTACTTGGAATGGGTTTGAGAATAAATGTCAGGAGAAAAACTGGAGTCAGAATATAGAGATTGTTGTGAAGAGTTTTGCTAGAAAGAGAGTTACATCAAATGTTTTTCAAATGAAATCACACCAGACCATACCAGGCATTCAAATAT
This sequence comes from Orycteropus afer afer, assembly GCF_000298275.1. Classification (NCBI taxonomy): domain Eukaryota; kingdom Metazoa; phylum Chordata; class Mammalia; order Tubulidentata; family Orycteropodidae; genus Orycteropus; species Orycteropus afer. The sequence goes on from NW_006921713.1 coordinate 191,743, forward strand.
TTTTCAACAAATGAGCATATAGACTTTTACATGTTTATACGGTCATCTTGTAGGAGCTCTGGTGGCATAGTGTCTAAGGCATTTGATTACTAACCAGTAGGCTGTTGGTTGAAACCCACCAGCCACTCGTCAGAAGGAAAATTGGGCAATCTACTTCTGTAGACAAGTAGACCCAAGGAGGGGTTGCTATGAGTTGGGTCCAACTCGACAGCAGTGGGTTTTTTTTTTTTTTTGGTTTTTCCCTGGTCATCTTGATGAAATAGCATAGAAAAGTGTATTTTTTTTTAAAAAAATTCACAATAAAATATTGAATTGAAGCAAGGTTGAAAACAATTTTTAAGTAATTTGAATGGCAGGACTTTATTTTTTAAACTTCCATTTGAATCTCTTGAAGAATATGGCATAATAGGTTGTATCCACTTTGCAAGTGGATAACTGTAGGGTTATTTGACTCAGGTCATGATGAGTATGAAGATGTGGTCAGGAGTAATAAGGAAAATACTTGCTGTGCAAAAACCAAGATTTTTCTTGGAGGGCAGAAATTAGGAGTTTGCAATAATGGATTTAGGTGATAATTTATAGTTTACCAATTCCTTTAAAAAAGTAGAATTATAAGTGGATATATAGATTTATATACATATTTTAAATTTAAAAAATATGTTGCAGTAATGCTTACGTCTTGAATTAACTGATGAGCTTTATTTATTTGTCTTTCTTGGGAAATACATTAAAAATATTGCTTTTAACTATAAATACATAATTGAAACAAAATGTGAACATATATTTGATTTAAAAAATGTATAAAATTAAATTTTTTTCTATCTTACATATTGAATATCACAATTAATTGGTACTCCATTTAAGGAGAAAATATTCTAAGTAAACACTGAAAATGCAGGTAAAGTATAGATAATTACAAAAGATTCATTCTGATTTCTTTTTCTTGTGTCCTTAGTACCCTATGCTATCTTAGCAAAGATATCTTGTTCATGTGATAGAGAGGCTTAGATGTGGAAAAAAAAGGTAGTTAATAAATAATGCATATGTTCATAGCAATGGTCAAATTATACTATTTCCTAGTGGATACCATTTTTCTTCTTTGAGCGGTACACTACCAAGTTGGATGTTAATTGCTCCTACAAATGTGGTTTTACTCTTCACAACAAGCATTAAGACATGTCCTTGTAACTCTGTGACTTCATTGTATACCACCTAAAAAAGGAGAGAAGAATGAAACATGAACCTTATATGCATAAATGCACCTTTATTTTGAATACTGCTTTTAATGAAAACAATATTTAGCTGTTAATATATTGTATCCTGGAATGGATAGGTCACTGTTGTTAGAATCTTTCAATTCTGAGTCTAATTCTGAAAAGCTAAAGTTTCTGCTAACATAATGGAAGTTAGTGACAAAATATTTCTCCAAAAAGCTAAGAATTTACTCAAATTCTAATAGGAATTCCTCACCCCAAATTTAATAATATTGCAAATTACTCTTTATAAGGAATTTAAAATACCCTTCCCTTTTTTATTGCCATTGAATTTATTTTGCAATATTGGAAATTGAACATCATCTTTCTGTGTTTAAGGCTATTGAGGAAAGACAAACCAGTTTCTATGATTTCCTTGTGTTATTTAAATGCATGCAACAATATTTCTGTCCAGCATGGAAACAATTAGTCCAAGGGACTGGAAGACCATGCGATCTTCAGCCTATATGACCATGAGATGAAAAGAACAAGATGGTGCCCAGCTACCATTGTCAACCACTCAGAGGGGGATCGGTGCAGGACATCCTGGATAGAGTGGGAGAACAGTGTGGAACAAAACTCAAAATCATGAAAAAAGACCAAGTTTCCTGGTCTAATAGAGTCTGTTAAGACCCCTGAGACTATGGTCCCTAGCCACCCTTCAGGTATGGAACTGAACTCACTCATGTGGCTTCCAGCCAAACAACAAACAGGCATATGGGATGAACATTTACTTTAGGTAGACACACTCCTTGGAGAGATCAATCATGGGAGAATAGAAAGGCAGTGTTTGCATAGGGAGACAGCTTGTGGGGCAGAAGTGCATGAGAGGGAAAGACACAGGAAAGCGATAACTACAAGGGGAAGTGGGAAGAGAGCTGTTACATTGTGGGGAATTTCAGTGAATGTCATGAGACAAAACATGTATGAACTGCTGTATGGAAAATGAATTTGCTTTGTAAACTTTCACCAAAATCACAATAAAAATTAAAAGCAAAACAAAACAGAACAATATTTCTGTCTACATATGAAGAAGTTACTCTATGGTTGCTTTTATTTATTTATAATTGCTTAATTTTTACTTATGAAAATACATACTCATTATATAAAATATGGATGAAACAAAAAATAACAAAAAAGAGAAAAAAAATCTATATTTCCACCACTGGGAGATAATTACAGTTGACATTTTGATGCTCTTTTTGTTTTCTCTATATAATTACCTTTTAAGAATCTGAGCTGTAATTATGCTGTATATACAATTTTGTCTTGCTCTTTTTCACTTACAAGTCATGTAACTGTTTTCAAAAATAGCTCCAGTACTGTTCAATTTTGCTTTATAATATCCAGGAAGTAAGTCACAGGCCTTATCACCAGGTGCCTACAGTGGTATAGAAACTTCAAATATGCAGTACTATAAAGAAATTAGTTCTCATCATGAAAGAAGAGGAGAGCTGTTGTGTGCAAATCCAACACAGTTGCCAGGGAACCTTTTCAAAACACATTTAGAAAAGGAGTTTCACACACTTCTATAAACTTGCTTGATTTTTGCAGTCAAACTAGAAGATAGAAACTTTACATGCAAAAAAGAAGTCGTGGAAACAACTTGAATCAGAAATCCCCTGAGTCAGTTGGGTGGTCTCACCAGTATCCGTTCTTGTACATTGTACTGGATGTGGTTTTGGTCCTTTGTATACCATAGGCCTACTACTTAGGTACCCATTAAAATATCTGTGAAATTCAGTTCAAGATCAGTCTGTGTAACTGCTTTGAACAATGATTTAAAATCACATAAACAGTAATTCAATCAAGGGAAACTAGAAGTAATTCCAGCATATGATTCCAGGCTGCCTCTTCTAGAGTCTCACTCACATTTCAGACAGGAGATTATCCTTTATGTTTGTAGTACTGGTTATTACATTATTCTTTCTCATCTATTGAGTTCTCCTGGGATAATAAGGAATTTTAGGGCTGCCTTAAAAAACTCAAAATCCTATCGCTGTAATTCATATTCTTTCACCACAGCTTGATGCCAATGCTGCCTAGAAATTTTTCCTTTTCTCTGTAGTGGCTATTTTGAACTGTCTGAACTATCTTCCATTTTCCTTCCTACAATACTTACTGCAGATAAACTTATAAATTTTATAGAAAAAATAGGTAAAAGGGCCCCCAAAGTGTTGCTGTATATGACGCAGAAAATGTGATAACTCTGAATATAAGGTGTTTTAAAAAGTCTGACTACTGAACTCTATGAACCATCTAAATTTAAGCCCTAAAGATTTAAAATTTTAAGAAAAATATCAATAAGTTATATTTAGACTAATCTGTTGTCAGCTGAATGTTTTCTCATCTGCATAGTGATGATAATACTTACCTTTTAGCATTGTGGAGAAGAATAAGTGAGATAATGAATATAAACTTTACTATAAAGCCTGGTAGCATAGTGCCTAAGGCATTTGCATGTTACCCAGAGGGCTGGCGGTTCAAAGCCACCAGCCAATACTTGGAAGGAAGACTGGGCAATCTGCTTCCGTAGAGATACTTACTGCCTTGGAAACCCAAGGAAGGGTCACTATGAGTCAGATTTGACTCAACTGCAGTAAGTTTGGTTTTTGGGTACAAAGCCTGGTATATATTAAACACTAATAAATTATAGATTGAAAAAAATCCATCAAATACACAAAATGGAACAGTTGTTTTCTTGGTATTTTGCATCAGTTAGAGAAAACACTTCCAGACAGAATAGAGTCTCCCAGGTATTTAGCAAGCTGAGTGTCTCAGGAAATGACTTTAGAAATTAATCTCCTTCATGTTAAAACACAAACACTTGAATTTCCAAAGATTATATTACTGCATGGATTTTTTTTTTTTGTTGTTCATTATGCAAAAGTTTTTTCTCTAAAAGTAACTGAAGTTTCCTGAACATGTAACCATTACACATCATCGTTGTTATTGTTGTTGTTTGCCATCGAGTTGGACCCAACTGATAGCGACCCCTCCTTGGGTTTCCATAGCAGTATCACTACAGAAGTAGATTGCCCCATCTTCCTTCTGAAGAGTTGCTGGTGGATTTGAACCGCCAGCCTTCTGGTTAGCAGTCAAGTGCCTTAGGCACTACGCCACCAGTGCTCCTATTACACATCATAGATGTTACATATATATTTTAATTGCTTTATTTCATCCATGATATTGCTTAAAAAAGAGTGCTATTTTCTTACTACGTAATGAATAACTAAATACATAATGCAAGAAAAGTACATGGGTTATTATATTCTTTAAGACTTTTTAAAAAATTTAATATGTATTCTTCCAATGGATTATATCAGTTCCCTCCAAAATATGTTGTAAATCCTAGTCTCTATGCCTGTTTTATAATCCCATTTAGGAATGGGTTATTTTGTTGTGTTAATGAGACAGGAATAAGGTAGGGTATGTTTTAATTTAACCTCTTTAGAGATGTAAAAAAAAAATATTAAGCTAGCAAGCAAGCAAAAAAAGCTTGGGAAGAAATGGGGGAAGAGAGATTGGCCAGGAGCCAAATCTTAGAAGAGACAAAGAAAGTCTTCCCGTAAAGCCAGCACCCTGAATTTGGACTTCTAATTATGAAAAAATGGTGAAAATATAAATTTGTATTTCTATTGTATTATAGCAGCACTTGTTGTTGTTGTTGTTGTTATTTGCCGTCGAGTCAGCCCCAACTCATAGCGACCCCTCCTTGGGTTTCCGAGGCAATATCACTACGGAAGTAGGATTGCCCAACCTTCCTTCTGAGGAGTGGCTGGTGGGTTTGAACCGCCATCCTTCTGGTGAGCAGTCAAGTGCCTTGGGCACTATGCTACCAGAGCTCCCATAGCAGCACTAGATAACTAAAACAATTTTGCTTTCACATAAACAGAATAAAAATTGGACAGCTTATTTAATTTTCCTTTACAGTAATTTTCACTCATAGGCATAAGCCATGTCTTCTACCTTTTGACAAACACTGGATTTATGAGTTTGAAATCATTTCACCAAATAAAGAAACATTATTTAAAATAATAAATATCTATTAAACTTATATACTATTCACTGACTGTATGTTTTTTGATACAAGGGTCTAATAAATAATTTTAAAGTATATTTTTATGATTGCAATGGGAAGAATAATAAGGTGGAAGCTGAAGTATATCTAATGCTGGTGGAAAGAGCTTTAAGGAGGAAGGATGATGAAAGAGAGAGTTCAAAACAAGAGAGAACAGGAGAACTCTGAATAGGTAGAGGTAGGGATATCTCACAGCATAATTTAGTACAATAAGCATGGGCTTTGAAATCAGGCAGCTTTGGGTTTGAAATTTAATTTCACATCCCTGGGCAAAATGTTTGTCCTCTGCACCTCAATATCTTAATTTTCAAATACAATTTTTATCATGTAATGAATATTAAATGAGACAATACAGATAACATCCCATACCAAAAAACAAAAACAAAAACAAACTCATTGATATTGAGTCAATTCTGACTCATAACGACCTCTTCTTGGGTTTCTGAGGCAGTATTTCTATGGAAAGATTGCCCAGTCTTCCTTCCAAGGAATGGCTGCTGGGTTTGAACCGCCAGCCTTCTGGTTAGCATTCAAATTGCCTTAGGCACTATACTACCAGAGCTCTCACAGATAACATTAACTATTGCTTACTGATTATATGATATTCTATGATTATATGATATTCTTAGCACTGTGCATGGCCTACAAGACATTTTAAGATATGTAAAGGACATTGTTGCTGTTGTTAGCTAACATTAAGTAGGCCCCTGACTCACGACAACCCTATCCACAATGGGATTAAACTGTTATGATCCATAGTGTTTTCATTGTCTGATATTTCGAAAGCAGATAGCCAGTCCTTCCTTCCTAGTTTTTTTTTTTTTTTTTTTCAGTCTGGAAACTCCACTGAAACATGTTCAGCATCACATCAAGAAACCTCCACTGATGGAAAGGGGGTAGCTGTGCTTGAGGTACATTGACTGGGAGCTGAATGCACATCTCCCTCATGGTAGGCAAGAATTCTACCATTGAACACATGCAACATCTTTTTCAATGTTTTCTAATTTCCTCTCACCCTTTATAATATAATAGGGCAATATCTAAGGAAAAGAAACAATGTACAAAATACACTGACTATAAAAAGATAATTCTTTTATGAAATAGAATTTCCGTTTTTCTAATGACATGTGGAAAGACCTGGAATTAGAAAACCAAAAGGGAAGAACATGCTCACCATTTCTCAAGCTGAAAGAACTGAAGAAAAAAAAAAAATCAATCTTCAAATTACAATATTGAAGGATTCTATGGGCAAAATATTGGATAACGCAGGGAGCATCAAAATAAGATGGAAGAAATACAGAGTCACTGTACCAAAAAGAATTGATCAACATACAACTACTTCAGAAGGTAGTATATGAACAAGAATCAAAGGTATTGAAGGAATAAGTCCAAGCTGCACTGAAGAAATTGTCAGAAAACAAGGCTCCAGGTGTTGATGTAATACCCATTGAGACGTTTCAACAAGCAGATGGAGCACTGGAGGTGCTTACTCATTTATGCCAAGAAATTTGGAAGACAGCTACCTGGACAACAGACTGGAAGAGATCAATATTTTTGCACATTCCAAAGAAAGTGATCCAACAGAATGTGGAAATTATCAAACAATATCATTAATATTACTAAACCAAAAAAATTCACTACTGTTGAGTCAATTTCTGACTCCTAGCCACCCCTCCTTGGGTTTCCCAGGCGGTATCACTATGGAAGTAGATTGTCCAACCTTCCTTCTGAGGAGTGGCTGGTGGATTTGAACCACCAGCCTTCTGGTTAGCAGTCAAATGTCTTCGGCACTACATCACCAGAGCTCCATTCACATGTAAGTAAAATTTTGCTGAAGATAATCCAACAATGGTTGCAGCAGTATATTGACAGAGAACTTCCAGAAATTCAAGCTGGGTTCAGAAGAGGGTGTGGAACAAGGGATATCATTGCTGATGTCAGATGGATCTTGGCTGAAAGCAAAGAATACCAGAAAGATGTTTACCTGTGTTTTATTGACTATGCAAAGATTTTTGACTTTGTAGATTATAACGAATTATGGATAACGTTGAGAAGAATGGGAATTCCAGAACACTTAATTGTGCTAACGAGGAACCTATACATAGGCAAAGAAGCTGTTCTTTGAACAGAACAAGGGGGTATTGTATGGTCTAAAATCAGGAATGGTGTGTGTCAGGGTTGTATCCTTTCACCATACTTATGCAATCTGTATGCTGAGCAAATAATTTGAGAAGGTGGACTATATGAAAAAAAAATCTGGCATTGGCATTGGAGGAAGACATATTAACAACCTGTGATATGCAGATGACACAACTTTGCTTGCTGAAAGTGAAGATGACTTGACTTGAAGCACTTAACGATGAAGATGAAACACTATAGCCTTCTATAGCCTTCGGTATGGATTAGACCACAGCATAAAGAAAACAAAAATTCTCACAACTGGACCAATAAACAACATCATGAAAAATGGAGAAAAGATTGAAGTTGTCAAGGTTCTCATTTTACTTGGATCCACAATCAACACCCATCAAAGCAGCAGTCAAGAAATCAGGTGTCATTATCGCACTGGGCAAATCTGCTGTAAAAGACCTCTTTACAGTGGTAAGAAGCAAAAATGTCTCTTTGAAGACTAAGGTGTGCTTAACCTAAGCCATAGTGTTTTCAATCACTTCATATGGTTGTGAAAGCTGTACAATGAATAAGGAAGACTGAAGAGGAGTTGATACCTTTGACTTATGGTGTTGGTGAAGAATATTGAAAATACCATAGACTGCAAGAAGAATGAACAAGTCTGTCCTTGAAAAAGTTTAGCTGGAATGCTTCTTGGAAGCAAGGATGGCCTGACTCCATATCATCTACTTTGGTCATGTTGTCAGAAGGGACTATTTTCTGGAGAAGGATATCATGCTTGGTAAAGTAGAGAGTAAGGGAAAAAGGGGAAGACCCTCAATAAGATGGATTGATACAGTAGCTGCAATGAAGGGCTCATCACAAGCACTGTGAGGATGGTGCAGGACTGGGCAGTGTTTCATTCTGTTGTAAATAGGTTCACTATGAGTTGGAGCTGATTCAATGGCACCTAACACCAACAACGATGAATTAAAAAAAAAAAAAAAAAAAAA
>NW_006921713.1:201394-205993 GCF_000298275.1 Orycteropus afer afer
TGTACTGCCCATGTAACTCTCTCTGTCTTTCTCATCCTCAATGCTGCCATATTGGTCACTCACATTTGGTACGTTCCTAAGCAGCTTCTTAAAAGCTGTAAGGCAGTTCCAGGTGCTTTCCTAGTCTCAGTCTCTCCCCACTTCGAGCCTACTAATACCACTGGGATTTGTATGTGATGAAGATTGTCAGAGAAACTGCTGGCTAAGCTTGTTAGGACTCACTCTGAGAAGTGTAGACAAGCTTGGCCTTGTCTCAAAACCTTAATATCTGAAGGGCAAACCTCTGTCACTAGGAAGTGCCCCTGAGCCATCCTCTCTTATGTCTGGGTATTAGAGAAAGAGGGATGTGAATCAAGAAGGAAAGAACCATAGTCATAAAAAGCTTTGTAAGACACTGATGATATAATGTAATATGCTCTTTGTATTGCTCAAAGAAATTTATATAAAGAGAGGAGGAAGGTCAATCTCTCACTCCTCACAGAACATGACATGACTTTGAGAAATCCTAGCTGTGGTAAGTAGCCATTTTAGCATCACTGAGTGAGGAGATGGAAGCAGAGGCAAAGTTAAACACATTGTGGATGCCATGCAGTAAGTTACTGGGCTTTCTTTTAAGCAGGTACAGGGTATCCCCTTAGGATGTACAGAAATAATTGAGAGGACTTGGCATAGACCTTGGGTTTTACTTAACAATGGAGGGCAAAAGGAAGTAAAACCAAAGATAAACTGGCTTAACTTTCTTTTGCATTTTTTATATTTTTTCTGTTGTATTGATACAGACACAGCATAATGGCAGAAAATTAAATATTGTGATTTTTCCTTTCCTTATGCTTTTACAAATTCAACCAGCCTTATTAGCAAAATATTTTTTATATGATGACCTCTTATTTTCCTGATCACTACATTATTAGAATAACCACTTATCCATACATTAATTTGAATTTCTTCTGGTTTAAAAAATTTTGTATAAATTGAAGTTTGCTATTCATGCACACAATGACTTTTTAAATGATTTTAAATGTACCTAAGGTAAAGACAAACTGAGTTCATGCTACACGTGTAGACTGATAGAGAAACTACTGCAGTGATTTCTAATTAGTGGGACATGTATGTGTGGGGGTCCTGTATTATCATAAGCCATTGGTAAATTTATGTACACACCAAGTATTATCAAATAATATCTATGCATGAACTTACTACTGTTTTTATAACAGCTATAAGATTGAAATAAATGAAACAAGTTGATTTAAAACTCTCCTGAATTGTTTGTGACTTTCTGTCATTATGTGTTTCTTTAAATTACAAGTGCTGAAGTATAGCACAGAATATCTTGATACTAAGAATGAGCACCTTGTACTCAAAAAGTATGGAAACAAATAATATATTAGCTATTAAGGAAACTAGGGATAATGGGAGGGTATATATCTTTAGCTATTTACATGAAAAACAATAAAACGCCAAATATCTTTCTTTACTAAATAAGAGAAAGCTTTCTCTCTCTCTCTCTTTATCATGTCTATAAACCCACCCACCACCATCTATTAAGTCTCTATTTGTAATCTCCAAAGTCTTTATTGTCTCTCTATATATTAATCTTTGTTAATGTACTTAGAAGATTTTCAAATGGTTACAATAATTTTATTAATTAAATTATCCTAAAGTATATTGCATAATCTGTTATCAATTGTGTTCTATGGAATCTCAAAATTTACCTAATAGTTTGCCTGAACAATGGAACCAAATGAATGTCACCTTCTACTTCACTTCAGAGCTTCTCTCCTTTCTTCTCTTTGTTGAATATGTGAGTGAGGGAGAAGGAGTTGTCATTCAAAGGTATCTTTTGAGATGGCAAATATTAGAGGCAGACTTGTCTTGAAAGTTCTAGGAAATACTTATTTGGAACTCTTTGGTAATCAGGTAGAAATGCAGAGCAGAGTTTAGGAAAGAGGTTAGGATTTAAGGAATATATTCAAATGCAACCTACATATAGTTGGAAATTTGTAGATACATAAGATAATTTTAAGAGTACACAGAGGAAATCAGCATGGATTATGAAACTTTAGTGAATAATATTTTAAGAGGAAAAATGGCAGTAAAATAAAATGAGGGACTGGTTAGGGAAGGTAAAAGATAAGAAGGATAAGGCAGAATTGAGGAAGGAAAAAAGTTTTAGGAAATAGTGCATGTTCAATTGTGTTGAATGCTCTATAGCTGTCTGGGAAAGCAGAGTCTGAGGAGATACTAGATTTGACAATTAAGAGTTTGTTGATGCCACCTGAATAAAGCAGTATCAATAAAGGTAAAAAAACCTGATTGCAGAGGATTAAAGGGTAAAAAGGAAGTGTAAAGTGAAAACAGGAAGTAGGAGTTAATTTTGCAAAAATGTGGAGGCCATAAAAAGGTAAAGAAAATTTGAATGCATTAAGTGAAGGGTGAGTTGAGGAATTTTCTCTCTCTCTCTCTTTTTTTTTTTTTTAAAGAATTTTAAACCAAGGAGCCAGTGAATAAAAATTAAGTAAAAAATTGACTAAACAATATACAGGAGAAATGAGAAAGGATGAAATCAAGAGATTAAGTGTAGGAATTAGAAAGAAACAGGGTCTTAGATGTTCAAACTGTATAACATACATAAACTAGAGAGCCATTTATAATATAAATTCATTTTAACTTAATCTGAATTTTTTATTTGTTCATTTTTTTTGTTTGCCTTCAAAAGGGATTTTATAATATATACTGTTACACACATGGTAGACTATAATAACATTATTGGTAAAGGAAAATAAGTTTAGAGAAAGTAAGATGAAGTCAGGGATAAAGTTAATGTGCAAAACAAATATCATATAGACTTGGGCTCTTGCTGGAGATTAGTCACACTTTATGAATTTGTTTACAAGTGCCTTCAGGCAGGATCTGTAATTTTGAGTTCTTACAGCCTCTAGAACCATGATCAGCACACAGTGGCTATTTTGGAAATCTCTTTCCTGTAGGGAATAGTGCTTCCAATTACTGCGAAGTCTCCATATTTGGTTGTTAAGCTAAAAAATGGAAAGGAAAATATAAAATGACTGGACTAGAGATGAATCATACTTACAATTTCATTGTAAGTGGGGTCGGTACATTTTGGAACAGCTTTTGTTTTCCTCCTACGAACTTCACTGGGATATGGTAAAAGATAAAATTCAACATGTGCACTGGGCACGGAGCCATCTGGGAGATGCTGCAAAGGAAAATGGTTATAAATATTAATGCATGTTGCTGTCAAAGAAAACAAACACAAAGCTACTAAATATCTAGACCAAAGACAGGCTCAAGATTTATTACAGTCAGTCTATTTATCAGAAAATAAGAGAACAATCAAAGAAATATTACATTACTCGAAATAATTCCAAATTATAATTTAAGAGAGTAAAATTGCCCATCTTAAGTGCTGTGTCAAAGAGCTATACTTAAAAAGCCCATTAAATATAATTTACTCTAATTATTTATAAAAGGAAAAACCAAATTTGCATTTTTGACAGAAATGGTCAAGAACTGAATGTTAGCCACAGGCAGAGATAGAAATTAAATGCTTCAAGGTACTATGTATCAGTAGAGAAGAAAAACCAAGTTTAACATATAAAATGAGACGTAGTATTTAATGATATGTATATATGATTGCATAAGATCACATTTAAAGAGTCTTTAATTAAAATACCAATATAGACTTACAAATTAATATACAAATTTAATATTTTCAAATGTTTACAATAATTTTATGAACTAAATTACTCTAAAGTGCTGTTGTTGTTGTTATGTGCCGTCAAGTCAAACCCAACTCATAGCGACCCCTCCTTGGGTTTCCGAGGCAGTATCACTACAGGAGTAGGATTGCCCAGCCTTCCTTCCGGGGAGTGGCTGGTGGGTTTGAACCACCAGCCATCTGGTTAGATTGCATTATTATCTTTCTATTGTGTTTGGTAGATCCCCAAAAGTTATTGAAGGGTCTGCCTGAATAGCTGAACCAAATAAGTAGGTTTCTGTAGGTCCCCAATACACCCCCACCCACTTTCTCCACTCATTTCAGAGCTGCACTCCTTCCTCCCCTTTTATATCTTTCCTTCAAATCTATTATTGATATTTTTATTTCTTAATATATCATCTGAGGAATGAGTTCCACTGTTTCAAAGAATTTAAAAGTCACCATACTTGAAAATAAATGGATTAAAAATGTGGTAAATAGGAGTCTTCAGGATCCTGACCAAATGGTTCTAAAATTCTGGATATCTAGGTTGATCAACTGAGAAATATTTGTATAATTCATGTTCTAATTTACTTAGTAAAAATTATATAACTAGAAAATTTTGACTCTTTATTGTCAAAAACAAATTAGATGAAATATATCTGGGTACATCTTTATGTAAAAACATTGAGATTCGGAACTGCTACTTTTGATGGAGCTCAAGGTATTTGTCGCCCTTCAGAAATCCTCCCTCATGGGTTGTTGTTGTTGTTGTTGTTAGGTGCCCTCGAGTCAGCCCTGACTCATAGCGACCCCTCCTTGGGTTTCCGAGGCAGTATCACTACGGAAGTAGGATTGCCCAACCTTCCTTCCGAGGAGTG
>NW_006921713.1:211143-219082 GCF_000298275.1 Orycteropus afer afer
GTGTACATTGAAAGACAGCGTATTTAGTCTTTACTAACTAGATGTCAGTGACACAGTCCTCTCAGCTGTGACAACCAAAAGTGCCTCCTGACGTTGCTAAATGTCAACTGTAGGGTAAGATTGGCCCTAGCTGAGAACCACTGATGTAAATGGTTCCCAAATAAGGATCTCTAGTTCATCTCAAGGATACCAGCCTAGTGGGCTGTAAATTTATCTACCTGATATCTTCTAGTCACCTTTACACTCAATAAATTCTAATCAAGATCTATTTCCTATCCTAACACCCCTGTCCAAAACAGATTTTTCCAATCCCGTTAAATTCTGTTTAGTGATACCACTTCTTTCCCTTTGCTCCTCCTTTGTTCTTGGTTTTCAAACCTAAGTGTGTACCAAGATCTATCTCCCCCTTTTTGTATAGGTTTATCTGCAACTATAGTCTTTATTTTCTAACTTACCATAACAAGATTGTAATTACTTTTATGCTTCTAGTTTTCTCACTCCTTTCCTTCACTCATCCTGTATATTACTGCTAGATGTAACTTCCTCAAAAAGTTTCCTTAATCATGTCACTTCCTTTCTCAAACCATTCAAACATTATCCAATGCTTGAAGAATAAATCCAAATTACAGAAGGAGAAAAATCCTTTGTAAACCAGTTTTCACAAGGCATTGAACAATGGAAGGTTTGAGCTTCTATTTCCAAGTTAGTGTCCTTGACATAGTCCTTGAATATCCTGGGGTTTTTAGAATGATGGACCAGCACAGGTTTCAATTTAAGTCAAAGGTGTTTTAGAAATGAGCAGCAGGCTTTGTCTGTTTTAGCAGCTTTAAATTTGGACATTGATTTCTCAAGGCTTTAAGAAAACCCTTTTTTTTTTTTCTTTCACCAAAGCAGATGTCTTATCAATATTAATTTTTTAAAAAAATTGAAACCATATATGCTTCTAAAAGATCCAATTTATTAAAGAAATCACTAGCTGTCTCCTCATCAATACTTCTCATTTCACCTTTTGCCCTTATGTTTATGCAAATTAAATTTTACTTTAAAAGATTAAATAACCCCTACTTGTCTCAATGTGTCACCCTGAGATTTTTTAATCTGGCTGAGCTCAATCTAAACAACGAGAAGTTTTCTTGTATCTCCCAGATAACTTCCTTATTCACATAGATTGAAAAAAAGCAGCACTACTACTTTCTGGTAGCCTAGTGCCTAAGGCATTTGACTGCTAACCAGAAGGCTGGTGGTTCAAACCATCAGTCACTTCTCGGAAGGAAGATGGGGCAATCTACTTCTGTAGTGATACTGCCTCAGAAACCCAAGGTGGGGTCGCTATGAGTCTGGTCTGACTTGTTGGCACATAACAACAACAACAATAACTCCTTTCTAAGGGGTCTAGTGGCACAATGGTTAACACTTGGCTACTAATCAAAAGGATGGTGATTTGAACCCACTAGTAGTTCTGTGGGAGAAAAGACCTGGCAATCTACCCCTGTAAAGACTACAGCCTTGAAAACTTTATGGGGCAGCTCTGCTCTGCCATATGAGATGGAATTGACTCAAATGCACAGAACAACAACTAGTGTCTTCTAGAATTCTGGCAATTTTTTTTTTTTCTTACTATCCTCACAATACAAAATGACTTAAAATTTATTTTTGTTCCTGTTAAACCAAAACTCACTACTGTTGAATTGATTCCAACTAATAGTGACCCTATAGGACAGAGAAGAACTTCTCCACAGGGTTTCCAAGGCTGAAATCTTTAAGGAAGGTGACTTCTACATCTTTCTCCCACAGAGCAGTTGCTGGGTTCTAACTGCAATCTTTTGGTTAGAGGCCAAGTGCTTTAACCACTATGCTACTAGGGCTCCTTTGTTGCTCTTGTTTTTGTTAGGTACAATGGAGTCAGTTCTGACTAATAGCAACACCATGTACAATAGAATGAAGCCTGGTCCTGCACCATCCATCCTCACAATTATTGATCTGTTTGATCTCATTATTGCAGCCATTGTGTCAATCCATCTCATTGAGAGCCGTCTTCTTTTTTGTTGAACTGCTGCATTACCAAACATGATGTTCTTCTCCAGGGACTTGTCCCTTCTGACAACATGTCCAAAAGACATCTCACCATCCACATTTCTAAGGAGCACTCTAGCTGTACTTCTTCCAAGACAGATTTGTTTGTTCTTCTGGCAGTCCATGGTATATTTAATATTCCTCACTAACACCAAAATTCAATGCATCAATTCTTTATTCTTCCTTATCATGTGCAGCTTTCACATGCATAATGAGCTCTGGTGGTGTAGTGGGTAAGATATTTGGCTGCTAACCAGAAGGCCAGTGATTCAAACCCACCAGCTGCTCCACAGAAGGAAGATGAGGCAATATACTTCTACAAAGATTTACAGAACTGAAACTCAGTGGGGTTTGCTATGAGTCAGAATTTACTTGATGGCAGTGAGTTTTATTTTATTTTATTTTTTTCCCCACACACATGTATAAGGTGATTGAAAATATTATGTCTTGGGTCAGGGGCACCTTAGTCTTCAAAGTGACATTTTTGCTTTTTAACACTCTAAAGGAGTCTTTTGCAGCAGATTTATCTAATACAATACATCATTTGATTTCTTGACTGCTGCTTCCATGAGTGTTGTTTGGAATCCAAGTAAAATGAATTCTTGACAACTTCAATTTTTCTCTTTTTATCATGTTGTTGTTTATTGGTTCAGTTGTGAAGATTTTTGTTTTCTTTATGTTGCGATGTAACCCAGATTGAAGACTGTAGTCCTTGATTTTCATCAGTAAGTGCTTCATGTAGTCTTTGCTTTCAGCAAGTGAAGTTGTGTCATCTGCATATCTTAGGTTGTTAATGAGCCTTCTTCTAGTTCCTGAAGCCACATTTTCCTTCATGTAGTCTAGGTTCTTGGATTTTTTGCTCAGCATACAGATTGAATAAATCTGGCAAAAAGATACCACCCTGCACACCTCTCCTAATTTTAAACCAGGCAGTATTCTACTGTTTTGTTCAAACCTCTGCCTCTTGGCCTATGTACAGGTTCCACATGAATACAATTAAGTTTCTGGAATTCCCTTTCTTTGCAATGTTATCCATAGATTGTTATGATCCACAAAGTTGAATGCCTATGCATCATCAAGAAAACACAAGGAAACATGTTTCTGGTATTCTTGGCTTTCAGCTAAGATGTATCTGGCATTGATCTTTATACTTTTTATTTCACTTTTGATGACTTCCAATTTTCTTAGAATCATACTTTGTACATCCCATGTTCCAATTAAACTGATAGACAAGTGGTGGTTGTTGCTCTTACTGACTTTCAATTTTCTATATTCTGTACTATTATTAAAATATTTACCATTTTCCATGTTTTATACTTTATGCTCTTGTTATCTTCATTATGTCACTAGATTTTCTTTAAAAAGAAGATTCATGTTTTGTACAAACCCTCTTCTCACATTTTCTTTGGGCTTTGTTTCACTGGTTACTCATGTCTCCCCCTCTTGCCTTCACCATTCCTTTTTCCTAAGCTATCAGTATATTTCTGAATCTCTAATTAATTAAATCTCTCACTTGAAATTGGCTTTCCTTTCACTTTTTGTTTTTGTTTTTGTTATTTCCTTTCATAATCACGACTTCCTCTAATGGCTTTCTTTTCTTTCACAGTTATCTTGCCTCTAACACAGTGCCTGGTATATGCTGTTGTTAGGTGCTGCTGAGTCAACGCCGACTCAAGTGACCATATGCACAACAGAATGAAACACTGCCTGGTCCTGTGCCAGTCTCACAATCCTTGCTATACCTGAGCCCATCACTGCAGCCACTGTGTTAATCAATCTTGTTGAGAGTCTTCCCCTTTTTTTCTTGACCCTCTACATTACTGAACATGATATCCTTCTCCAGAGAATGGTCCCTTCTGATAACATGACCAAAGTCAGTGAGATGAAGTCTGACCATTCTTGCTTCCAAGGAGCATTCTGGCTGCCCTTTCTCCAGGACAGATTTGTTAGTTCTTTTGCCAATCTATGATACTTTCAGTATTCTTCACCAACTACAACACAAAAGTATCCACTCTTCTTCAGTCTTCCTTATTCATTCTCTAGCTCTCACACACATGAGGCTATTGAAAATACCATGACTTGGGTTAAGCACACCTTAGTCTTCAAGGAGATATCTTTGCTCTTCAGCACTTGAACGAGGTCTTTTTTCAGCAGATTTCCCTAATGCAGTACGTCATCTGAGGTCTTGACTGCTGCTTCCATTGGTGTTGATTGTGGAACCAATTAACATGAAATATTTGACAACTTCAATTCTTTCTCCATTTAAAGTGATGTGGCTTATTAGCCCAGTTGTGAGGATTTTCATTTTCTTTGTGTTGAGATGTAAGCCATAGTGCAGACTGTAGTCTTTAATCTCCATCAGTAAGTGCTTCAAGTCATCCTCACTTTCAACAAGCAAAGTTGTCATCTGCATATTGCAAGTTGTTAATGAGTCTTTCTCCAATCCCAATGTCATGCTCTTCTTCATATAGTCCAGCTTCTTGGATTATTTGCTCAGCATACAGGTTGATTAAGTATGATGAAAGGATACAACCATGACTCACTCCCTTCCTGATTTTAAACCATGCAGTATCCCTTTGTTCTGTTCAAGTGACAGCCTTGTGGTCTATGTACAGGTTCCGCATGAGCACAGTTAAATGTTCTGGAATTCCCATTCTTCTCAATGTTATCAATAATTTGTTTTGACCCACACAATCAAATGCTTTTGCATAATAAGTAAAACACAAGTAAACATCTTTCCAGTATTCTTTGTTTTCAGCCAAGACCCATCTGGCATCAGTTATAATATTCTTCATTCTGCATCCTCTTCTGAATCCAGCTTTTATTTCTGGAAGTTGTCTGTCAATATAATGCTGCAACCATTTTTAATTGTCTTCAGCAGTGTTTTACTTGAGTGTGATATTAATGATACTGTTCAATAATTTCCACATTCTGTGGGATCACCTTTCTTTGCAATGGGTTCAAATATGGATCTCTTCCAGTAAGTTAGCCAGGTATGTGTCTTCCAAATCTCTTGACATAGACAAGTGAGTGCCTCCAGTGTGGCATTCATTTGTTGAAACATCTCAATGGGTATTCTGCCAATTTCTGAAGCCTTGTTCTTCACCAATTCCTTTGGTGCTACTTCAATTTCTTCCTTCAATACCATTGGTTCTTGATCATATGCCACCTCCTGAAATGGATGAACATTGACCAATTCTTTTTGGTACAGTGACTCTGTGTATTCCTGCTATCTTCTTTTGATGTTTCCTGTATCATTTAAAATTTGCCCATAGAATCTTTTAGTATTGCACCAGGAGGCTTGAAAATTTTCTTCATTTCTTTCAGCTTGAGAAATGCCAAGTGTTTTCTTCCCTTTTGGTTGTCTAACTCCATGTCTCTGCACATTTCATTATAACAATTGACTCTGTCTTCTTGAGCTGGTCTTTGACATCTTCTGTCCAGCTCTTTTGTCTTGTCATTTCTTCCATTTGCCCTACTCTTCATTCAAGGGCAAGTTTCAGAGTCTCTTCTGACATCCATTTTGGTCCTTTCTTCCCCTCTTGTCTTTTTAATTGCCCTTTTCTTTCTTCATGGATGATGATCTTGATGTCATCCCACAATTCCTCTGGTTTTTGGTCATTGGATTTCATCAAATCTATTCTTTAGATGGTCTCTAAATTCAGGAGGGATATAATCAAGGTCATATTTTGGCTCTCATGGACTTGTTTTAATTATCTTCAGACTCAACTTTAACTTGCAAATTGAGCAGTTGATGGTCTGTTCCACAGTCAGCTCCTGGCCTTGTTTTGGATGAAGATATTGAGGTTTTCCATTGACTCCATAGATGTAGTTAATCTAATTCCTGTTTACTCCATCTGGTGAAGTCCACATATATAGCCACTGGTTCTGTTGTTGAAAAAAGGTATTTGTAATGAATAAGTTGTTGGTCTTGCAAAATTCTATCATATGATCTGTAGTGTAATTTCTATCACCAAGATCATATTTTCCAATGCTGGTGATTCTTCTTTACTTCCAACTTTTGCATTTCACTCACCAGTGGTAATCAACACATCTTGATTTAATGTTTGGTCAATTTCAGACTGCAGAAATTGGTAAAAATCTTCAATTTCCTCATCTTTGGGTTTGGTGGTTCGTGCATGAAATTGAACAAAATTTGAATAATTACTATTAACTGGTCTCCCTTTAGGCATATGGATATTATTCTATCAGTGACAGCATTGTACTTTAGGACAGATCTTCAAATAGTCTTTGTAATGATGAATGCCACACCATTCCTTTTCAATTTGTCATTCCTGGCATGATACATCATATGGTTGTCTGATTCAAAATGACCAAAAGCAGCCCATTTTAGCTTACTAATGCCTACAAGATCAATCTTTATGCATTACATTTCATTTTTGATAACCTCCAATTTTCTTAGATTCATACTTCGTACATTCCATGTTTGGATTATTAATGGATGTTTGCAGCTGTTTCTAATCATTTTGAGTCATGCCACATCAGCAAATGGAGGTCCCAAAAGCTTTATTCCATCCACATCATTAAGGTAGGCTCTACTCTGAGGAGCCAGCTCTTCCCCAGTCATATTTTGAGTACCTTCTGACCTGAGGGGCTTATCTTCCCGCACTATATAGTACAATGTGTCAGGGCTATTCATAAAGTTTTCCAGTAATATATCAGACACTGTTTCACTGTGTCATAAGGTTTTCACTGGCTAATTCTTTGTGATGTGGATGACCCCTTCCTTCTCCCTGGTATATCCAAACTCACTGCCATAGAGTCAAATCCGACTCATAGCGACCCTTTCTTGGGTTTCTGAGGTGGTATCACTACGGAAGTAGATTGCCCAATCTTCCTTCCGAGGAGTGGCAGGTAGGTTTAAACTGCCAGCCTTCTGGTTAGCAGTCAAATGCCTTAGGCACTACAACACCAAAGCTCCTGGTATATAATGTATTTTAAATAGAATGATTGGATGAATGAATGATATCTTCACAGTATCTCTGATTCTTTGAAAGTACTCCATTACTATTGGTTGAATGCAGAACTTTCCTAATTTATAATTTCTTATAGAAACTAGAAGTCTTCCTAACTTCCTAAGATTTCATTTGTCTCTGTCATCTATCACAGTATTTTTTATTGTAATCCAAACAATAAAAGGTCCACTGTAGGATACAGTGAACGTATCCTGGGTTATTTCCAAGGTTTATCCTAGGTGTTTACTCTCAACACCTAACTATTTAAAGATATATCTGTGCAAGAGCTGACCTTCTCTTGCAATCCAACTGGGTTTCATGGCTGATCAGTGGTGAGTGTCTGCTGTGCCCAGAGTGTTCTCGTTATGTCCAGTATCTCAGTGCACAACAAAGAAAGAGAAAAGCCATGTGTGTTCTTCCCTTTTGGTTGTCTAACTTCATGTCTCTGCACATTTCATTATAATAATTGACTTTGTCTTCTTGAGCTGCTCTTTGAAATCTTCTGTCCAGCTCTTTGGTCTTGTCATTTCTTCCATTTGCCCCACTCTTCGTTCAAGGGCAATCCACACTCTCAGATCATATTAGTTCATTAGATTCATGCTACCCTCCTTTACCTCTTTCTATTCCCAAGTAGAACTACACAAAATTTGTAAGATAGTTATTTGTACTTAATTTCAAAATAAATCTTCATTTTCCTAACTTTTACTTAGAGATTTGATCTCCAATTGCTGTCTTCGTTTCTTGAAACCTTGTTTACTTGTCTAGATATTCCTCCCTACCTCTCTGGATTTCTCCTATTTTACTCCTTGAAAACCTCTTTGCAAAAAGCAACAGGTTATTAAATCTTCTAGGAGCTAATGGTGACCTGACAAAAAGAAATAGGCACATTC
>NW_006921713.1:219831-220527 GCF_000298275.1 Orycteropus afer afer
CCAAGTTCACACACAAACATAACTATCACACTTGGAAACTGTGTGGGCAGCTCTACTCTGTCCTGTAGGGTCTGTATGAGTCAGAATTGAGTCAATGGCAATGGATTTGATTTTGAGTGAGTGCAAATGGCAAAAGTGTTCAGCTGCAAACTGAAAGGTTAGTGGTTGGAGTCCACGCAGAAAAGCAACAGAAGAAAGGCCTGACAATATACTTCTGAAAAATCAGTCATTGAACACCCAATGGAGCACAGTTCTACTCTTTCTGACACATGGGTTGGCTATGAGTGCAAGCAACTTGAAAGCAAATGATTTATTCACAGTTTAACTGGAGAGGGGCCTTATGGAGACCTCTGAATGGAGGGAGGATGCTAGATCCATATATTAGCACCAAGCATTCTCTACAGAGGAAATAAATATGTCTGATATTTTATAATATATGTGCTATTTTTCAAATATATGTAGATGCTCTTATTAACACAATATTATTATTTTAAAAAACCTTAATTCATGGTCATTTTAAACATTTTGTATTAATTTATTACATATTAAAAGGACATGAATGATACTTGAAGGATTAATTTTGTTTATGTTAAAAAAGGATACATTTAGTTGAAAAGACTGAGAATGAAAGCTTTAGGATATTTTTAGCATTTGCTGATAGGCAGACAACTTTTTTTAATCAACTGAAGAGTAAAA
>NW_006921713.1:227897-245782 GCF_000298275.1 Orycteropus afer afer
TCCGCCATCTTGCCCCGCCTCCCCATTTCAGTTTTCAATTCACTATTTTTGTTATTATTGTCATAGAATAAAAGTATCTTGAAAACAGGATAAATTTATCAAAGTTGGAAAAAATGCAAAAAAAAAAAAATGAAAAAGCAAAGAGTCTACATGTCTAGTGATAAGCAGTAGTATGTCATTACAGAAACAAAGCACAATATAACCTTTCTAAAGTAAATGAAAACATCTCACATTGTAGGATGTGTCAACAACAGTTCATCAGTAGTTTGATACCCATGTATGAGGAATATATTTGTTTTTCATAAACAGTAATAATAATGCTGTTGTTGTGTTTCGTTGATTTTGACTCATAGTGACACTATAAACTAAACCAAACTCACTGCCGTCAAGTCTATTTGACTCATAGTAACCCCTCCTAGGGTTTCTGAGGCAGTATATCTATAAAAGGAGCTCTGGTAGCATAGTGCCTAAGGCACTTGATTGCTAACCAGAAGGCTGGCAGTTCAAGCCCACCAGCCACTCCTCAGAAGGAAGGTTGGGCAATTTACTTCCGTAGTGATACTGCCTCGGAAACCAAGAAGGGGTCGCTATGAGTCGGGTCTGAATCAATGGCACGTAAGAACAACAACGTATCTATGGAAGTAGATTGCCCAATCTTCCTTCCAAGGAGTGGTTGGTGGGTTTGAACTGCCAGCCTTCTGGTTAGTAATCAAATACCTTAGGGACTATGCCACCAGGGCTCCTTAGTGGTACTATAAGACAGAATAAAATTGCCTCATAGTGTTTGCTAGGTTGTGATCTTTATAGGAGCAGATCATGGTGTCTTTTCTCCTGTTGAGTAGCTCATGGGTTTGAACTATTGGTCTTTAGGTTAGCAGTCAAGTGTTTAACCATTGTGCCACCAGGGCTCCCAGAAGTACTAATAGCTGAGTATTTATTATATTTAAAATACTTTCTTAAAACAATCCTCGAGGCTGTATTATTTTGTCTATTTTACCAAAGAAGAGACTAGGTCTATTTTTTTCCATATAATATATGCTTTTAACTACCATACTATACTGATTTTTTTTTTTTTTTTTTTATACACAGGAAGGTAAAGTAAACTGTTAGATTCAAATTAAGAGCACTTCTATAAAAAGTCTTATCAGGAATGCAATGACGATACATTCATGGTTTAAAAACATCAGGCACTTTGGAAACTACTGAAGATTAATCCAAACCTTAATTGTATTTAATAGGTTATTATCTTTTTGATGAATAATTTATGAACATTTTCCATCAAGTTTTTATTTAAATGTTTCCAATCATAGGATAATATAGGCTTTAGCAGAATTCAACTGAGGATGATTAAAATATGATAGGATGATCAAAACCTGAGGTTTATGCCAAAAACAAAGCAACACAGTAATTTTTTTTTCCCCCTCATCTATGTGCTTGCCAAATTGCAGTTTTGAAACTCAAGCTAGCCAGTATAGAGAGAGTCTTTTCAGAAAGTGATAGTGGCTAGTCCAAGAAGTTCAATACAAGTGTTTGTTATATGGTTTGTTGTGGGATTTTGGTTAATGTATAGTGGGATGATTTCAGGTCTTCATGCATTAAATTAAGATAGTATTCTAATTCATTTCATGCCAATTCAAGCCTTTAATAGGATTCTTTCCATCAATAAGAGATTTATAATAATTCTTTTAAAAATAAACTAAAAAACCTAACAACCATATGTTCAGCATAGTGTGGCCTCTGATAGGACATACAAAAAGAACTGAAATGGTTTCTGACTTAAAAGAAATAACAACCTCATTAGTATGATCATGTTGTCTTTACATACTTTAAAAAATTTAATCCTTGACATAATACAATTAACAACTAGACAGAAGTCAGTCTGATAGATAGAAAGAATTTATCTGTACCTGACTCAATACACATGAATTTAATCTAAAAATCTAGAATTCTAATTAGAGCTCCAGGCTTTATTACTGACATTCCTGTGGAGTTTGTCAAGTTTCTCCATTTCTCAGTCTTAATAACATGCAAGTGGTAAGCATTCCTACTTCATTTTATTTATTTTTAAGATTCTACTCAGTAACAAATTCTGATGAGTTGTTTACAAGTTAACTCACAATTAGATTCTTTTGTACAATTTCACTGAACCGCTCTAAATTATTCCAATTCCCCTGACCCTCATTCTCTGTCTCTTGGTGCTATGAAAAATATATAAAGAAGAGATACAGACTATGTTCTATTAGTGATTACTGAGAAATTGTGAAGAAAAGATGAAGTACTGGAAGATTAGGATCATGATGTTGTTATATTATTTAGCATGTAAAAAGTTATATTGTCATGTATGCCTTGCAAAAACCAGTAATTTAGAGGTAACATACACCACAAATGTTTGCCCTAGGCTATACTACCAAACAGCTTTATTACAATTTAAATAAAGATACAAATATATAATTATCAGATGTGTAGGTGCTAAGAATCTGAGTGTTATGCAGAAATCTGCTGGTGTAGGTAATCAGGATTGAATTGAGTCATGAGGGTCTGAAAGGATGAATTGTATCTAACAAGGTTAAAAGCAATAGGTTAAATGCCAAGGTCTTCTTCTGAGTATGAAAAACTAACTCTGAAATTCAAGATATAAAAAACCTGGCTTAGGAATTGCACATAGAAACATTTAGAGTTACAGATGACTGTTGCTATGAGCACAGAATTGAGACAGTCCACATAGACCTCCTAGCCTATAGTATTTACTCTATATTCCCTTACATAAAAGGTTTGCTAACATCTGCTGCAGCCTAGAGAATCATGGAACCATTTTTAAAAACAAAATGGTGCATAAACGAACACATGGAACAGACTACCTGCCAATATGGAATGTTCACTTTGATATTTCACATAAGAGGAAAATAGGTATTTAAAGCTATATTATTATTGGATATCTGCTATAAAACCTTGATATTTTACTCTAATCCTGTGTGTCAATTATGTTGGACCCAGTTTTGTTTAAACTGGTCAAAACCAAGTGTAGAGACTTCAGTTTCCAAGATAGAGTAATAGTGACTGGATTTACCTGCCTACTTGAAAGAACTTAAAAACAAGACAAGTATATGAAACATTTTTCAGACAGTGGACATCAGAGAATAATGGACAGTAGTTCCTGGTGGTGATATGGAGGGGTGAAAAGGAGTTAAGCACTATGATTGCTCCTGTTTATTATCTAAAGAGAGTTTTCCTGTCACAATGCAGGGAAGGGGGATTCAGCTGTCTTTCTGAACTGAAGAGCCAGAGTTGGAAGTCTGGGTTTACTCAGGTGATTAGATTCTGCAGATCAGAAGAAAGAGCTTCACAGAGAGAAAAAGAGAGAGGTCCAGATATTTGCAGAGGGTCCATTTTGAGCCTTCAGCTGTATATTGATAAGGGCATATATGTGAGAAAATTACTTGGGACCAGGGAAAGAATAACCTGAAAGGGTTAGAGGGAACAAGCCTGAGGTTCACACAGTGCCAGGAACATATCTGTTCCTACTAAGATAGAATAAAAAACCTTGTATACCAAAGATACAGGAATTACAGAAGGGTTTTTCCTAAGGATTGGGGCAACATTAGCCACAAATTAAGGGCTACATTGATCCTGCACAACAAAACTTAAAAAATTATTTACAGATAACTTAATGTTAGATAACTTACCTCATGAGCGGCAGGATATCCAGGTAAAAGGGGCAGGAGGCAAGGCTAGGTCCCAAGCCTCCTAGAGCCAGGAAAGGGAGGGAGCATGAGAGGCCAGGGACCTCAGTAGCAGCAGGAACCAGGTAAAGAAGAGGGGAGGAAAGGCTAGACCTCATGCCCCTAGAGCCAGGAAAAGGAGGGAGCAGTCAGGGACTACAAAGTAGCAGTTTCCAGGTAGGAATAGGTAAGGGGAGGGTGCAAAGATTTCCAAAAGCTAAGGAAGAAAAACTTGTCTATCAGTTTGTCATCCTGTGGGGTTTGTATGTTGCTGTGAGGCTTGCTGTACCACTGGTGTTTCAGACGCCAGCAGAGTTGCACATGGTGTACATGTTTCAATGAAGCTTACAGACTCAGACAGACAAGGAAGAAGGAGGAAGCCATCCACTTCTCAAAAATTGTCCAGGGAAAACCTTATGAATAGCAGAGAAACAATGTCTGACACATTACTGGGCAACTTTATGAATAGTTTAGAAACATTGTCGAACACAGTGCAGGAAGATGAGCCCCTTAGGTTGGAAGGCACTCAAAATAGGACTGGGAAAGAGTAGAACCAACTTTAATAATATGGATAAAGTATGTCTTTTAGGACTTCCATATGCTGATGTGGCATGACTCAAATTGAGGAGAAACAGTTGCAAACATCCATTAATAATCAGAAAATGGAATGTATGAAGTATGAATCCAGGAAAACTGGAAGTTGTCAAAAGTGAAATGGAACACATAAAGATTGATATCTTAGGCATTAGTGAGCTGAAATGGACCAGTTTTGGCCATTTTGAATCAGACAACCATACAATCTACTATGCCAGGAATGACAAATTGAAGAAGAATGGCATGGCATTCATCATCACAAAGAATGTTTCAAGATCTCTCCTGAGGTACAATTCTGTCAGTGATAGGACAATATCCATATGTCTACAAGGAAGATCCATTAATACTACTATGATTCAAATTTACACACCAACCACCAAAGCCAAAGATGAGGAAATTGAAGATTTTTATCAACATCTGCAGTCTGAAATTGGCCGAACATGCAATCAAGATGTGTTGCTTATGACTGGTGATTGGAATACAAAACTTGGAAGCAAAATAAATCACTGATAGTTGGAAAATATGGCCTTGCTGACAGAAATAACTCTGGAGATCACATGATAGAATTTCATAAGGCCAATGACTTATTCCTTGCAAATACCTTTTTTCAACAATGTAAAAGGTGGCTATACATGTGGACTTTGCCAGATGGAGTACACAGGAATCAGACTGACTACATCTGTGGCAAGAGGAGATGGAAAAGCTCAATATCTTCTTCAGCCAGAACAAGGCCAGGAGCTGGTTATGGAAGAGACCATCAACTGATCATATGCAAGTTCAACGTGAAGTTGAAAACAATTAAAAGAAGTCTACGAGAGCCAAAATGTGACCCTCCTAAATTTAGAGACCATCTAAAGAACAGATTTGATGCATTGAACACCAATGACCGAAAACCAGATGAATTGTGGGATGGTATCAAGAACATCATCCATGAAGAAAGCAAGTGGTCATTAAGAATACAAGGAAGAAAGAAGAGACCAAAATGGATGACAGAAGAGACTCTGAAACTTGCCCTTGAGTGAAGAGTAGCTAAAGCAAATGGAAAAAATGACAAGATAGAAGAGCTGAACAGATTTCAAAGAGCAGCTCGAGCAGACAAAGCCAATTGCTGTAACGAAATGTGCAAAGACTTAGAGTTAGAAAACCAAAAAGGAAGAACATGCTCGGCATTTCTCAAGCTGAAAGAACTGAGGAAAAAATTTAAGCCTTGAGTTGCAATACTGACAGATTCTACAGGCAAAATATTGAATGATGCAGGAAGCATCAACAGAAGATGGAAGGAATACATAGAGTCACTGTACCAAAAAGAACTGGTTGGTCTTCATCCATTTCAGGAGGTGGTATATGTTCACAAACCAATGGTATTGAAGGTAGAAGTTGAAGCTGCACTGAAAGAATTGACGAAGAACAAGGCTCCATGAATGATGGAATACCCATTGAGATGTTTCAACAAATGCATTCCCCATTGGAGGCACTCACTTGGTTATGCCAAGAGATTTGGAAGACAGCTATCTGGACAGCTGACTGGAAGAGATCCATATTTGTACCTATTCCAAAGAAAGGTGATCACACAGAATGTGGAAATTATCAAACAATATCATTAATATTGCATGCAAGTAAAATTTATTGAAGATAATTCAAAAACAGTTGCAGCAGTATATTAACAGAGAACTTCCAGAAATGCAAGCTGGTTTCAGAAGAGGATATGGAATGAGGGATATCATTGCTGATATCAGATGGATCTTCACTCAAAGCAAAGAACACCAGAACGATGTTTACTTGTGTTTTATTGACTATGCAAAAGCATTTGCATTTGATTGTGTGGATCATAACAAATTGTGGATAACATTGAGAAGAATGGGAATTCCAGAACACTTAATTGTACTCATGAGGATCCTGTACATAGACCAGGAGACTGTCATTCAAACAGAAAATGGGAACATTGCATGGTTTAAAATCAAGAAGGGAGTGTGTCAGGGTCGTGTCCTTTCACTATACTTATTCAATCTGTATGCTGAGCAAATAATATGAGAAGCTGGACTATATGAAGAAGAACATGGTATCAGGATTGGAGGAAGAATCATTAACAACCTGCAATACACTGACAACACAACTTTGTTTGCTGAAAGTGAGGATGACTTGAAGTACTTACTGATGAAGGTTGAAGAATACAGTCTGAAGTATAGATTATATCTCAATATAAAGAAAAAAACCTTCACAACTGACCTGTAAGCCATAGTACAATAAATAGAGAAAAGATTGAAATTGTCAGTAATTTCACATTGCTTGGTTCTACAATTGAGGCCAATGGAAGCAGCTGTCAGAACATCAGATGATGTGTAGCACTGGGCAAATCAGCTGCAAAGGACCTCTTTCAAGTGCTGGAAAGCAAAGATGTCTCCTTGAGGACTAAGGTGTGCCTAACACAAGCCATGGTATTTTCAATCGCCTCATATGCATGTGAGAGCTGGAGAATGAATAAAGAAGACCAAAGAAGAATTCATGCTTTTGAGTTGTGGTATTGGTGAAGAATGCTAAAAGTACTGTGGACTGCTAAAAGAACTAACAGGTCTGGCCTGGAGGAAGTGCAGCCAGGATACTCCTTGGAAGTGAGAATGACCAGAGTTCATCTCACCTACTTTGGTCATGTTATCAGAAGGGACCATTCCCTGGAGAAGGATGTCATGCTTGGAAAGGTGGAGGGCCAATGAAAGAGGAGAAGGCCCTCAATGAGATGGAGTGACATGATGGCAGCAGTGATGGGCTCAAGTATAGCAGGAATCATGGAGCTGGGTCAGGACCAGGCAGTATTTCATTCTGCTGTGCATAGGGTCACTATGAGTTGGAGACAACTCGACCACATTTAACAACAACTTAATGTTTTCCATAACAAAGGTCAAGAATTCAACAGAAAACAAAAATATCCAATAACCAATAAAATAAAGTTTACAATATCTGTCATCCAATTAAAAAAATGCCAACATGCAAAGAATCAGCAAAATATGACTATCATAAGGTGAGAATTAATAGATAAAAATGCACTCAGAACATATGCAGATGATGGAATTACTAAACAAGGACATTATATATTTATTATATCTGTAGTCCAAATGATTAAGAAGGTGGAGGAAAGACTAAGCATGTCAAGTAGATTTATAGAAGTTACAGGAAAGACTCGAAGTAAAGTATTGAAGATGAAAATTACAGTGCCTGAGATGAAGAATGCACCAAATGGGATTAATAGCAGAATCAACACTACAGATATATTATTGAACTTGAAAATATAGCAAAGGTTATTAAAATAATCAGAGTATCAGTGAATTTGGGGACAACTTCAAGTAGCCTACTATATGTATAATTAGAGTTTCTGCAAAAAGTAGGGGAAGAACATATTTGAAGAAATAATAGCCATTTTTTTTTCTAAATGTGATGAAAACTATAAGCTATATGTCCAAAAAGACTAAAAACTTCAATCAGAAAAAATGTGTAATAAAGCAAAAGCAAACAAATTCAAACATTACAATAATGTACATCAGAAATAAAATGACCTAAACACAGTGATAAAAGAAAATCTTAAAGTATTCAGAGAAAAAAAAAGGTACCTCTTGTATAAGCTCAAAACCAAACTCACTGCCATCAAATTGATTCCAACTCATAGCAACACTCATTGGGTTTCTGAGGTGGTAAATCTTTATGGAAGTAGATTGCCCCATCTTCCTTCCGTGAAATAGCTGGTAGGTTTGAACTGCCAACCTTCTGGGTAGCAGTCAAATGCCTTAGGCACTGTATCATCAAAGCTCAAAAATAAGAATTCCAGAAGACTTCTTGTCAAAACAATGCAAGAGTAAAGCATCTTCAAAATATTGAAAGGTTAAATAATGACCACCTAAAATGTTCTAACAAGCAAAAATATTGAAAAACAAGGGCAACATAATTACATTTTTAGACACATAAAAGCTGAAAAAAATTAATCATGAACAAATTTGTAACATAAGAAATGATTAAGTAGGTCTTCTGGGAAAAGGAAATCACACCAGAGGGAAATGTGGATTTATTCAAAGGAATGAAGAACACCAGAAATCATGAATGTGTAAAGTACTCTAAAAAGTCTTTAAAGGGATTTCCAGAAAGATGCTAGAATGGGAAGACAAGCTACACAGACTGTCTACAAAAGAGATGAGAAACCAACTGAAACAAATACAGAAGATAATACTGGAATCCTGGGCTTTGAAGGGAAGGATAAAGAAGTGGATTAAATACCAATGAGTATAAGACCCTGAATGAAACAGTGACTAAGGAGATAAACAGAGCTGTGGACTGTCAGCTGTCCAGATGGCATGACCAATTTGAATATTTACAAGAGGCATTCTGACCTGGGCAACAATCTAAGAATAGGCTCTACTTGCCAAGGACTGCATGGGCTACTGCACTGATGACTGATGACTAGAATGGAAAATAGTGAAAAAGTATACAAACAGAGCTGTGGATTGTTGACTATCCTGAGAGTGTGGCCATTTTGATAGTTGCAATCAATGTTCCAATCTAGGCTGCAACCTAAGAATACTCTCCACTTGCAGAGGACAGCATGGACAAATGCAGTGGAAGCTAATCACTAGAAAGCAGCCATGCCCACACAAACCAACTACACCCACACTTCCTGAAGACCCACCCACTTGGTAAGGGCCACCACATGTTCTGCACCAACTGATCAATGATAGATGGTGGCCAATACTAGCCCAACTCATCCTGAATCACTCTGCATGGACAGCTGACAGAGATCTGTTCATGCACTCTCATTCTCTATCATATCCACAAGTGGTTAGTGCCTAAGTGCTATGAAACTAGCAAATATAGTAAATGTATAAACACAATGACATCAACTGACCACCCAGTTCACAGAAAGAAGCAAGATAAAGTAGTACAAACAATGGACCAGGATATAGGCACAGAAAACTTCCTGAGGAAAATGTGGCATTGGAACTGCCTGATAAGGAATTCAAAAAAATTATATTTAGGTACATTCAGTGCATGAGAGACGGAGCAAGGAAACACTGACAGAGTTAATAAAAACACAGACAAAACTCTAGAACCATTTAGAAAAACAATACAAGAACAAACTGAAAAAATAAATGAAAAATTAGAAACCATACAAAAACAACAAACAGAAGTCCAGAAGATTTAGAAATAAATAACACATTGAATGGGCAAAGTGGTAGAATCAAATCAGTGGAAGATAGTGTTAGTGAGACTGAAGACAAAATCCTCAATTTTGTTAAGTGATCAATCAGAAAAAAAAGATCAAAACAAAATTAAGAAAGTCTAAGATTCATGTGACACCAACAAGAGAAATAACTTACATGTGATCAGACTCCCAGAACAGCAAGAGACAACTCACCAAAACCAAAGACAAAGAAAGAATCCTGAAAGCAGCAAAGGAAAAACAAAAAGTTACCTACAAAGGGCAATCAATAAAACTAAGCTCTGATTTCTGGGCAGAAACCACACAGGCAAGAAGACAGTGGAATGACATATATGAAACCGTGGGAAAAAAAAAAATGCCAATGAAGAATTATATACCAAGCAAGTACCTCAAATATGATGAGAAATTAGGACATTTCCAGACAAACAGAAATGAAAGGAATTCATTAAAACTAGACCAACCTTCAAAGAGATGCTAAAAAGACTCCTTTGGACAGAGAACCAGCAATAATAGACAACAACCAATGATTAACACACATGATTATATAACCCAGAAACCAACCCAATTATAGAAGCATCCAAGTAAAATAAATTTACAAGACTGTAAACAGATAACCTGTAACATCAATTGGTAAATAAGGACAACTACCAACCAGAAAGAGGGAATAGTGTAGGTACAGAACTTTCCAAATGGTGAGGAAGTCAATACAAATGTGAGATAAAACAGACTGTTCTAAACTAGGAAAGAATATAATAAATCAGTTTAACCTCAAAGAAAATTTATAGATCTTTGCATCAAATATCCATTATCCAGGATAGACCATTTGTTAGGCCCCAAAGCAAGCCTCAATAAATTTAAAAACATTGAAACACTGAAAATCACTGTCTCAGAACTCAACACTATAAAATTAGAAATCAACACTAGGAAGATCAAAGGAAAACGAGCAAACACATGGAAATGGAATAACACCCTCCTTAAAAACTAGTGGGTAATAGAAGAAATAAAAAAGGAAATTAAAAATTTCCTTGAACCAAATAAGAATGAAAACACAACATACAAAAATCTTTGGGACACAGCGAAAGGAGTGATCAGAGGGCAATTTATAGCAATAAATGTATATATCATAAAAGAAGAAAGAGCCAAATCCCACACCTTAAACCAACAACAGCAACAATTAGAAAAAGAGCACAGCAAAGCCTACAGTTACCAGAAGAAAAGAAATAATAAAGATTTGAGTAGAAATAAATGAAACAGACAATAGAAAGACAATAGAAAAATCAACAAGACTAGAAGTTGGTTTTTGAAAAGATTAATAAAACTGGCAAACCACTGTCAAATTTAACAAAAGAGAAGAAGAGAAGATGAAAATAAATAAGAAATTAAACAGGCAATGTCTCAACAGAACTGACCAAAATGAAAAGGATAATATCAGGATATTATGAAGAACTGTACTCCAACAAATTTGAAAACTGAGAAGAAATGAACAGATTTCTAGAAACATACTACTTACCTAAACTAACATAGAAAGAGGTAGAAACTTTGAACAGACCCATAACAAAAGAAGAAATTGAAAAGATCCTAAAACAAACAAACAAACAAACAAAACAAAATAAAACAAAAAACAAACTACCAACAACAACAAAAAATCCTGGCCCAAACAGCTTTTCTAGAATTCTCCCAAACATTCTGAGAAGAGCTGACACCAATCCTACTCAGACCATTCCAGAACATAGAAAAGGATGGAATCCTCCCAAATTCATTTTATGAAACATGCATAACCTTGATACTACAACCAGACAAAAACATCACTAAAAAGGAAAACTACAGACCAATATCCCTCATGAACACAGATGCAAAAATCTCCTACAAAATCCTAGCCAATAGACTCCAACAACATATTAAAAAAAAAATAATACATCATAACCAAGTGGGATTCATACCAGTATGTAAGGATGGCTCAACATTAGAAAAAACAATCAACTTCATCCATCACTTAAGTAAAATAAAGGAAAAGAACCACATGATAATATCAATCAAGGCAGAAAAGCATTTGATAAAATCCAACATCCATTCCTGATAAAAACTCTCCGAAAAATAGGAATAGAAGGGAAATTCCTCAACATAATAAAGGTCATAAATGCAAAACTAACAGCCAATATTATTCTCAATGGAGAGAGACTGAAACCATTCCACTTAAGAACAGTAACCAGACAAAGATACCCTCTATCACCATTTCTATTCAACACTGTATTGCAAGTCCTAGTCAAAGCAATAAGGCAAGAAAGGGAAATCAAAAGCATTGAAATTGGTAAGGAAGTATTAAAGCTATTCCTGTTTGCAGATGGTATAATCCTATACATAGAAAACCCAAAAGACCCAGCAAGAAAATTATTGGAACTAATTGAAAATTCAGCATAGTGGCAGGATATAAGATCAACATAGAAACATCAGGTGAATTCCTCTACACTAGCAAAAACATGCTGGTCTTGGTGATAGAAATAACGCTGGAGATCACATGACAGAATTTTGCAAGATCAACAACTTATTTTTGCAAATATCTTTTTTCAACAACACAAATGGTGGCTATACACATGGACTTCACCGAAGAAATACACAAGAAACAGATAGGTAACATCTGTGGCAAGACAGGATATAGGAGCTCAATATCTTCAGCCAAAACAAAGGCCAGGAGCTGATTGTGGTACAGACCATCAACTCCTCATCTGCAAGTTCAAGTTGAAATTAAAGATGGTTAAAAAGAAGTCCATAAGAGCCAAAATATGACCAGGAAAATATCCCTCATGAATTAGGAGACCATCTAAAGAATAGATACATTGAACAGCAATGACCAAAAATCAGAAGACTTATGTGATGACATCAAGAACATCATCCATGAAGAAAGCAAAAGGTCATTAAAATGACAGGAAAGGAAGAAAAGACCAAAATGGATGTCAGTAGAGACTCTAAAATTGCCCCTGAATGGAGAGTAGCTAAAGCAAATGAAAGAAATGACAAGATAAAAGAGCTAAACAGAAGATTTCAAAGAGCAGTTCGAGAAGTCAAAGTCAATTATTATAATGAAATATGCAGAGACTTGGAATTAGAAAACCAAAAGGGAAGAACATGCTTGGCATTTCTCAAGCTGAAAGAACTGAAGAAAAAATTTAAGCCTCGAGTTACAATATTGAAAGATCCTATGGGCATAATATTGAATGATGCAGGAAACATGAAAAGAAGATGGAAAGAATACACAGAGTCACTATACCAAAAATAATTGGTTGATGTTCATCCATTTCAGGAGGTGGCATATGACCAAGAACCAACAGTGCTGAAGGAAGAAGTCGAAGTTGCACTGAAGGAAATAACAAAAAACAAAGCTCCAGGAATTGATGGAATACCCATTGAGATGTTTTAACAAATAGATGCTGTCCTTGAGGCACTCACTCAACTATGCCAAGAAATTTGGAAGACAGTTACCTGGCCAACTGACTGGAAGAGATCCATATTTGTACCCATTCCAAAGAAAGGTGATTCCAAGAATGTGGAAATTATCAAACAATATCATTAATAGTATCCACAAGTAAAATCTCACTGAAGATAATTCAAAAAGAGTTGCAGCAGTATATTGATAGAGAACTTCCAGAAATGCAGGCTGGATTCAGAGGAGAACATGGAATGACGGATATCATTATTGATATCCAATGGATCTTGGCTGAAAGCAAAGAATATCAGGAAGATGTTTATTTGTGTTTCATTGACTATGCAAAAACATTCAACTGTGTGGATCATAAGAAATTATGGATAGCATTGAGAAAAATGGGAATTCAAGAACACTAATTGGATTCATAGGAGCTCTGGTAGCATAGTGGCTAAGACACTTGCCTCCTAACCAGATGGCTGGCGGTTCAAACCCACCAGCCACTCCTCGGAAGGAAGGTTGGGCAATCCTACTTCCGTAGTGATACTGCCTCGGAAACCCAACGAGGGGTCGCTATGAGTCGGAGCCGACTCGACGGCACATAACAACAACAATTGGATTCATGAGGAACCTGCACATAGACCAGCAGGCTGTTGTTCACACAGAACAAAGGGACACTGCATGGTTTAAAATCAGGAAGAGAGGGCATCAGAGTTTTATCCTTTCACCATACGTATTCTATCTGTATGCTGAGTAAATAATCTGAGAAGCTAGACTATATAAAGAAGAACATGGTATCAGGATTCAAGGAAGGTCATTTAATAATCTGTAATACAAAGACGACACAACATTGCTTGCTGAAAGTGAGGATGACTTGAAGCACTTATTGATGAAGATTGAAGGCTACAGTCTGCAGAATGAATTACACCTCAATATAAAGAAAACAAAAATCCTCAGAACTGGACCAATAAGCAGCATCACAATAGATGGAGAAAAGAGTGAAGGTTTCAAACATTTTATATTACTTGGTCCTACAATCAACACCAATGGAAGCAGCAGTCAAGACATCAGACAATGTATTACATTGGGCAATTCTGCTGTAAAAAATAACCTCAAGTGCTGAAGAGCAAAGATGTTTCCTGGAAGACTAAGGTGTGCCTAAGCCAAGGCATGGTATTTTTCAATCACCTCATGTACATGTCAGAGCTGGGCAATGAATAAGGAAGACCAAAGAAGAGTTGATGCTTTTGAGTTGTGGTGTTGGTGAAGAATACTGAAAAAACTATGGACTGATAAAAGTGCTAACAAATCTGTCCTGGAAGAAGTACAGCTAGAAGGTTACTTGGAAGTGAGAATGGCCAGACTTCGTCTCACCTACTTTGCTCATGTTGTCAGAAGGGACCATCCCCTGGAGAAGGATATCATCCTTGGTAAAGTCAAAGAGGGTCAGCGAAAAAGGGGAAAGCCCTCAAGGAGATAGATTGCCATAGTGGCTGCAACAATGGGCTCAGGAATAGCAAGGATTTCGAGGCTAGCACTGACCAGCCAGTGTTTCATTCTGTTGTACATAGGGTCGCCATGAGTTGGTTGTTGTTGTTGTTGTTGTTGTTGTTGTTATGTGCTATCGAGTCGGACCCAACTCATAGAGACCCCTCCTTGGGTTTCCAAGGCAGTATCACTACGGAAATAGATTGCCCCATCTTCCTTCCAAGGAGTGGCTGGTGGGTTTGAACCGCATAACAGCTAATAACAACAACAAAAGCAGGAAAAAGATCTCTGAAAAGGAAAGAGGAAATTAAGACCATTTATAGTAACTTTAAAAAAGATAAAATAATTGGGAATAAATCATACCTGGGACACAAAAGACCTATACAAAGAAAACCACAAAACAGTACTTCAAGAATGTGTAAGACATCCATATAAATGGAGAAATACATCCAGGTCATGGATAGGAAGGCTGAACATTGTGAAAATTTCAATACTACCCAAAGTAATCTATACATTCAGTGCAATCCCAATACAGATTCCATCAACATTCTTTAAGGACATGGAAAGACCAATCAATAATTTCATATGAAAAGGAAAGAGCCTTCAGATAAGCAAAGCACTATTGAAGGAGAAAAAAGTAGGAAGTCTCACACTCCCTGATTTCAAATCTTACTATATAACCACAGTAGTCAAAACAGCCTATTATTGGTACAGTTACAGAACAGAAAGACCAGTGGAACAGAATTGAGAAACCAGAAATAGAGCCATCTATCTATGGTCATCAATTTTTGACAAAGGGCTGAAATCCTTTAAAAGGGGAAGAGTCAGTCTCTTTAACAAATGGTTCTGGCAAAATTGGATATCAATTTTTACAAAAATGAAACAAGATCCATACCTCACACCATACACAAAAACTAGCTCCAGATAGATCAAAGAGTTAAATGTAAAACCTAAAGCTATAAAATTCTTCAAAGAGAAAATAGGGACAAACTTAGGAGCCCTAATAGATGGCATTGATAAATTGTAAAACATAAGTAAAAATGCACAAACCGCAGAATATAAACTAGATGAATGGGACCTTTTAAAAATTAAATTTTTATGTACATCAAAAGACTTCTCCAAAAGAGTAAAAAGAGAACCTATAGATTAAGAAAAATTATTCAACAAAGACATATCTGACAAGGGACTTATCTCTAAAGATTTTTAGAAAACTCCAATACCTCAACATCAAAAAACAAACAGTCCACTTAAAAAATAAGCAGAAGACATGAACAGACACTTCAGCAAAGGAGATATTTAGACAGCCAATGAATGGATGAAGAAATGTTTGTGATCATTAGCCATTAGAGATAATGCAAATCAAAACATAAATAAGATACCATATCATCCCTGCAATAACAGCAAAGTTCAATAAGATAGAAAATAACAAAATGCTGGTGAGGATGTGGAGAGATTGGAACTCACATACCTGTTTGTGGGACAGTAAAATGATACAATCACTGTGGAAAACGGCATGGCAATTCCTTGAAAATTGGAAATAGAATTAACATTTGATCCAGTAATCCCATTACTAGGCATATAGCCTAAAGAAGTGTGAGCCAGGACTCAAATAGACATATACACACCATATTCATAAAAACACTATGCAATGGAAAACTATGCAACACAAAAGAATACTGTAGAATCAGTGAAACATCACCTAAAATGGATGAACTTGGAGGATGTTATGCTGATTGAAATAAGTCAGTCACAGAAGGACAAACATTGTATAAGTCCACTATTGTAAAAAGTCAAGGACAGCCATACATACAGAAGGAAATTTTCTTTGTTGGTTACAAGGGATGTGAGGGGAAGGAAGGGAAAATTGCTAGATGGGTAAGAGACAAGCATTGATTTGGGTGAAGGGAAAGGCAATATAAGAAAAGCCAGTACCAAATCAATAACACTAAGGAAAAGGAAGACACATAGAGATGAACAAGTGATACACACAACAAAGATAATACTACATGCATAATACTGCATTATCAGTAATAACAAACATTAATCTACATGTGGATACATACATAGACAGGC
Source organism: Orycteropus afer afer (assembly GCF_000298275.1). NCBI lineage: Eukaryota > Metazoa > Chordata > Mammalia > Tubulidentata > Orycteropodidae > Orycteropus > Orycteropus afer. The sequence continues at coordinate 244,390 of NW_006921713.1, forward strand.
TAAATGACTAGGTATGTTTGAACAAAACATCTATGCCCATGACCGTACATAAGTTTGGAAGATGATATTTCTACATACATATTTGAATGTGTTATAAGAATCTCCAGGAGCTCTAGTAACATAGTGCCTAAGGCTCTTGACTGCTAACCAGAAGGCTGGCAGTTCAACACTCCCCCAGCCACTCCTCAGAAGGAAGGTTGGACAATCTACTTCCACAGTGGTACTGCCTCAGAAACCCAAGGAGGGGTCGTTATGAGTCGGGTCCAACTCAAAAGCACATAACAACAACAACAACCTCAGAATGTCCGTATTTATAATAGAGTTAATGGTGTAAAGTTTTGATAACTTCTTAGCCACATACAAACACCCTCAGGGAATGAGTTACTGAGCCCACAGACTCAGGACCATGGTTTGGGGGACATCAAGCTCAATTGGCATAATATACTACACAAACACATTGTTCTACATCCTACTTTGGTGAGTAGTGACTGGGGTCTTAAAAGCTTGCAAGCAGCCACCTAAGACATAACAATTGGTCTCTCCTCATCCAGAGCCAAGAAAATGAAGAAAACCAAAGACACATGGTAACAATTAATCCATAGGACTAGTAGACTATGCAATCCTCAACCTACATGACCCTGAGACCAGAACTTGATGGTTCCCAGCTACCACTGTTAACTACTTGGGAAGGGATCAGTGTAGGAGATCCAGGATAGAGTGGGAGAAAAACATGGAACAAAACTTGGAATCATAGAAAAAGACAAGGCTTACTGTTCTGATGGAGACTGGTGAAACACCTGAGACCATGGCCACTTGTAACCCTTCGGGCCTGGGATTGAACTTTCTCCCATGGCTTCTAGCCAAACAATAGACAGTATAGAAGGTGAACATTAACAACAAGTAGGTCCACTTCTGAGAACAATCCACCATAGGAGATAAGAAGGGCAGTATTTGCACAGAGAGATAGCTCAGAAGGCAGGAATGCATAAGAAAGAAGGAGACAGGGAAAAGATAATCACAGGGAGGAAGTGGTAAGAGAGCCGTTACATTATGGGGATTGCAATCAATGTCATGAAAGAAAATGTGTCTGAACTGTTGTGTAGAAAATGAATTTGCTCTGTAAACTTTCACCCATAACAACAACAACAGATCTTCAAAATATAAGAAATAATTTCTTTCTATCTATCTATCTATCTATTTATTGTGATTTGGGTGAAGATTTACAGAGCAAATTCACTTTCCATACAGCAGTTCACATACACTTTGTCTTATGACACTGACCACAGTTTACCACAATGCAACAGCTTCCCTCCCACTTCCTCCCCATAGTTACCTCTTCCCAGTGTCCATCCCTCCATGCACTCCTGCCCCCTGAGCTGTCTCACTGTGCATA
>NW_006921713.1:250092-251567 GCF_000298275.1 Orycteropus afer afer
CAGGATTATCTTCTGTGTCTGTGTTAATTGGTTTCCCTTTTCTTTGTTGAAGAGGGTCTGTGCAGTCTTTCTGCCTAGTCCGCCATCTTACTGGCTACCCATAACAAACAATTTAAAGGAAAATAATAACAATATATTGTGCATATATAACACTTGCAGAAATAAAACATATGTCAACAATAGCACAAATCCCAAAGGAAAACAGAAACACACTGTTGTGACTTTCTTATACTATTTGTGAAGTAATATAATACTTAGTGAAGGTAAAACACGATGAGCCAAAGACATATAGTATTAACCCTAAAGTAGCCACAAACAAAAAAAGAAAGAATTATAGCCTATAAATTCACCCCAATACACAAAAAGAGAGATGCAATGAAATGATACAATATAATCAATTAATCAAAAGAAGGCAGAGGAAGCTAACAACAAGCAGATGGGACAAATAGAAAACAAATAAAATGATACACACACACACACAAAGAACACACAAACATTTTAAATATAAAGACATAAATAGTTTGAGGGTAAAAAGGATGGGGGAGATATATCCTGCTAACAGTAATTAAAAGAAAACTGAAACATTTGTAAAATATATAACAAAGCAGATTTGAGAGCAAAGAACATTACTGGGAATAAAAAGGGTCATTTCCTAATGATAAAGGGGCCAATCAAGACAAAACAACAACAACAAAAACAAAAAAACTTACTGCTGTCAAGTCGATTGTCCCCATGGCGACCCCTCCTTGGTTTTCTGAGGTGGTATACCTATGGAACTAGATTGTCCAGTCTTCCTTCCAAGGAGTGGCTGGTGGGTGTGAACCCCCAGCCTTTTGGTTAGCAGTCAAGTGCCTTAGGTAGTATTCCACCAGAATAAAGAATAATCTTAAATTTTAATCCACCATTATGGAAATCCATAATTACACTTGGAGATTTTAACACCCCTCCCTTAATACTTGACAGAACTAGTATACAGAAAATTGGTAAGGCTACAGAAGACCTGAAAGTTATTATCAACCTAACTGACATGTATAGAAAACTCCACCACCACCAGTAGAATACATATTATTTTCTATCAGATCTACCATGTTATGGACCATAAAAAAAATCTCAATACATTTAAAAGGATTCAAATCATATAAAGTTTATTCTCTTACAACAAGTTAAAAATTAATAACAGATAAAACTCTGGAAAATCTCCAAATACTTAGAAATGTAATGACATACTTCTAAGTAGTACATAGTTCAAAGGAGACATTAGAAGAATTTTAAACTTAATGGAAGTGAAACACAGCATTATGGCTTGAATTATGTCCCTGTTCTGGTTACCTAGTGCTGCTCTGACAAGAAAATACCACAAATGGGATGGCCTTAACAAACAGGAGTTTATTCTTACAAGTTGGAGGCTTTAAGTCCAGGTTCAAAGTGCCAGGCTCCAGGGGCTGGGTGAAAGCCCCTCAACCTTGGGGTCCAGC
>NW_006921713.1:251667-253213 GCF_000298275.1 Orycteropus afer afer
TAAGTCCAGGTTCAAAGTGCCAGGCTCCAGGGGCTGGGTGAAAGCCCCTCAACCTTGGGGTCCAGCTCTGCCTCCTGCTCCTGGCCCACTGGAGCTAGAGGCATTTCTTCAGTCAGACAGCTGCTGGGTGCTGAGGCTGAGAAGCCCCAAGTTTGGCAAATAAAAAGGCACAGTTCCAATGTTACCAAACCACATGGCAGGCCACTAACTTAAGTCCACTGTAAGTCCCAAGATCGGCAGAGCATAGCAGGCTGCTGAACAATGACAAGGCTACATGCAGGGTCCAAGCATGCCAAAGGGTGGAGACCATTCTCAAAAATTCTTATTTACAGGAAGGAGACCACATACCCAAAGGCAGCTACTCAGCTGCTCATAGTAGATTCCACCATGGAGTTGATTACCAGTCTCATCATGGGGAATACTACATCCAGCTGCCCAGCCATTCAACCAGGCCTAGCCAAGTTGACGCAAAAACATACCACCACAGTCCCTTAAAAAGATATGTTGAAGTCCTAACCTGTATATCTGTGAATGTAACCCTGTTTGCTAATGGGATCTTTGAAGATGTTATGAGTCAAATTTACATGAGGTTATACTGGATTATGGTGGGTCATAGTCCTATGTCATGGGTCCTTATAAAAGAGAAGAAGATACACAGAGATAGAGAGGGGAAAGTCATGTAAATATGCATCTATAAATCATGGATCACTGGTTGTCACCAGAAACTAGGAGAGAAAAATGGAACACACTCTTTCTCAGAGTCTTCAGAAGGAAATCAAAACTTTTGACACCCTGATATCAATCAGACTCTTAATCTACAGAACTGTTGTTGTTAGGTACCATTGAATTGGCTCCGATTCATAGTGACCTTAAGTACAACAAAAGGAACCACTGCCTGGTCCTGCACCAGACTCACAATCCTTGCTATACCTGAGCCCATTGTTGAAGCCACTGTGTTAAGCCACCTTGGTGAGGGCCCTCTATCGTTGACTCTTCACTTTACCAAACATGATATCCTTCTCCAGGGAATGGTCCCTTCTGACAACAGGACCAAAGTAGGTGAGATGAAGTCTGGCCATTCTCACTTCCAAGGAGCATTCTGGCTGCACTTCCTACAGGGCAGATTGGTTGGTTCTTCTGGCAGCCCATGGTACTTTCAATATTCTCTGCCAACACCACAACTCAAAAGCATCAACTCTCTTTTTGTCTTCCTTATTCATTGTACAGCTATCACATGCATATGAAACAACGGAAAACACCATGGCTTGCGTTAGGTGCACTTCATCTTCAAAGAGACATCTTTGCTCTTCAGCACTTTAAAGAGGTCTTCTGCAGCAGATATGTCCAGTGCAATATGACATTTGATTTCTTGTCTTCTGCTTCCATTGGTGTTGATTATGGAACCAAGTAACAACTTCAATCTTATCTCCATTTATCATGATGCTGCTTACTGGCTCAGATGTGAGGAGTTTTGTTTTCTCTATATTAAGGTGTAATCCATACTGCAGACTGTAGTCTTTAATCTTCATCAGTAAGGGTTTCAAGT
>NW_006921713.1:258856-260255 GCF_000298275.1 Orycteropus afer afer
TTCTATATCCTTCCCTTCAAGGCTCAGGGGTCCAGGATTATCTTCTGTGTCTGTGTTAATTGGTTTCCCTTTTCTTTATTGAAGAGGGTCTGTGCAGTCTTTCTGCCTAGTCCGCCATCTTGCCGGAACTAGGAAGGCTCTTTTGTAATATTCCTAAGGAGGTCTGATGGTGCTATGGTTAAGTAACTGGGATGCTAACCAAAAGGTTGGTGGTTCAAACCCATTAGCTACCTTGTGGGAGAAAGATAAGGCAATCTGCCTTCCTTAAAGACTTCCACAGCCTTGGACACCCTATTGGGGTTACTATGAGTTGGCATAGATTTGAAAGCAGTGGATTTTTCTTTCTTGGTTAATGGGTAATGGTTAATAAGAAAAGCAGATGATGTTAGTTTCCAGGCAACCTCTTTGTTATGCAAACACTGTACTTAAGAAATTTTTATGGAGACAAACAACTGTGATAGGTTGTCACCACATGTAGGAAGTCTCCTCAGGTATCATAAATTGTTCCTTAGGAAAGAAAACAGAATGCAGAGTGTAGTAGAGAGCAATTTCTGACATTCTATAAGGTGATAGAAATAAGAAAAGCTGAAATTTTATGGAAAATGAAGACTATTTGCATTAGGTTGGAGTTTTAACTGAATTGACATATGAGTCTCAATATTTACATCTTATTAACTGATGTGAATGAAGAATATTTAAGCATATTGCCTAAAAAGGGAATTCTTCAAGTCACTAGAACTCAATTATTTAATCTATGTCTGGAATGTTTTGCATAATCAAAGTAAAGTTGTAAATGAAATGTGTCTTTTAAAAAATTTATAAAATTTAAACTTTTAGCTTCTATTTCCTATAGGTCTTTATTGGTTCATAAGTTCTTTTCATTTTTCTATTGTTTTTTCTCTCAGTTTACTTTTTTTTTTCAGGTTAGAATACCTTCTTACCCCTGGTAACCACTAATAATTGAGGAAAATTTAGAGAGAACAGAGATTAGGGTAAAGGCTGTTAGAAAAAAAACAAACCAAGAAACCAAATCTATTGTCACCAAGTCAGTTCTGACGCAGAGGGACCCCCATACGGTTTCCAAGGCTTTATGGAAGCAGAATGCCTCATCTTTTTCCTGCAGAATGGCTGTTGGGTTTGAATTGCTGACCTTTTAGTTAGCAGCCCAATGCCTTAATCACAGAACCACCAGATGAACAGAGAGTTTCAAAATTAAATTTAAATCATATGGAAACTTGCACATTGATGATTATGTTAGCTGAAGAAATGGCAAGTGTCCAGAGTTGTTGAACATTTAGGAAAACAGTCTTTAGCAGAAATTCACTATATTTTTAAGTGAGAACATGTGAAGATCAAATATTTGTCAATTTACCTTCCTCAGTTCAATATAAAGTACTAT
>NW_006921713.1:260355-263303 GCF_000298275.1 Orycteropus afer afer
AATCCATACTGCAGACTGTAGTCTTTAATCTTCATCAGTAAGGGTTTCAAGTTATTTTCACTTTCAGCAAGCAAAGTTGTGTCATCTGCATATTTCAAGTTTTTATCAGTCTTCCTCCAATTCTAATGCCATGTTCTTCTTCATATAGTCCAGCTTCTCAGATTATTTGCTCTGTATACAGATTGAATGGGAGCTCTGGTAGGATAGTACCTAAGGCACTTGACTGCTAATCAGAAGGCTGGAGGTTCAAACCCACCAGCCACTCCTCGGAAGGAAGATGGGGCAATGTACTTCCGTAGTGACACTGCCTCGGAAACCCAAGGAGGGGTCGCTGTGGGTCGGGTTGACTCAACGGCACATAACAACAACAACAATACAGATTGAATAAGTATGGTGAGAGGATACAACCATGACTAACTCTCTTCCTGATTTTAAACCATGCAATATCTCATTTTTCTGTTGGAACAACAGCCTCCTGGTCTATGCATAGGTTCCTCATGAGCACAATTAAGCGTTCTAGAATTCTCATTCTTCTCAATGTTAGTCATAATTTGTTATGATCCACAGAGTCAAATGCCTTTACATAGTCAATAAAACAGAATTAAACATCTTTCTGGTTTCTTTGCTTTCAGCCAAGATACACCTGACATCAACAATGATATCCCTGTTCCATATCTTCTGAATCCAGTTTGCATTTCAGGAAGTTCCTCATCAAATATACTGCTGCAACCATGAATGAATTATCTTCAGCAAGATTCTACTTGTATGTGATAATAATGACACTGTTTGATAATTTTCACATTCTGGTGGATCACCTTTCTTTGGAAGACAATAAAATTCTGTTGTTTTCAGCAACCCAGTTTATAGTATTTTGTTATGGCAGCCCTAGAAACTAAGTAACAAACTTATCAAAATTTGTGAGATTCAAGTAAAGCATTATTCAGACTAAAAATTATAACACAAATGAGCTATATAAGAAAAGATAAAACATACCAAATTAATGGTTTCAGCTTCTATCTTAAGAAACCAGTTAAATAAGAGATAGAAATCTTTAGCATTTTTCATAGATTGTCAGCTTGCTGAAGAAGAGTGAAGAAAACCAAGATGATTTGGAAACAATGAGTCCTAGGATATGATGGACCTTGAGACTAGAAGAACTAGATAGTGCCTAGCTACCAATGGCAACCACTCAGGAAGGGACCTAAACTGGAGATCCAGGATAGAGTGAGAGGAAAAACGTGGAACAAAATTCAAAAACACAATAATGACCAGAATTACTGGTCAGATGGAGTCTAGTGAGACCCTCAAGATTATGGATCTGGGATGCACTTCAAGCCTGTGATAAGACTCACTACCAAGGACTGGTTCTTAGCCCAACAGTTGTAAGATTAACATGCAGAACACCCGACCCAGGGCGATGCACTCATTACTCTATGGAGACAGACCCCTTGGAGCAATCGGCCATGGGGCACCAGAGGGGCAGCATTCACATGGAGGGAAAGATGGACAGAAAGAAGTGGATAACTAAGAAGGGCACAGGGATGGGGCTGGGGATCACATGGAAGAGAGAGGAGAAGGAGGAAGTTAGGGTTGGGGATAGTAATCAGGGAGTGAAACCAAATGTACAGGAACTGTTGAATGTGAAACAAATTCTGCTCTGTAAATTTGTACCCAAAGCACAATTTAAAATAATAACAATAATAATAATAAGAAGAAAGGATCCTCCTGAACCAACAATGTACTACTTTGGTAGATGTGATCAATATGATAATAGCACAAATACTCAGCAAATTTCATAAGAGAAAATGCCTTTTTTTTTTAATCCTTTGCACTTAGTAAATTCTTGATAACCTAAATATTAGAGTATTATTACCTAAAATTTAGTCCTAATGGCATAGTGGTTAAATGCTGGGCTACTAACTTAAAAGTTAGCATTTCATCTCACCAGCCACTCCATGGGAGAAAGATGTGGTGAACAAAAAAAAAAAAAAAAAAAAAAGAGAGAGAGAGAGTCAGCTTGTGGCAAATGCTTTTTGTTTTATTTCATTGGAAAATATTTTCAGTTGTCCATTACAGTTGAAATATTTTTTATCAGGTATAGGATGACTGAAGCCCAGGTGAGTTTTGGGATTATATCAAGGACATGATACACGAAGAAAGCAAAATTTCATTAAAAGGTAGGAAACAAAGAAAAGCCCAAAATGGATGTCAGGAGAGATTCTCAGATTTGCTCTTAAACATACAGTGTTTTATTAGCATTCTTTTATTCCAATAATGTAATTTTAAGCTATACTCGTTTTCTGTGAAACATTGCCTAGAAAGACCCATCAAATGTATTCCTGGCCCGTTAAAAACAACTTTTTATGAGAGACTTGGGCATCTTCTTATGTACCCATTAAATGCCCAAAGTCTAGTGACCACATTCTACTTTTACACCTTCTGAAAGCTACTCTTTACCCAGCTAAAGGGAAATGAACAAAGGGTAGAAGATATCAGGTACCATGTGAAACGCTTGACTTGCTAATATTAAGCCATTATGTATTCCCTGAGAATTTAAAATCGCTCTTGGGACGTCCTGCTACAGTGTGGTAGCATCAACCCACTGCAGTCCATCCCTCCTGCTGATTACAATAAAAAAATCAGGAAATGGGGGAGTGGGGACCTTGACTGAATAATGTGGAATGTAAACAAAAGAAACAGAGTATGGAAAGTGATCAAACCTTAGAGAAGTAACTCATATGAGTATGAGTTTTCTATTTTTTTGTCTTTTTTCTCATGTATATGTGCAACTTTGCCCTGAGGGTGAGTTCTAGTTGCAGAAAAGCAAGATAATAGTGGCATCTTGGACAGCAAAAACTCCAAAATGAACTGAATTAAAGGACTAAAGAATCAAGAAATGGGGCCTTTGATTGCCAGAGAGTGTGAAGGAAATCTCAAAAGTGAGTGAG
>NW_006921713.1:272538-274073 GCF_000298275.1 Orycteropus afer afer
TGTACATATGTGTGTATATATATATATATATATTTACAACCTATAGAAGAATTTAATCTTCCCTCCCATCCCTGGTAATGAGCAAAGAATATTTCCTTCTGTGTATAAACCTTTCCTTGACATTTTACAATAGTAGACTAATACAATATTTGTCCTTCTGTGTTTGACTTATTTCACTCAACATAATGTCCTTCAAGTCCATCCACATTATGTGGTGTTTTGTAGATTCTATACTATTTTTTTAGGAGCTCTGATGGTGTCATGCCTAAGACATTTGACTGCTAACCAGAACGTTGACAATTCAAACCCCCCAAGCCACTCCATGGAAGGAAGACTGGGTAATCTAGTTCTATAAAGATGTACTGCCTCAGAAACCCAAAAAGGGGTGGCTATGAGTCGCTGCATAGTATTCTATTGTGTGTATGTACCACAATTTGTTTATCCATTCCTTGGTTGATAGGCACTTAGGTTGTTTCCATCTCTTTGTTATTGTGAATAGTGCTTCAATGACATGGGTGTCCATGTATCTGTTTATGTCCTGCATCTCATTTCTTTAGGATACATACCTAGTAATATGATTGCTAGATCAACTGGTATTTCTATTTCCAACTTTTTAAGGAATCATCATACAAATTTCTACAGTGGAAAAACCAACATTCATTTATTTTAAACAAACACTTACTGGTGGCACAATGGTTAAGTGCTCAGCTGCTAAGCAAAAGGTTGGTTGTTGGAACCCACGAACTGCCCTGCAGGAGAGATCTGATCCTATAAAGATTCCCCAAACCCAAACCAAACTCATTGCCATCAAGTTGATTCCAATTCATAGAGACTCCCATTGGGTTTCCAAGGCTGTAAATCTTTGTAGAAGATTGCCTCATCTTTCTTCCATGGAGTGGCTAATGAGTTCAAACCACAAACCTGGTTGGTAGCCAAATGCCTTAACCACTACTCCACCAGTGCTTCTTTCATAAAGATTAGGAGCTCTGGTGGTATAGTGCTTACAGCATTTGACTGCTAACCAGAAGGTTAGCAGTTAAAACCCACCAGCCACTCCTCAGATAGAAGATGTGGAAATCTTGTGGAGCACTTCTACTCTGTTCTATAGGGTCCCTATGAATCAGAATCAACTGGATGGCACACAACAGCAACATTATCTGCATTGTGAGGTATACATAATGGATTTCCCACCATTCTTACACTAAGTAAACTTTTGGTCCAATTGGAACTAAAAGGTGAATGGGAATGATAAAAGTTTCAAGAGTTGAGATAAGACAATGAATGCCAAATTGGTGGGGTGGAGCTTCAGAGAGAATGAACTGTTTGAGTTGAGTCTTGGAAGGTTGGAGTGGATGGAGAAGGTAAATGGGAGCAGAATGAGATAACTAGAATAAATGATATGCATTTGGTCAGCAATAAGTGAACCATCTAGACTATAATACAAGTTTTGAGTTGGGGAGGGGATATTTGAAAAGTGGGTTACAGCTATATTGTACAAAATCTTGAATTTTAGGCTAAGGAATTTGAAGTTACAG
>NW_006921713.1:277264-278187 GCF_000298275.1 Orycteropus afer afer
TGAGTGAAATAAGTCAATCACAAAAAGACAAATATTGTATTAGTTCGTTATTGTAAAAGTTAAGAACAGGTTTATCTATAGAAGGCATTTTCTTTGTTGGTACCAGGGGTGGAAGGGGAGGGGAGGGAACGCTGTTAGATAGACAGAGATAAGTGTTGATTTGGGTAAAGAGAAAGGCAATGTACCAAATGTGAGTGACCCATACGGCAGCACTGAGGATGAGAAAGACATAGAGAGGTACATGGGAGGTATAGACAACAAATATGAACCCTTTTGCTCATACAGTACTGTGTTGTCAGTGAAGGCAAACATAGGTATATGGGTGGATAGATGGGTGGACAGGCTGAACGATTAAGTATGTCTATGAAATGGGAAGTGTATCCAAGAACATATATAGGGTTGGCAGACAAAAGTCCCATAAGTTTATGTGAATGAGCAGAATTTCCAGGTATATAGTAGAGCTGACAAGGGGCAAGGTTGTGGTCACTGCTTGGTCACAGCCAGCTACCCAGAGGGACCGAGTAGTTGAATCTGTGGGCTTGGGACCATAGTTGCAGGGGACATCAAGCTCAAGCTCAACATACTATACAAAACATTGTTCTACCTCCTTCTTTGACGAGTAGCGACTGAGATCTTAAAAGCTAGCAAGCTGCCATCTAGATGAAACGATGGGTCTCTCCTTGTCCAGAACAAAGAAGAATGAAGAAAACCAAAATTCATGGAAACAACTAGTCCTAGTGACTGGTACACCATCCAATCTGCAGCCTATATGACTATGAGAACAGAAGAACTAGATGGTGCCCAGCTACCACTGTCATCCATTTGAAAGGGGATCTACATAGGAGATCTTTGATAGAGAGGGAGAACAATGTGGAACAAAACTCAAAATCATTTGGAGGAAAAAAAAAGGGGGGGGGGACCAG
>NW_006921713.1:278662-283388 GCF_000298275.1 Orycteropus afer afer
TTTTTTTTTTTCTTTTTTAAACAAAGCAGCAGTACACTATATTTCAAATTGTTGAGTTCAAAGAAATGGCAAGATATCAAAGTGTAAATGCCTGTAAGGCAGTTGGAAATATGTAAATGGAGCTCAGAAAAAGATTAAAAGTAGAGATATAAATTTAAGAGTATTTCCTATAATTTTGAAATCTCAAGGCTGTTTAAAATTTCTTAGGAAATTAGTTTAAAGAGATAAAACCTTGAATATTAGAAAATTTTCATATTTAAAGACCGAGGATGATGCCTACATTTGTTAAGCAATGACAAACATTATCTAATTTAAATTTATGAGAGGTAGGTAAAATTCAGGAAGAGTGCTGTTAAAGACATTTAAAGAACATATTGACAATGAAGTTTAATGGAGATCCTGGGAATAGAACTTTTCAAGAAGGAAAGGCTGGTTAAACTTGTTGATGATTGGAGAGAGATCAATACTAACAGGATTCTAGAACAATTTATAGTTTCTTTAAGAAATAATTGGTAATCTTTGAGGGTCAATATTTCCTTGGTTAAAAAAAAAATCATGAAACACAATAGAATATCTACACTGGGCAGGGTATTCCTCACTATCCATAATGTCATAAAGGGCCAACTCTGAAAGAACAATTTTGTATTCATGGAATATGGCCCTAATGAAATATATGGAGAATTGTTTTTTATTATAAAACTGTCCTTTATCAATTAATTGCACTTACTTAGATTGAAGTACATTTAGGATGTAACAATGGCAAATTCCCTTTAAAAATTTAGATTTGAAAAGTAAAACAAAATAATTGGGATAGTCAGAAAATTTAGTCAACTTAGTATAAAATGATAAAGCTAAAGAATGCAGCAGAATATTTTTATTTTTTTATGTCAAATATTGCTGTCATTTGTGCCTTATTTTTACAATTCTCTTTTGTTATTTTCAGCAGGTATTTTTTGTCTTACTATAACTGGCATCACAGTTCACTTGGTGTCAAGTACAGAACTCACATTATATGTGGAGTACCATTCAAGGGGTATTTAACCACTTAGGAAATGTTTCTCAAAGTGTGGTCCATGGACCACTGGCATCAGAGATGCCAGTAAAAAGCAGATGTGATTCAACCTAACTTTTAGAAATCAAAATTGCTGGGAGTTGGCCCAGTAAACTTTACTTTAAAAACAAGAAGGCTACATACATACCCATGAAAAGTGTAATACATTTTTAAAGAATTTAATACAGTTTTACTGTGTATGTGCTTAGCCTTGTTTCCTGTTATGTTTGAAGTTCTACTTCTTTCTCTCTTCTGTTAATTTCCATATAGTAACTATTTTCTCCCATTTTGTGTCTTATGAGAGTATAAAATTTGAAGTGGTTCCTGTTTTCCTTGACATTACTTGATTCTCATTTGAAGTAATTTATTTTTCTGTTACAGATGAAGAGATACTGAGATTGTAGGTAGGTTCAATATCAGAAGAGTCTGGCATCTTTATTGATTATTCTATGAGCTTCCGGAATGTTCCTATTAAGGAGCAGGAGAGAGTAAAACAAGTCAAGAAACGACAATAGGGAAATCTGTAAGATCAGAGAAAAATGCACAAAGAGACATTGGGGAAGTCAATGAAAGAGAGTTTTTTATAGTGGACTATATGGGAAAATGCTAGAAAGATATATTTTAAAAATATTTCAAATACAATGATTGTTGTCAGTTTGTCACATGCACTAAAATATTATTTTTTAGAAAATCTTCTACATAACTAGATTGCTTCATCAGTCTCTGTTCGCTGGAGTAAATCATATTGTACTGCTTTGAAATGAAAAGACTTTTAGCAATTTTGTTTTAGCTTGTGATCTCACAGGAGAGAAGTAATACTTTGCAAAGCTTCAAGGATTTAATATAAGATAAACAATTTTTTTCATCAGACTTAATATAAAATATAACAGAACTATAAGCATAATAATTCATTTTAATATTAAAATAAAGTCGAGTAAAACTTTGTAGTCTGATTAGTTTGGTATGTGAAATTATGAAAGGCTCAAAAATAAATAACAATTAGTTAAAACTTGAAATAGGCAAAGAAAATATGTTTAGAATTTATAGATAGATTTTTCTGTCATTTATATTATAATGTTATCTCTTGTCTGCAGATAAGCAGAAAAAATAATCTTTTAAAAGAAGCTATGAAAAATGTAAGACATGAGAACTTTATTCCAATGATGTTTGGAAGGTGAAAAGATTCTAATTCTTAGTTGTTTACATCAGAAGTAAGTTGATATTCTTTCATTTAACAAAGCATTCATTAAGCACCTACTATGTACTTGGCACTGTTCTAGGCTCTAGGGTTACAACAGTGATACAGGACAGTGGAGAAAATAAAGTAAGAAAGAAAGAGTAGAAGTGGCCACAAAGAAGGGTAGTATTAGTTTCACATATAGGAGTCAGAGCGGGTTTCACTGAAAAAAAGTGACAATAAAACTAGTCATTCTGGAAATATGGATTCATTTAGCCATAAATAATTTGTACCAAACCATAAATGTGGGGAAGAACATTCCAGATAAACTGAACAGCAGATGAAAAGATCCTGGGTCAGTGACATGTTTGCCATTTTCAATAAAAGCAAGAAAGTCACTGAGCCCAGGGTGGAGTGATTGAAGGGGTCAATAGTAAGAGATGAGGTTAGTGAGATGAAGGGGCTGGATTGCTATAGTCTCATCAGTCATTAATAACTACCTCATAGGTCCTTGGCTTTCATTACAAGTGAAATGAGACTCGTTTCCCAGAAAAATATGAAGAGAATAATGACAGGATCTGGGATCAGGTAGAGTAGTGCTTAAGGCATTTGACTGCTAACCAGAAGGCTGGTGGTTCAAACCCACCAGCTACTCCTTGGAATGAAGGTTGGGCAATCTCCTTTTGCAGAGATACCACCTTGGAAACACAAGGAGGGGTTGCTGTGAGTCAGAAATGACTCCACAGCAGTGAGTTTGGTTTGGTTTTAACAGGATCTAATTTTATTCTCAGGAGCTCTGGAACAGCCTGTCTGCTGGAGTGCTGTTGTCTAGTTGCCACTGAATCAACTCTGATTCATGGAGACCCCATGTGTGCAGAGTAGACTGCTTCATAGAGTTCTTGAGGCTGTAATCTTTTGGAAGCGGATCACCAGGCCTGTTCTTCAGGAACCTCTTTGTGTTCAAACCACTAACCTTTTGGTTAGTAGTCAAGCATTTAATCATTTATACTACCTGGGGACTCTAGCTATTTGGTTGTTGTTGTTGTTGTTGTTGTTGTTATGTGCCATGGAGTCAGACTCAACTCATAGCAACCCCTCCTTGGGTTTCCGAGGAGGTATCACTACAGAGGTAGATTGCCCAACCTTGGAGTGGCTGGTGGGTTTGAACCACCTTCTGTTTAGCAGTCAAGTGCCTTAAGCACTACACTACCCGAGCTCCTAGCTATTTGGTTGTTGTTGTTGTTATGTGCCATCGAGTTGGACCAGACTCATAATGACCCCTCCTTGGGTTTCCGAGGTGGTATTACTATGGAAGTAGATTGCCCAGGAGTGGCTGGAGGGTTTGAACTGCCAGCCTTCTGGTTAGCAGTCAAGTGTCTTAGGCACTATGCTACCAGAGCTCCTAGCTGTTTGGTTAGGAAGAGATTATATGCAAGTGATAGCAGAAGCAGGAAGAGCTGTTTGAGGCTACAGCAGTAATTCAAGTGAAAGATGATGGTGGCTTGAACCAATGGTGATAGCAGTTGAAGTGGTGAAAAATGGTGGGATTCTGAATTTATTTTGAAAGTAGAGTGACAAAGCTTCCTGATAAATTGGATTTAGATTGCCAGAGAAAGAGAGGAGCCCAAATGACTCTAAGAATCTTAACCTAAGCAATTAAAAGGATGAAGGGACTATTTACTGAGAAGAGAAAGATTGCAAAAGAAGTAGATGTAGGTGGATAGTAACTGGAAGTTTGATTTGGGCCATATTTTGTCTGCAATGCCTATTATTTCCACCAGAATTGTTAAATAATCAGTTGTGTATATAATTCTGGATTTCAGGGGAGAGTTCCAAAGTGGAGTTATAAATATGGAAGACAAAGATATGTAAATCCATGAGGTTGGATGACATCATCAAAGAAGTGAGTGTAGGATAAAAAAGAAGAGGCCTAGAACTGAATTTCAAGGCATACTAATGTTAAGAGATCAGGGAAAAGAGAAGAACTAGTAGGTAAACTGAGAAGTCAAATTCAGGTAATGTTTCTTCAATATTAACTTTTTTTCTGAAGGCAATGGCATTATATAAGCTATAGTGACCCTAAGTGGTTTTCAGTTTTTATAGGATTCATGTGGATATTTGCTATTTGTTCCTTACTTGCTCTAAACCTTAAACTCTTGCTTTTGTTCACTCATTCCCCTTCCTTGATGTCTGTATCACATACTTTTCAAATATTTTTATTGGTAGTGTAACTTAATCTGAGTGTAAAATGCATTTGTGAAAACTGTCAAAAGTAATTTGAGGATTCATCTGATAAATAAAATGGGTGACCAAGTTGGTTAATATTGTTTTTCATCAAAAGTTAGGCATGGCCATACAGTAGCATCAAAAAACTTACTGTGTGGTTTATATGCAGAATCTAAAACCAATTTCAATAGATGTGTTATAAAGTGTTTTGAGCAATGACAACACTTCAGGAATAAATATATTGTATCCAGGAGGATTATTTTCAAGGAAAA
>NW_006921713.1:283698-294471 GCF_000298275.1 Orycteropus afer afer
CCATTCTCATTTAAATTATCTTATGAAAAGTGAATGATAATTGTATTAATGAATAAGAGGGTCTACAAAAGAACATTTTAAATACTTACACAGATATTACGAAAGTTTCTGACAGAACAATACCACAAACAAATATCTTGGATGTCTAGCAATACTAAATTTGTAACTGTATTATCTCCAGAAAATTATGCCAACTATTTGTTCACAGAACAGACATTTTTGAGTTCTAGTATGTTCTGGATTAACAGCATGTTGAAAAGGGTTTGCCCCTTTATATTCTTCCAAGAGCATCCTGACAGATTTACATGCATAAAGGACTGAGCCAGAATAATTCTACTGACTTTCACCATACCATTGTTGTCTCTTAGGGAATCTTCTGTGTACTGTGGCATGGTGATTAAAGCATTCAGCTGCTAACTGAAAGGTCGGCTGTTCAAACCTACCAGCTGCTCCATGGGAGAAAGATGTGGCCGTCTGCTTCTGTAAAGATTTATGACCTTGGGACCCCGAGGGGCCAGTTCTGCTCTGTCCTATAGAGTTGCTGTGAATTGGAATCATCTTAATGGCAGTGACTGGTTTTGGATTTGGCATCAACAGTCAGATCATTAGTCACTTACCCTGTGACATAGTAAGCTCCCTTTCTCATGACAATGTACAATTGTCATCCTTACTTCTGAACTGACCTATCCTTAGGGAGGAATGAGATGATCAGAGAGGAGTTTTTGTCATTTCTTAGAGGCTAACTACAAATGTTCCATGTTCTGGAGATACAAAGATAGGGTTTTTGTCTTCAAAAATCTGAAATTTACATGAGCAATTATATATGATATGTTAACTGTTATGGTGGTGTAAACACAAGGCACAGTGAGAATCTGGGTGGAAACCCTATAGTTCCTGGCTTCACAGAGCAGGTGGTGACACTATACAAAGAGGCAAGTTAACTATGCCTAAGCTCAGCATGATCAGATATAAGTAAATTCTTGGACCCAGTCATTTTCTTTTAGTATTTAATGCCCTAGCTGTCTCTTTGTCAAAACTTTTCATTGTTTTTTTCTTACACTTTATTTTGAATAAAGTCTAATTTTTATTCTAGGCCTTTTTCTACAAAATATAGTATAGTCTTTACCCCAAGGATCACACTCATACTGAGACTAAAAACATTATGATTGGCTCATTGTTTGTCCCTTAAACTTGGTTCTAGACCCATTCCTCTCACTAATGTTGGTATTAATTGCCTAAAGTAGGCAAACAATTTCTAACTGTAACTACATGTTTCTTTTCACAGGTAATGAACTTACAATGTTCTTCATGTGTTTCACTAGTATTGTCAGCTTCATATTCTCATATGATATGACTAACTGCACCTTAGGCTTCTTGTCGGTCAACTTCTCACCTGATAAAACAATAGAATTTCAGAGAGTTAAATTGGAAGTGACTCAGCACAGGATAAATCCAACATTTAGACTAACACAGGAGCAATGAATAATATATAAAATAAACATTCTTCAGATAAATTTGAAATCGTAATTGTATTCAGGAGGCTGGTTTGGTTAGATAAAAGGTGGGATTTGTCTCTAATCTTCATGAACCAATTCTTCTTCCTAACATGTCCTGTTTTGGTTTAGATCATTTTTTACTACAGTTTTCTCTTTAATGTTCACTATTAGAAATTTAAAGAATTAGAGCATGAAGTTAAAAGTGTGGGTTTTAGAAGTCAACAGTTTGAGGTTCAAGTCCCAGCACTGCTACTTATAATTGTCATCATGAGTAAGTTAATCAACATTTTGTAAAATTGACATAACAGTTACCTACTGCAGGATAGCTGAGATGATAACTGGTAAGATTCGCTAACTTATCACATGGTAAGCTGTGAAAAAATGTACGTAATTACTAATAGCTACATATTTGCACACATCTCCTCCTTTCTCTTCCACAGCACTGAGTTCAGACTCAGAATGTTTGGGACAGTTTTTGCCCTCCCCTACAACCCAAATCTAGTTGCACTCAGTTACCAAAACAATCTTCCTACAGCAAAGTATCTTCCATAGCTTTCCATTGCTTATGAAGAAAAAGGCTGTAATACTCAGCCTTGTATTGTTGGCACATATTAATGTTTGTTTTATTCCCCACTAATATTCTATACTTTAGTCCATGTGTTCAGTTTTACAAATCCTCTCCAATAAAATCTGCAAAAGCCAGAACCTATGTGAGGTGGAAACCTGTCAGAAAAGGAAAACACAAATATTTCCACTAAAATGAGTGATAGAAAAGTGGTAACCTTTCTCCCCGTCAAAGGCAGAAAACTTGTGAGTCCAGGAGAAATAAGGCAGTCTCATTGAATTCCAGTGCTGATAGGTTTCACTGTATCTCCTTCCAGACATTGTTTATATTATTCCCTTCATTTGAAATGATCTCTTGCCCCCACTTTTGGCCATTGAACTTTTATTCATGTTAATTATTTTTTTACACAGTAGATTAAAATCCTCTAAGGGTTTAATTTATTTCCTATATCCCCATGGGACATAAATCAGTGCTTGCTCCATAAAGCACTTACCAAATATTTATTTAATAACAAAAATAACCTCAATTTTCCATTTGAGTAATATGTATCATCATTAAAATGCATATTTTAATTTTTCAATTATAAATTTCTGGTGTATAGCCCAAGGATTAAACATAATTTACAGTTTTTCTAGTATTTTCTTTGATATTCTCCAATTGTATGTTTTCTGAGAAATATAGAAAAAAAAAATTATTAATAAGGAAATTGGCAAAATTATACCGTAGGCTCAGTGTGGTGTACATCGGTTTCTGATGGCCAGTCATGACTCATCAATCATCTCTAACTTTTGGAAATTAAACCTAAGATGTGTATTTTCTTCCTGAAAGTCTTTTATATGTTTGCAAAAGTAGTTTAGACATTGCAAGTATACACTGCAAGTCTACCACTCGTTGGTCAGTTTGTTGTACTGTGGTGGCTTGTGTGTTGCTGTAAGGCTGGAAGCTATTCCTCTGGTATTGCAAATAACAGCAGGATCACCCATGGTGGACAGGTTTCAGAAGAGCTTCCAGATTAAGACAGACTAGGAAGGAGGACCTGGTGGTCTACTTCTGAAAAAATTGGCCAGTGAAAACCTTATGAATAACAGTGGAACATTGTCTTACATAGTGCCAGAAGATGAGCCCTTCAGGTTAGAAGGCATTCACAATACTACTGGAGAAGAGCTACTTCCACAAAATAGCATCTGCCTTAATGACATGGATGAAGTAAAACTTTTGGGACCTTCACTTGCTGATGTGGCATGGCTCAAAATGAGAAGAAACTGCTGCAAACATCCATTAATAGTTGGAATGTGGAATATATAAACTATGAATCTAGGAAAATTGGAAGTTTTCATAAATGAAATAGAACACATAAAGGTTTGTATCCTAGGCATTAGTGAGCTGGAATGGACTGGTAATAGCCATTCTGAATAGGGCATGTGGTCTACTATGCCAGGAATGACAAATTGAACAGGAATGGTGTCACATAAATTGCCAAAAAGAACATTTCAAGAGATCCTGAAGTACAATGCTGGTAGTACTAGGATAATATTCATATGCCTTCAAGGAAGATCAGTTAATATGGCTATTATCCAAATGTAGGCAACCACCACTAATGCCAAAGATGAACAAATTGAATATTTAATATCAACCTCTGCAGTCTGAAATTTATCAACATGCAATCAAGAGGCATTGATCATTATTGATTATTAGAATGTGAATGTTGGAAACAAGGAAGAAGGATCAGTATCTGGAAAATAGCAACTTAGTGAAAGAAATGATGCCAAAGATGACATAATAGAATTCCACAAGACCAATGATTGATTAATTGCAAATACCTTTTTGCAACAACATAAACAGTAACTATACACATGGACCTTAAAAGGAGCTCTGGTGGTATAGTGGATAAGGCACTCGACGGCTAACTGGAAAGCCAGCAGTTCAAGTCCACCAGCTGCTCTGTGGAAGGAAGATGGGGAGATCTACTTCCTTAAAGATTTACAGCCTCAGAAACCCAGTGGGGGTCGTGATGGAATACACAGGAGTCAAATCATCTACAATTATGGAGAGATGATGGAGAAATCAATATCTTCAGTCAGGAGGAGGCTAGAGGCTTACTACAGAAGAGATCATCAATTGGTTATATACAAGTTCAAGTAGAAGCTGAAGAAATTTAAAACAAGTCCCTGAGAGCCAAAGTATGATCGTGAGTATATCCCACCCAAATTTAGAGATCAACTCAAGAACAGATTTGACACACTGAATACAAATAATCAAAAGCTAGATGAGCTGTGGGATGACATCAAGGAAATCATATATAAAGAAAGTAGTAGGTCATAAAAACAAAGAAAAGTCCAAAATGAGTGTCGGAAGAGACTCTGAATCTTGCTCTTAAATGTAGAGTAACTAAAGGGAATGGAAGAAATGAAGTAAAAGAGATGAACAAAAGATTTCAATGGGCAGTTTGAGGAGACAAAGGAAAGCATTAAAATGAAATGTGCAAAGACCTAGAGTTACAGGGTAGAACATGCTTAGAATTTCTCAAACAGAAAGAACTGAAGAGAAAATTCAAGCCTTGAGTTACAATACTGAAGGATTCTATGGACAATCTATTGAATATGCATTTTGATGCATGAAGCATCAAAAGAAAATGGAAGGAATACAGAGTTATTGTACCAAAAAGAACTGGATCGATAATACTAAAGAAAGAAGTCCAATTGACACTGAAGGTATTGGAGAAAAAGAAGGCTCTAAGAGTTGACAGGGGAGCTCTGGTAGCATAGAGGCTAAGACACTTGCCTGCTAACCAGACGGCTGGCGGTTCAAACCCACCAGCCACTCCTCGGAAGGAAGGTTGGGCAATCCTACTTCAATAGTGATACTGCCTTGGAAACCCAAGAAGGGGTCGCTATGAGTCGGGTTTGACTCAACGGCACATAACAACAACAACAACAACAAGAGTTGACAGAATATCAATTGAGAGGTTTCGACAGATGCAATGTGGGATGTGCTCACTCATCTATTCCAAGATGTGGAAGACAGTTACTTGGCCAACTGATTGGAAGAGATTCATATTATTGCCCATTCCAAAGAAAGGTGACTAAATGGAACACATAAATTATTGAACAATATAATTAATACCACATGCAAGTAAAATTTTACTGAAGATAATTCAAAAATGGTTGCAGCAGTACACCAACAGAGAATTGCTAGAAATTCAAGCCAGATTCAGAAAAGGACACAGGATAAGGGATATCATTGGTGATGTCAGATGGACCTTGGCTGGAAGCACAGAATACCAGAAAGATGTTTACCTGTTTTTTATTGCCTATGCAAAGATATTTGACTGTGTGAATCTTAACAAATTACAGATAACATTGCAAAGAATGAGAATTCCAGGACTCCTAATGGTGCTCATTAACACTGTAAAAGATCAAGTGGCAACTGTTCAAGTAGAACAAGGGGATACTGTGTGGTTTAAAATCAGGGAAGGTGTGTGCTAAGGTTGTAAGATTGTATTCTTTCACCATTCTTATTCAGTATGTATGCTGAGTAAATAATCCAAGAAGCTGGACTCTATTAAGAAGAATGCATCATCAGGATTAGAAGAAGACTCATTAACAACCTGTGATATGTAGAGGACCAAAACCTTGCTTGCTGAAAGTGAAGAGGACTTACACTTATTGTTGAAGATCAAAAACTATAGCCTTCATTATGGGTTACACTTCAAAATAAAGAAAAAAAAAAAGTCCTCACAACTAGACCAATAAGCAACATCATGATAAATGGAGAAAAATTAGAAGTTATCAAGGATTTCATTTTACTTGGAATCCATAATCAACACCCATGGAAGCAACAGTCAGGAGATCAAGTGACATATTGCCCTGGGCCAATCTGCTACAAAAGACCCCTTTAAAGTGTTAAAGAGCAAAGATGTCACTTTGAGGTGCACCTAACCCAAGCCATGCTATTTCAATTGCCTCATATGTATGTGAAAGCTGGACAATGAATAAGAGAGATCGAAGATCAAAGAATTGATGCCTTTGAATCATGGTGTTGGCAAATAATATTGAATATACCATGGATTGTCAGAAGAACAAACAAATCTGTCTTGGAAGAAGTACAGCCAGAAGGCTCCTCAGAAGCAAGGATGGTAAGACTTTTCTTGTACTTTGGTCATGATATCAAGAGAGACTAGACCCTAGAGAAGGACATCATGCTTAAAGCACAGGCTCAGCAAAAAAGAGGAAGACCCTCAACAAGACTGGTTGACATAGTGGCTGCAAAAATGGGCTCAAACAGCAACAACTGTGAGGATGGTGCAGGACCTGGAAGTATTTCGTTCTGTTGTCCATAGGGCAGCTATGAGTTGGAACCAATTTGATGGCAACTAACAACAACAAACAAACATTGCACATAGGTAACATTGATTAAATTTAGTTTCATGATGTGAATTATTAACATTAGAGTGTTTCTTACATCTGAGAAACCAAACCTACTCTCATCAAGTTGATTCTGACTCACAATGACCCTGTAGAACAGAGTAGAATTGCCCCCATAGGGTTTCCAAGGCTGCAAATATTTACAGAAGCAAATTGCCTCATCTTTCTTCAGCAGAGCAGCTGGTGGATTTGAACTGCCTACCTTTTGGTTAGTAGCTGAGATCTTTAACCACTGTGCCACCAGAGCCCGTTCACATCTGTCATGGATTGAATTGTGTACCCCTAAAGTTTGTGTCAACTTGGCTGGGCCATGATTCTCAGTGGTTTAGAAGTTATGTAATGATATAAGATGGCAGATATGTAACCATACCCCATGATGTGATCTGATGTAATAAACCAATCATGTGTAAAATGATTAAGATTAAGGATAAATTATAACACCTTTAGTCCCATTACAGACTTGATCCAATGTAAAGGGAGCTTCCATGGAGTGGGGCCTGAAACACCTTTTATCTTATAAGAGATTAAAGAAGAGAGAAAGGAGCATAGAAGAACACACTACCACCAAGAGAGAGGTGCCAGGGGCTGAATGTATTCTTTGAACCCAAGTCTCTGCATTGGGTTCCTCCTAGGGAAAAGAGACACAGAGAGAAAAAGTCTTTACCTACAACCAGCACTCTGAACTTGAATATCCAGCCTCCTAAACTATAAGAAAATAACTTTCTGTTTGTTAAAGCCAGCGATCTGTGATATGTCTGTCATAGCAGCACTAGAGAACTAAGACATCTGAAATGATAATTATATAAATATAATAAAATGTTCTGAAATAAATAACTTGATAATGACAGAGAAACATTGTCAGTTAGAGATACTATACAGTAATTTTGAGTGAAAAATGTGGTTGAAATATTGATATGAGTGTGTTAAAAATGCTGATGACTTGTGATGTAAAATGAATATTATTATTTTTTTTCTCCTGCAGATCCTAAATGAATATTATTTTTTAATTAAAAAGTGAAAAGATTATTAAATAGAAACTCAATGTTTAATCAAATGAGTTTTAATTCAAAGGTAGGAAATGAGCATAAATTTATAATTGAATGCCTAAATAATAACTATACAAATAAAGGAATTACTTGAATGGACTGAAGTATATATTCTACTCTAGACCTCATGTGCAAGATTAGTTATTAGATTACTCATTAAAACATGCCAGAGTTCAGAGCTCAGTAAAAATTCAGGCCACTGGGAAGTCTCTGTAGTCATTGTAGTAGTAGCAGAAATACATAATATTTCTAGAACCCTCGCTGTGTGCCAGATTTTGGGCTAAGACCTTTGTGTACATTAATTCACTAAATCTTCATAGCAAATCTATTAAATTTGTATTATCTTTATTTACACATGAAGAAACTGAGACTTAGAGAAGCCAAATAAATTGGTCTTAGGTCATGCTGATAACAAATGGTGTGGGGTTAAATGATCTCCAAAGCTTAGGCTCTTAAAACACATGCTCAAAAGGGGCAAAAATGGGAGCCAAAACTCAGGAAAATGGTTTAAATGAAGAATCCCAGAGAGGGCAAATTTTGAGAATAGCTTTATATGGACAAGAAAATGCTAGAATATTTTGGTCTTCAACTTCAAGTTAGTCTGGGGAGTCTGGGGAATTTTGGTCATGCTAAACTAAATTTGTAGTAACTCCAACAACTTTGAAAATATTAACGCTCCTAAGGATAACTGTGTTGAGATTCTTGAATGCATGGCACCACAAACATGCATTGCTTTATTGTGTATGATGCAATTGGCATTAACAATAGCATTTTAAAATTTTAACTCTTTTAGTTGATTATATATGTACATGCAGGACCTCTGGTAGCATAGTGCCTAAGGCACTTGACTGCTAACCAGAAGGCTGGCAGTTCAAACCCACCAGCCACTCCTTGGAAGAAAGATGGGGCAATCTACTTCCATAGTGGTACTGCCTCGGAAACCCAAGGAGGGGTCGCTATGAGTCGGGTCCGACTCGACAGCATATAACAACAAAAAACAACATATTTACATGATTTAAAAATAAAAATTACTTAAAACATATATAATAAAAATTTTTCCTTCTGTTCTTAGTACCTTTGCACCTAGTTCCCCAACCATTATACCATTATTGTGTTAGTTTCTACACATTTCTCCAGCTTTCTAAATATTCTTCCAGAGTTTCTCCATATAAGCAAATATGAATAAGTATACTTATTCATCCTCCATAGTGCACAAATGGCATAGAATATTTACTATGCTGAACAAAGATCTTGGAGATATTTCTATATCAATAAATACAGAGCTTCTTTCTTTCTTTCTTTTTTATAGTTTCACATTATTTCATTCTATGGATGCACCATATTTTATTTAACAATTCCCTAATGATGGTCAGGTGGATTGTTTCCAATCTTTCATAATGATTACAAACTACATTGCTATAAACCATCTTGTACATACCTCATTTTGTACTTGTGTACAAATATCATTAATTTCTAACAGCAGAATTACTGCTCCTAAGGCATTAACATTTGTAGTTTTGATAGATGTTGCCTATTACTTTCCATAGAGAATATACCAATTTGCATTACCACCAGCAGTGTATGAGAGTGCCTGTTGTTTCCTAACCAAGGTTGTTAATTAAAATTTTGGATTTTTGCCAACCTGATGCATTAAAAAATGGTGTCAATGTAATTTTAGTTTGCATTTCTATGAATGAAGTTGACTATCTTTTCATTTGTTTAAGAGTCACTGCATTTTCTCATTTGTGCATTATCTTTTCAATGCTTTACTCAATTTTCTGCTGGGTTTTTGTTCTTTGGTTTACCAATGTCTAGAAGATGGTTATATATTAGGTAACCCATCTTTTGTCTGTATTGAATTGCAAATATTTCACCCATTTTATCACTTATCTTTTTTTCCCCTTTTTCAACTTTGCCATAGAGTTTTACACCAGGCAAATTTTTAGTGGCTTCTAGATTTGAATTCACAGCTAGAACTGCTTATTTAAAGATTATAAAGGATGTTTTCTTCACAACATTTACAGTTCCATTGTTTAATTTAAATTTGTTAATCCATTTGAATTTTATTATGGCATATAGCTTAAGGTATGTTATCCCAACACCATGTGCTGTTGGTGAATTATCCCCACTGGTTTGATCACATGCTAAATTCCTGAGTGCACTTGAGTCTATTCATAGATATTCTAATTGGTTCTGTTAATTCATGTACCAATACCATACTGTTTTAATTGTTGAGGTTTTATGATATGTTTTTATCTGGCAGGGCTAGTCTCACCTTATTACTCTGCTTTTGCTAAATTTTCCTGGCTATTCTTTGTTTATTTTCCACTGTGAACTGTATAACTAGCTTATCTAGTTAAAAAAGAAATCTATTAGTTTTAAAAATTATATTATGTTTCAAAATAAACTTAGAAACATCTGACAACTTAATCTTTAATTTTCCTATTCGAGAAAATGATTCATCCTTCAATTTCTTCAAGCCTTTAAAATCCCTCAGTAATGTTTTAAAGTTCTCTTATTTGGTTTTGCAGATTTCCCGTTAGAATTATTCCTAGATATTTTCTTTTTTTGTTGCTATTGTTAATGGGACCTTTTCTTCAATTATACATTCTATGTAGTTGTTCAGGAGCCCTGGTAGCATAGTGCCTAAGGCATTTTACGGCTAACTAGAAGGCTGGTGGTTCAAACCCACCACCCACTCCTCAGAAGGAAGATTGGGCAATCAACTTTTGTAGAGATACCTCCCCGGAAACTCAAGGAGGGGTAGCTATGAGTACGATCCAACTCGACAACAGTGAGTTTTGTGTTTTTGGTTTATGTAGTTGTTATTTTTATGTATAAATGTAATAGATCAATACATCAATTAGCACCTGAAATTTTCTTATCATTTGTGATAGATTATTGGTTAATTCTAGTTTTCTAGGTGTTCTGGATACCAAGTGCTGCTCTGACAGGAATATACCACAAATGGAATGGCTTAAACAAACAGGAGTTTATTCTTACAATTTGGAGGCTACAAGTCCAAGTTCTAAGTGCCAAACTCTAGGAGCTAGATGAAAGCCCCTCAGCCTTGGGCTTCAGTTCTGCCTCCAGCTCCAGGCCCACTGAATCTAGAGGCTTTTCTTCACTCAGACAGCTACTGGCTGCTGAGGCTCTCAAGCTCAAGGTTGACAAGTAAAAAGGCACAGTTCTGATGTTACCAAACCACATGACAGGCCATTAATTCAAGTCCATTGGGAGTC
>NW_006921713.1:295446-304137 GCF_000298275.1 Orycteropus afer afer
AAAAAAAAAAAAGGAACAGGTTTGCTGGTCTGATAGAGCCTACTGAGACCCCTGAGACTATGGCCCCTAGTCATCCTTCAGGTCTGGAACTGAACTCACTCCTATGTCTTCCAGCCAAACAACAGATAGGCATATGGAGTGACCATTTACATCAGGTAGATATACTCCTTGGAGCGATCAATCATGGGAGAACAGAAGGGCAGTGTTTCAACAGGGAGACAGCTGGGGCGATGGTGGTGGAAGTTCATGAGAGGGAAGGACACAGGGAAGAGGTAACTATGGGGAGGAAGTGGGAAGAGAGCTGTTACATGTACTACAGTTAATGTCATGAGACAAAATGTAGATGAACTTCTGTATAGAAGATGAATTTGCTTTGTAAACTTTCACCCAAGTCACAATTAAAATAAAAATCAATAAGGATAATAAATGAGTAAAATTTATAATATGCTAAATATAATAAATGATATGAAACAAACAAACACAAAAAAACCATACTCTAGAACAGGTTACAATCCTATTAGGAGCTAATAGGATAAAGGTCAAGTTGTGATTTCAAATGGGTTGATCAGGGTAGTTCTCATTGAGGTGAATTTTGAGAAAACACCCAAAGGAGGTGAAGTAGTGAATCATATGTTGGATAATACTTTCCTCACAAAGTAAAGTAATCATGATGATCATGAGCATCCTGCTTTATTTTGTGTTTTATATATTTTAATGGGGAATACTTTTCCAGTGTTTTTTCTCTCATACTTGATGCTGGTTTTGGAGCTGAGATAGATACATTTTCTTCTATGAAGACATTATCCATTTATTTGGTTTTGAGTTTTTTTTTTTTTTTTTTTTTTAATCAAGGAAGTTTGTTGAACTTTATCCAATGGCTTTTCTGGATCCATAGAGAGAGTCATGTGATTTTTTTTCCTTAAACCTATCAATAAGATATGCATTATAGATATTATGCATATTACTAACATAATAATTATAATACTATGTTACAAACATTCTTGAATTTCTGGTTATGGTGAATGATATTTCTTTAGAGTACTGCTGGATTGTTTTGGCTAATATTTTATTTAGAATTTTCCACTGATATTCATAAGTGAGATTGGTCTATGTTTTCTTTCTCACAATCCTTTTAATCCTTGAAATGAATGGTATAAATATTTTATGTGTTTCATAAAAACAATATGAAAAAGTTCCTTATTTTCACCTGCTTTGGAACTGCTTAAATAACAGTGGAATTATGTGATTTTTAAAGATCTGGTGGAATTTCTCTAGAAATTATTTAAACTTAGTACTTTTTTTAAGGTTGCTTTTTGAAGCTTTTTCTATTTATTTTATCAAACAATCTGTTTAGAACCATCTTTTTAGAGATTGGTAAATTTCTTAGGAAACTATCAACTTCAGAGAGACATACAAATTTATTATCACAGAGTTGAACAAAATAGTCTTTTACTATTCCTTAATTTCATTTTTTTTTTTCTATGGTTATTTCCTGCTTCTGCTTTTGGATTTTATGCATTTGCATCCTCTATGCTTTTGACTAAGTTACCTAATGGCTTATTTATTTTATTGTTTACTTTTTAAAGAAAAACAATTCTGAATTTATTTATTAGTCCATTATTTTCTGTGTTCTAACTCATCAATTTCTACTTTTATGTTTATTCAGGGTTTTTCCCTCCCTGTGTTTCATCGGTTTGTTTTGTGGCTCTTATTCCAATTATCCCATTGCTTTATCTTTTTCTCATATTGTTGTTGTTATTAGGTGCCATGGAGTTGTCTCTGACTTATAGCAACCCTATGCACAGCAGAACGAAACACCCCTGATCCCACACCAGCTCCGCGATCGTTGTTGTACTTGAGCTCATCACCGCAGCCACTATGTCAATACATCTCGTTGAGGGCCTTCCCCTCTTTCATCAACCCTCCACCTTACTAAGCATGACATCCTTTTCCAGGCAATGGTCCCTTCTGATAACATGATCAAAACAGGTGAGATGAAGTCTGGCCATTCTCACCTCCAAGGAGCATTCCAGCCACACTTTCTCCAGGAGAGATTTGTTAGTTGTTTTAGCAGTCCATGGTACTTTCAGCAGTCTTCACCAGCACCACAACTCAAAAACATCAATTCTTCTTCGGTCTTCCTTATTCACTGTCCAGCTCTCACATGCATATGAGGCAAATGAAAATATCATGGCTTGTGTCAGGTACACCTGAGTCCTCAAGGAGACATCTCTGCTCTTCAGCACTTGAAAGAAGTCCTTTGCAGCTGACTTGTCCAGTGCTATATGTCATCTGATGTCCTGACTGCTGTTTCCATTGATGCCAATTGTAGAACCAAGCAATGTGAAGTCTTTGACAACTTCAATGTTTTCTCCATTTATTGTGATGCTGCATATAGGTCTAGTTGTGAGGATTTTTGTTTTCTTTATATTGACATGTAATCCATACTGCAGACTATATTCCTCAATCTTCATCAGTAAGTACTTCAAGTCATCCTCACTTTCAGCAACAAAAGTTGTGTCATCAGCGTATTGCAGGTTGTTAATGATTCTTCCTCCAATCTTGATTCCACATTCTTCTTCATATAGTCCAGCTTCTTGGATTATTTGCTCAGCATCTAGATTGAGTAAGTATGGTGAAAGGATACAACTCTGATGCCTTCTTCATTTTAAACCATGCAGTGTCCCATTGTTCTGTTCGAAGGACAGCCTCCTGTTCTATGGACAATTTCCTCGTGAGTATGATGAAATGTTCTGGAATTCCCATTCTTCTCAATGTTATCCACAATTTGTTATGATCCACACAATCAAATGTTTTTGCATAGTCAATAAAACACAAGTAAACATCTTTCCGGTATTCTTTGCTTTGAGTCAAGATCCATCTGACATCAGCAATGATATCCTTCATTCCACATCCTCTTCTGAGTCCAACATTCCACAGGGGGCAGTTTTTATATTCCATGATATAAAGTATACTTCATGGCAGTTTGGAATTATGATCATGCATTTATGTGTCTTCAACATTTTAAACTTCTATTTCCATGGCTTTTTTGGTAGAATTGTTTTTTAAAGAAAACCCTACCTCATCATGGCTCTCTCTTCCTGCCAGAATTGTGCATTCTTTCTTTCCTAATAACTTTCTGAAATGCTGTGAAAAGTTAGAAATTTGAGTGTGTTTTGCATGTGATGTTAAATTGTAAATTACTAAGATTTATAATATAAAAACTTATCAACAATTGAAGATATTGATACTTGCTATTCTCTTAAGAAAAATATGCCTCCAAATTTAGAGCTGGAAAGTGCCTGAAATTTAGAAAAGAACTGTAACTACAAAGCTTTTTTAATTTTTTTATGTACATTAAGAATTGTGTATAAATTGTTCAGAGTGTCTCTGTACTGACTCTTAAAACAACCAATAAAATGCCAATTATGAAACAAAATAATGTTTACAGATATATATATATATATATGTATGTATTGATAGATATTTCTTTGGGATCCTTGAATTCCTTGTGCCAGGATTTTTCATTTGATGTTATGATGTATGAGTAGAGTAGCATGATTTTGATTTCTTCCCTCATGTCTTCTTTTTAAAAAATGACAAACTACTGTGATAAAGAATATCCGTGTTCTCTATAGTTGTTCTTCCTATCATTAATCATTTATTTGATAATAATTTATAAACATATAGAAGAGTCCTGACACTGTGGTAGGCCCTGGGGATACAATAATTAGCCCCGTATACCTGGATTATATCATCCTGGTTGTCTAGTTTACATATCAGCATACAAGCCAAAGTCATGGTTGCTATAAGTGTTTTGAAGAAAGAACATAAAGCAATGATAATTGAGATGAAGTCTGAAGGATGTAGAAGGCAGGATAGGTGTCAAGCACGCTAGGTAGAGAGAACTAAAAAAATGTAAGGTACTGAGGAGTTTGACTCAGTTGAGCAATTGGAAAGAAGCAGAAATCAAGATAAGAAATGGACTGGTATTAGATTGAAAAGAGAAACTGGTTGCATGCCAGATCCTTCTAGGACAGCATAACAAGGATTTTGGTGTTCGTCCTATGGGCAGGACTGGCTGCATAATTAGTACACCCAGTGAAAAATGAAAATGTGGAGCCCCTTTTTGGAAAAAGAAAAATTAAGACTTTCAAGACAATGACTGAAGAATATTAAATAAAGCTCAGGATCTTTCTAAGTGCCATGCCCAAGCCCATGAAGCTGGCCCTGCCTAAGGGCAAGAAGAGCCAAGGAAAAGTTTTAAGTAGAGACCACTGGGTTGAAAGTTTAAAAGGTAAATTTCTCTATTGTTCTCCTAAGGTGTGTTTCCTTAGTGGCTAAAGACAAAGGAAAATTAATTTCTCCCAGATCCTGGGTTGCTGTTTGTCCCATAATAAGTCACCTGCCAAGATACATTATTCATCTTCTTAATTTATTAGTAGAAGGCAGTACAATGATGAAGTTCTGAGATTTTTGCTTAGGATAGTCCTGCATAAACCAAGATTTTGTATACTCTTGAATACTTTCATCTTGTGATCATTTAAAAATGTAAGCTCAAATTTTCAACTGACAAGAAAATACTTAATTCTTTTTGTTCTTACTGTGCTTCTTAGGATCATCTGACGAAAGAGTAAGAATTCGTAAGTATGAAAGAGGAAATAATTTTAAGGATGCAGGAAGACATAATTTCCTGCTAATCCATGTTTTTTACAATGACTTTCATATTCTTCTTGGAAGAAGTGTTTTGTTGTTTTAAGATAATAGGCTGTGTTTTGTATGCAGCCTATCAGCTAAAAATATTGAAAATCAAATCTTTTGTCCATCTTTGCTGCTAAAACAAATGTTGAGTATTATATGGCATGTTAACAAATCAAGCAAGTAAAAAACAAAAAGAATTCTCAAGCAACTAAAATGGTAATAATAATCCAAGATTTTTTTGTGTGTCTGTTTATTATCTGTTTTAAGCAATTTACAGAGAAATTATATTATCAGCAAAATTTAAAATTTGACAGTGATCCACTGTTTAATTTTTTGAAACATAGAGAAGCAATTTTCTTGTTGTTGTTGTTATGTGCCATCGAGTCGGCCCCAACTCATAGTGACCCCTCCTTGGTTTTCCGAGGCAGTATCACTACAAAAGTAGGATTGCCCAACCTTCCTTCCGAGGAGTGGCTGGTGGGTTTGAACCACCAGCCTTCTGGTTAGCAGTCAAGTGCTTTAGCCATTATGCTACCAGAGCTCCTTGAGGGATTTTAATCACAGAATAGAAGTAAATCTAGTACACCCTATTTTTTTTTTTTTTTAAATGTGACTTTCTAGAATTCTGCTAATTATCAGTGTTATTATTTTATTTTATATTGTAGTCATCATCCTTTTTTTGGTAGGTGCTATAAAATATAAGAAATTACCTTCCTTATCTAATATTGTCTATAGTATGACTATGTAATGAAAGCATAAAAAAGGAATAGCCCTTGTGAGTTAAATGTAAGGAAAGGAGTGAGTGATGTACAAATCCCATAATTAACATTTGTGAATACAGAGCAATTCATACTGGAGAAGCAAGTGTTTGATTTACAGTTACTTTTAGTCTAAGAGGAGAATTAAAGTAGACACAAACATAAATATATAACTTAAAAACCAATTATAGTATACAACCTGATCTCAATGTTCAGAGTTATACATCTCAAAGGTAACAAGGCTCTCAGATGGGAGCAGGGATGATAGGTTGATGGGCCTGATTTTTAAAAGCAGAGATTGAGGAGGTAAGTGTGGATAAAATAAAAGCTGGGAGTTGTGTGTGTGTTGGGGGGAACAGGTATGGGGTGATGTTTGGCATTATGTGTTTTCAATCTTGGGTGAGATAAATACCAGTGACAGGTATCCACAAGCCACTGCTTTGAATGCAATTCTATTACAAATATTTAAAATTGATAGAACATTCAAAAAGAGTTTGCCATCTAAGAGAGATGATAGAAATGTTAATTAGAATTAGTACACATTTGGCAGAAAACAGGTTGGCTGATTGTGCTAGGATGGTTTTAGACCCTGGTAAGAAGACTTTGTGAAGGAGGTAGAGTAATTGTTGCTCTTGAAAAGAGAGAAACAATAATTATTATCATCTATTACTTACTTTACTGCTTTCTAAGATGTGGAGTAAACTGCAAGTTCCAAAAAATAGGAAAACAACTCACTGCCATCGAATCAGATCTGACTCATAGTCACCCCTCTTTGGGTTTCGAGGCAGTATCTCTATGGAAGTAGATTCCCCAGTCTTCATTCCTAGGAGTGGCTGGTGGGTTTGAACCACCAGCCTTCTGGTTAGCAGTCACATGCCTTAGGCACTATGCCATCAGGAACTTTTCCTCTGACATGGAAGTCTATTTCAATGCACAATGAATTCAAATAGGTTAATTGTATAACATCATGTAGTTATGGTAATTGGACAAGCACATATGAGTTCAACTTGGAGAACATATTCTAATGGGTTTAGAAGCTTTGGAAATGGTAGAATGTATTCTTAAGTTCTCTATCTCCAAAAGAGATTTTAATTTGAAAACTGAAAAATAAATTTGGTTGAGATTTTCTTTCTTTCTTTTTTTTTTTTTTCTGTTTTTACACAATTCCATTGAAACTAAATAATTCCGTATAGTAATAATGGAGATTTCACTTGCCTGGGTTGAAAAGTGATGATTCTTCAATTTGTTTCACAGGTTCAGCAAGGAAAAAACTAAGTACATAGTCACTCTGAAAAACAAAATATATCACAATATCTTATGTTTATTATTCTATTCACTACTAGATGAAAACATTGCCTTTATAAAGAGATCATTATCAGCAAGTTTATTAAGACAATGCTATATAATTTTATCCTTACTTCAAATTCTTTATGGGATGAAGTCTGATTACATTTCTTCAGAAGACTCAATTGTGCTCATATCTTAGAGTTTACCATAAATATAAATATAAATATAAAATTCTTGAATTTTAATTATGCATGAATCTTACACTTCCATTTTCCAGATAAGTCATTGGACAAGGCTTTCCAAGAAAAATTGCTCTCACTAGCATATAGATGCTTACTTTGTGAGTAAGCATTAATCCTCAAGGTTCAATTCTATGAACTTTCATCTAGTATCTACTACAACCATAACCTTGAGAAATATTAGAGGATATTTAGAGAGAGAAAGATGCATAGGATAGTTCTGGTAAGATGGCGGAATAGGCAGAAAGATTGCACAGACCTTCTTCAAGAAAAAAAAGGAGAACCAATTAACACAGACACAGAAGATAATCCTGGACCCCTGAGCCTTGAAGGGAAGGATATAGAAGTGGACTAAACTCCAACCAGCAGAAGAATTTGTATGAAAATATCGAAACAGGAGACATACAGAGCTGTGGTCTGGCAGTGATCCTGAGTGATCCTGATGGCACAGACAGCTTGGAGATTGTCCAGTGGTGGTGGGACCTAAAAATTAGCCTAAAGATCAGTCCTGCTAGCCAGGGACTGCACATAGGACTGCTCTGGTTGCTGGGGAATAAAAGATGAGCAGCAACAAAGAGGAAGGCAGGCTGAGCTGTGGACTTTTGCCTGTCCAGAGGGTGCAGCCATTTTAAATGTTTACAAGTGGCTTGACCATTTTGGATATTTAAAGTGACAGCATTCTCCCAGATTCCAGGGGCTTAGGAACAGATTCCACTTGCCAGTAACCCTAAGGACATTCCAGACCTGGACGGCTGGAGAGGTGTGACATTCCCCTTGTTGCTCTTATACCCCACACCAGCTTGGTGAACAGAGGTGCAGTCCTCCCCCATTCCAACCCACCTTCTGGACCTGCAGGAACTCCATCCCAGTCTGTGTGCTCGGACCGAGCCTGGGTGCCCTGCTGTGCCTTCCTCCGATTTTTTTTCCTCTTTCTTTTTTCTGTTTTTTACTTTGCTTGTTTTTGTTTGTTTCAAAACCACTACTACTATTATTATTATTGGGAGCTCTGGTAGCATAGTGGCTAAGACACTTGCCTGCTAACCAGATGGCTGGAGGTTCAAACCCACCAGCCGCTCCTCGGAAGGAAGGTTGGGCAATCCTACTTCCATAGTGATACTGCCTAGGAAACTCAAGGAGGGGTCGCTATGACTCGGGTTTGACTCGACGGTACATAACAACAACAACAACAACATTATTATTATTACTATTGTCCTTTGTACCATTATCCTTTATTCTTCTCCTCCCAGATCCTAGTATTCAGATGTTTTTCTTTTCCCTGTTCCTGGTTGCAATTATTATTGTTTTTTTCTTTTATCTTCTTTTCTCATGGTTAACCCCATTCCTTGTTTTTCTTTTTGCATTTATCCCATTTTTTTTTTCTTCATTTTTTCCCCTTTATTCTTGGTCTTTTATTTCTTTGCTTGTTTGTTTACTGTTCTAGTGTGATTACATGGTGTATTTTTTGTCCATGGGCTTTTAATTTTTTGATGGTCAGTCTCTTGTAATTTTTGTCTAACTGAGTGGGAGATAGCAACAGTCCCCATAAGACACAACTACACCCACACCTCTTGCAACTTCATTTACTGAGTAAGAGCCACCACCTCCTTCTCCACCAATGGACCAATGATGAAAACAAAACAAAACACTAAGAAGAGCCTGAATCACCATTGGCTGCTCTTCATGAACAGTTAACAGAGATCTAAATA
>NW_006921713.1:304496-304993 GCF_000298275.1 Orycteropus afer afer
ATTGGAATTCCAGAACAGGAAAAGAAAAATGAAACCACAGAGAAAATTGTCCAAGGTTTGTTGGAGGAGAACTTCCCTTATATGATGAAAGAGGAGAATATATCCATTCAGGAAGTCCAATGAACCCCAAACAGGATAGATTCCATAAGAAAATCATCAAGACATATCATTATCAAAGTCATCAAAACCAAAGACAAAGACAGAATCCTGAAAGCAGCATGAGAACAGCAAAAAGTTACTTACAAAGGACAACCAGTAAGAATAAGTTCTGATTTCTCAGCAGAAACCATGCAAGCAAGAAGGCAATGGAATGGTATATATATAAAACCCTGAAAGAGGCAAATTTTCAACCAAGAATTATATACCCGGCAAAACTGTCCCTCAAATATGATAGTGAAATTAGGAAATTTCCAGATAACCAGAAACTAAGGGAATTTGTTAAAACCAGACCAACCTTACAAGAGATATTAAAGGGAGTCCTTTGAACAGAGAACCAA
>NW_006921713.1:305750-306913 GCF_000298275.1 Orycteropus afer afer
AAAAATTCCTTGAATCAAATGATAATGAAAACACAATATACCCAAATCTTTGGGACACAGCAAAGGAGTGATCAGAGGACAATTTATAGCAATAAATGCATACATCAAAAAAGAAGACAGAGCCAAAATGAACACTTTAAATCAACATCTCCAACAATTAGAAAAAGAACACCAAGAAAAGACTACAGTCACCAGAAGAAAGGAAATAATCAAGATTCAAGCAGAAATCAATGAAACAGAAAATGGAAGGGCAATAGAAAAAATCAATAAGACCAGGAGTGGGTTTTTTGAAAAGATCAATAAAATTGACAAATCACTGGCAAATTTAACAAAGGAAAAGAGAGAGAGAGAGAATACAAATAACTCAAATAAGAAAGAAATGGGTGACATTACAACAGAACCATAAAATAAAAAGGATAATATCAGGGTACTCTGAAGAACTGTACTCCAACAAATCTGAAAATCTGGAAGAAATGGACGGATTTCTAACTTACCTAAATTAACACAGACTGATGTGGAAAAGTTGAACAGATCCATCACAAAAGAAGAAATTGAACAGATCATCAAAAAATTACCAACTAAAAATAGTCCTGGCCCAGACAGTTTCACTGGAGAATTCTACCAAACATTCAGAAAAAAACTGATACCAATCCTACTCAAACTATTCTAAAACATAGAAAAGGATGGAATCCTCCCTAACTCATTTTAGGAATCAAGCATAACCTTGATACCAAAACCAGGCAATCACTCAAAAGGAAAACTACAGACCAATATCTCTCATTAATATACATGCAAAAAAACTTCAACAAAATCTTAGCCAATAGACTCAAATAACATATCAAGAAAATCATTCATTATGACCAAGTGAGGTTCATATCAGGTACGCAGGAATGGTTCAACATTAGAAAAACAATCAATATCATCCACCACATAAATAAAACAAAGAAGAAGAACCACATGATCATATCAATTGACGCAGAAAAGGCATTTGATAAAATCCAACACCCATTCCTGATCAAAACTCTTAGCAAAATAGGAATAGAAGGGACATTCCTCACCATAATAAAGGGCATCTATGTATGCAAAACCAACAGCCAACATTATTCTCAATGGAGGGAGACTGAAACCATTCCTCTTGAGAACAGGAACTAGACAAGGATGCC
>NW_006921713.1:317449-337112 GCF_000298275.1 Orycteropus afer afer
AAAAAAAAAAAAAAAAAAAAAAGTTTAGGAAACGTTTACCTATGGAAGGAAATTTTCTTTGTTGGTTAACAGGGGTGGGAGGGGAGGGGAGGGAACCCTGTTAGGTAGGTAGAGATTAGTATTTATTTGGGTGAATAGAAAGTCAATGTACCAAATGTGAGTGATCAATATGGTGGCATTGAGGAAGAGAAAGACATAGAAAGGTACATAGGAGGTACAGACTACAAAGACAAACCCTTTTGCACATACAGTACTGTGTTGTCAGTGAAGGCAAACATGGGTATATGGGTGGATAAATGGGTGGACAGGCTGAACTAGTAGGTATGTTTATGAAATGGGAGTGTACCCAAGACCATGTATAGGGCTGGCAGACAATGGTCCTATAAGTTTATGTGTATAATCTGAATTCCCAGGTGTATAGTAGAGCTGACAAGGGGCAAGACTGTAGTCACTTCTTGATCACAGTCAGATACCCAGAGGGACTGAGTAGTTGAACTTGTGGGCTTGGTACCATAGTCACAAGGGGACATCAAGCTCAATTGGCATAACATAGTACACAAAACATTGTTCCACCTCCTACTTTGGCGAGTAGCAACTAGGATCTTCAAAGCTTGCAAGCTGCCATCTAGATGCAACAATGGGTCTCTCCTTGTCCAGAGCAAATAAGAATGAAGAAAACAAAAAATTCATGGAAACAATTAGTCCCAGAGACTGGTACACCATCCGATCTCCATCCTATATGACTATGAGACCAGAAGAACTAGATGGTGCCTGGCTACCACTGTCAACCACTTGGAAGGGGATCTATATAGGAGATCCTGGATAGAGAGAGAGAACAATGTGGAACAAAACTCAAAATCATTTGGAGAAAGGAAAAAGGGGAGGACCAGTTTTGCTGGTTCGATAGAGCCTGGTGCAACCACTTAGACTATGGCTCCCAGCTGCCCTTCACATCTGGAATGAACCCACACCTGTGGCTTCTAGCCAAACAGAATACAGGCATATGAGTTGAACATTTGCCTGATGTAGATACACTCTTTGGAGCGAAGAATCATGGGAGAAAGATGGGCTGCTTATGCACAGGAAGACAGCTCAGGGGGCAGGAGTGTATGGAGGAATGGACACAGGAAAGAGGTAACTATTGGGAGGATATGGGAGGGGAGCTGTTGCATTGTGATAAATTGTGGTCAATGTCATGAAACAAAGTGTATGTGAACTGCTGTATGGAAAGTGAATTTGCTCTGTAAATTTCACCCAAATCATAATTAAAAGAGAGAGAGAGAGAGAGAGTCAGTAGTAAGCCTGGTGCTGTTCTATTGCTGTGGAGCCTAGTTCATAATCATCTTCACTGGATGAACTGCAGTCTGCTATATGTTGTTGTTGTTGTTGTTGTTGTTGGCCG
This sequence comes from Orycteropus afer afer, assembly GCF_000298275.1. Taxonomy (NCBI): domain Eukaryota; kingdom Metazoa; phylum Chordata; class Mammalia; order Tubulidentata; family Orycteropodidae; genus Orycteropus; species Orycteropus afer. The sequence goes on from NW_006921713.1 coordinate 318,852, forward strand.
TCAAGTCGGCCCCGACTCATAGTGACCCCTCCTCGGGTTTCCGAGGCAGTATCACTACGGAGGTAGGATTGCCCAACCTTCCTTCTGAGGAGTGGCTGGTGGGTTTGAACCACCAGCCTTCTGGTGAGCAGTCAAGTGCCTTAGGCACTATGCTACCAGAGCTCCCGCAGTCTGCTATATGGTGGGGTTAAAGTGGCCACAAAAAGTCATCAAAAGGGACAGATGAGCCAGTAGGCTTCCCAGCTGTGAGGATGGGTTAGAGGTGTGGAAGGAGAGCCTTCTCTCAGTTAACTTACAACTCCTGAGTATCTATGACATCTAAGTCTTGTTGATGCCATTGAGAGTTTTAAAATATTGAATAAAGAATTTCTTGTATTCTTAAAAAAAAGATGCATAGGATAATCTTTCTTTTTAGGACACAATGTATTGAAGAAGACAGATTATATTATGTTTTAGCAGAAGTTCTACTTATGTATAATTTTAGTATGGAGAGGCGTGTATACTCCTGTTTTGGAATGACATTTAACCTGGGCTCCAATTCAATGGGTTGATTAGTGAATCTGAGAATAGCCTTTCCTTAGTGATGCTGGCAAACATTTTGTTTTAAGTCATTATATAATCAAAGCAGTTTTTCCCATGAGACCATACATTATTATCTAAATGGTACAACTAAATAATTGATTTTTCTCTCTGATTATTATAGACTTGATGCATAGTAGCTGTCAAGAGGGGCTGAGAGGCCCCCCTAATCAGCCTTCCCTCTCATTCTGTTCAATGGCTCCTTCAAACCTCCCCCAGGAACCTTAAACTTCCAACTCCAACTCTCTCTCAGCCAATGACTTTGCCTCCTACTTCAGAGACAAAAAAAAGGAAGACAGACATTCCTAAACTTCCTGCCATAAATTCACAGCCATTTTTCTCTTTCCTTCATGTTACAATGGAAGAAGTATCTTTCTTCCCATCCATGCTGATCTGTTTATCTGTGTCCTGGATCCAATTCCTTCCTCCTCAGGAAACTTGTAACTATCCCAATCAAAACTTTAGCATTTTCACTTTCTCCCTCTGAATGTCCCTTTCTCAAAAGCATAAAATGTGGTCACTTCTCTCTATTTTGAACTAACAAACATACTGAGTAAAACCACACAAAGTATGTTGTTAGTTGTGTCAAGTTGATTCTGACTCATGGTGACCCCATGTGTCAGAGTAGAACTGCTCCATAGGGCTTTCAAGGTGTCAACTTTTAGAATCATATTGCCATTCTCATCTTCTGAGACTCCTCTGGGTGGGTTTAAACCACCAACATTTCAGCTCGTAGTTGAATGTTTAACCATTTACTCCACCCAGGGACTCCACACAAAGTATGCTCACACGAGTAATATCTTGTCAGTGATTCCCCTTCTAAATCTTGGTTATCTTTCTCCTCCTTGACACATCCAAACTTATGAGAAAATTTGTCTGTACTTCACTTCCACTTTTCTAACTTGTACTCAATTTATGATCTACCACATTCAAGTTTGTGGCACTAATCAATTGTCTTCTGAAAATGCTCTTACCATAAATCTAACACATTCTACTTTCTTTTTATTTTCCTAGATCCCATGTGGATTTCCTTGTTCTTTATATAGCCACTCCATCCCCAACGAAAGGCTCTCTTCAACTTGTTTCTATGATACTAACCTCTCCTAGTTGTATTCCATCTTTCTCTTCTTAGATTTTCCCAGGCCTTTTGCTTATAATTTTAAGTTCTAGTGTCCCTCACTTCAAGGCTTACTTCTCTCATCAGTTTAACAAATTCTTTTGGATGATGTATCCCCTCCTGTGGCTTCTATAATAATGTACAAACCTAAAATTTAGCCTACATTTGTCTCCTGAGCATTAGCCCTGTATGTCAAAATACTTATTTAATGCATGGCTTACTTGACTGTTCTAAAGACAATTCAAACCTAAAAGTGCATTTTCTTTCCTTTGCATCTGTTCTGTCTCCTGTTTCCAGACTCAAAATAGAGTATCTTCTTGTACTCTCTATTTTCTCTTACCCGAACAAAATTAATTACTAAATTCTGTGAATTGTACCTCCTAAATATCTCACCTACCCATTTATTCCTTCCAGACATGCTAACACTTTCCTAGTTCTTATACCACCATTTCTCACCTAAGTCACAGCAGGAGCTTCTGACTCTTATCTTGCTCCCCTTTAATCCATTCTCCATGTAACTGTCAAACTAATCTTCCAAAATGAAAATCTAGTCATTAATTACTTAAAACCTATAATTGGCTCCCTATTGCTCTTAAGAAAAAGTTCAACTGCTTAACAAGGCTTGGAAGACCTTTCTTAATCTGCATCTTTATCATTTCCCCATTCACATGTCTCAGCATTTCCCTTCTAGCACTTTATGTGTAACTGTCTTATTTTTAGTTACTCAAATGTACTATGTTCTCTCACCTACCAGTCTTTCCATTTGTTTCTTTTTTCATCTTTCCCACCTATATCCACCCATTTGCTCAAGGTTTATCATATTGTCTCTTCTCTTCTGTTCCTGGTCTAGCTAGCCAGTGACATACCATGAGCAGAGACTGTTTTACATACTCAGGCCTAATACAGTATCTCTGCTCAATAAATAGAGTATGCTTTCTAATGCAAATATTCTCACATATGTAGCAGTTCTATGCATAATTGTAAATTAGTCAATTAGGAGTTTTTAACACTACATATTGGTCTCTTATGAGTTTGTTTAATAGGAGTCTACCTTCAAGAAAGCTGGGTGAGACCCACAGCCAGTGTACCTCATGCACACCCATCACCCGTGCATAGCGGAGACTTGTATGTTGCTATGAAGCAAAGCTTCTAGACTAAGACAGACTAGGAAGAAAGGCCTGGCAATCTACTTCTGAAAGTCAGCCAATGAAAACACTATGGATCACAATGGTCCAGTCTGCAACTGATCATGGGAATAGTGCAGAACTTGGCACTGTGTCATTCCATTATACATGGGGGCTTCATGTGCTGGGGCTCTACTTGATGGTAGCTAACAACAAGAACAATTCTCAAAGAATGGGTCCATATTCATCATTCTGAATAAGTTTTCTTTTTTTTTTTTTTTAAGTTTAAACTCAAACCTGACAGTACAGCATTTGTTGAAGAAAATTTGACCTTCTTTAACTTTTTGACAACTAGTCAATTATCATGGGAGCTCTGGTAGTCTAGTGCCTAAGGCACTTGACTGCTAACCAGAAGCCTGGTAGTTCAAACCCACCAGCCACTCCTCGGAAGGAAGAGGGGGCAAACTACTTCCGTAGTGATACTGCCTCGGAAACCCAAGGAGGGGTCGCTATGAGTCGGGTCCGACTCGACGGCACATAACAACAACAACAACAGTCAATTATCTTTTCTCTGGCAACATTTTCCCCTCACCACTCAATAGTTATTGAACTTCAATAAACCAAAAAACCCAAACTCACTGCCATGGAGTCGATTTGACTCATAGCGACTTCTCCTTGGGTTTCTGAAGTGGTATCTTTATGGAAGTAGATTGCCCAAACTTCCTTCCGAGGAGTGGCTGGTGGGTTTGAAATGCCAGCCTTCTGGTTAGCAGTCAAATGCCTTAGGCACTATGCCACCAGAGCTCCCAAATTTCAATAGTAGGCAGATTATCTTCCAAGTTAGTGTCTAAAATGTTACCAGTACATAATCATTCCCTGGTGTTTATACTGTCATTTCTTAAAGTCCTCATTTATACTTCTGAGTATAGGTGACATACTAAATACTAATTACTTATTGTAAAAGATTACTTTCATTCTTGAGGAGAAACATAACTCAGTTTCAGTGGAGAGAGAAATAAATAAAAGTGAAGGAGAAAATACAAAAAAGTAATACAGCAGGATCTCAGAATAAATGATTTTTAAATTTTTCCAGACTTGGCTTTACTTATATGGATACATCCCATATTGTGTTTTAGCATGTTGAACTTCTTGGTAGTTGGGAGAATTATAGAAATGTTTTGCTACAATTGCTCTTGCTGATAACTTGTCTCAGTGCACTCAGCTGGGTTTATAATATTGAGACCTAAGCAGTGTGATTACATTTACTTGGGTAGGTTGTACACTACACAACTGTAGTAACATCATTTTTACATGAACTGTGATGTATAACCATACACAGTGGGGCTGCCATATATAGGGTAGTCAGTCAGCTATAGCAAATAAAAACAGATGATATCCATATAATACTTGGCACATATTTACACTACACAATTATTCATTGTTTATGTAAAATTCTAATTTAACTGAATGACCTGTACCCTAGAATTGGAAAACATGTCCACATTTTTTTAATTGTCTAAATGAATAAAGGGTACAACTGGCAATTAACATGAAGGGTCATTTATCGTAAATGTCTTGCAATATCTAGAAAATGCTCACATTATGAATAATGTTGCTTTTCTGTTTAATTCCTCAAATGATAGTTCCCCCGTTAATTTTTTTTTTTTTTTAAATCTAACTACTTTACCATAGAAATGAGAAAACTGAACACAAGACAATGGTTTACTGATTAGAATTAGCACAAACAAAAGACAGGCAGACTATGGCCAGTAAGCCCAGGTCTATTTATATGAATACTCTAATAGACTATAGAAGAGATGAGTGCATATAAGAGACATAAAAGAGACATGAGAACTTTTTAGGGGTCCTACTTGTTTTGTTTATAAGCTTAAAGGTAGTGTGACTTATTGATGAATCTTAAGCAGAAAAGCAACATTAGATTTGTTTTTCAAAAGATAACAGTGCATCATTGTAGAAGTAAGACAGTTAACCTTAGAAAAGGTCATCAGCAAAATGCCCTACATGCTCAACATATTGTATTCTCTGAGCATTCCATTCTGCTTCTTTTTAAGTTTCTGAATGGTTGTTGTGCTCTCTCCTGATGCATTTAAATCCTGGTCCTAGAGGTGGGGCAAATGTTCTTTTTGTATCCCATTACCCTTGTGACCTCAGTTTTTCTCTCTTTATAGAAATGACCCATTTTGAATATCATGTCTATTGAATACATCTTTCTCTACTCCTTGCTGCATTTTTCTACTCATTCCTTGGTTCATTGGTCTTCATTTACTGAATATTTTTAGTACTAGTGCATTGTAACTCTTCCCAACAGGACTCCTGTTATAATTCACATTGATTTTAATATTCACACAAATCTTTGTTCTTGAATTTTTCTCCCATAATCTTGTACTGCACCCTACTCAATTACTTGCTTCAGTTCCTTTGTTCTTGTCATGACCAGTTATTGAACTTTCATTATATCGATTTCCAGTCTCCTAGTCTATAACCAGGGAGCTCTGGTAGCATAGTGGCTAAGACACTTGCCTGCTAACCAGAAGGCTGGCGGTTCAAACCCACCAGCCACTTCTTGGAAGGAAGGTTGGGCAATCCTACTTCCGTAGTGATAAGTGCCTCGGAAACCCAAGGAGGGGTCACTATGAGTCGGGGCCGACTCGACGGCACATAACAACAACAACAACAACAACAGTCTATAACCAAGGAGCTGTGGTGGCTTAGTGTAAAGGCATTTGACTGCTAACCAGAAGGTTGGCAGTTCAAACTCAGCCACTCCTTGGAAAGAAGATTGAACAATCTACTTCCATAGGGATACTGCCTCGGAAACCCAAGGAGGGGTTGCTATGAGTCAAATTGACTCAATGGCAGCGAGTTTGGGTTTTTTTGGTTTAGTCTATAACCACTTTCTCCTGTCTAGTTCACTCCCTCTAGTTATACAACTGAAATAATCTGTTGCATCTAAGACATTTTTACTGGTCCTCATACTTTTCATGTTGCCACATTCTTCTTGTCTAATTTGGATTTCATGGTCCATATTTATAACAACTCCTTTGCATGTTCTCTCAATTCCTTTGGCTTTCTATCTTCATGGTACTCACAAGGAAAAAATCCCAATTCTTTTAACTGTGAAACTATAACAGCCTTGCTGAATGTAGCTGGAGAAAAGCACTCAACCATGCTGACCAGTCTACCTATAATCCTATGTCCATTATCTTCAAGTGGGTTCTCAGGATTTTCTGGCAATTATACACATAATTTTCATCCATTTACTTTCCACTTACATACAGGGTTTTTTTTATACCTATTCTTGCTCCTCAAAACTCCAATACCCTTCCCCCTTCATTTAATTCTTCTCATGTCTGGGCTTTTTGTTTGATAGAAAAAAAAATAGAAACAGAAAAGAATTTCTAGAAGCTCCTGTAAACACATCTATCACCATACCATACCTCTGCCTTTCACTATGTTACATAATGGATTCTATATGATTTAAATTAAGAATGTTCTGGTCACTTAATTTCATGCCCTCTTCTCTACTTAAGGTCCTCACTCTAGTCTCTGGACAACCTCTCATTTCTGTCTTCCATCATCAATTTTTGCTTTTTAAATAGATCTTCCAATAAGAATACACATTTTTTTTATGATTTATGTCAATAAATAAAATTATCAACTGACATTCCCCTGCATTATTTTCTGGTCTTCTTTAGAGTAAAGTTTCTGCAACGATTAGTTTCTGCCATTCTAAATTGCTTTCTTCACATTCATACTTGAACCCATTCCAATCCACTTTTCTTCCTCAATATTCCCTCTAAAATGTTCTTGACAAATTTATTAATATTATTCATTTTGCTACGTCTAACTGTCAATTCCGAGTTCTTGAACGATTACTAGCATTTGACACAGCTTGCCATTCCATTTGGAATTTTTTCTTCTCTTGGATTCCAGGTTACCGTGGTCTTCTGGATTCCAGTTTGTTGTTCCTTCTCAGTTTCCTTTGTAGATCCTCTCTTATCTTCTCAAATTTAAAAACAGGAGTGTTGCAGGCACTAGTCCTAAAACCTCAACTATTTTCTAGTCTATATACTCTTATAAAAGGTCAGGATCTTGAAAACCATGAATATGCTGGCAATTCTGATATTTATAATTCCAGTCTACTTTTCCCCCTGAACTCATCTTTTCACTTGACATCTCTACTTGGAAGTCTCACAGGCATTTCAAACCAAGTGTTTTTAGATATAAACTCCTAATTGTTCCTCTGAACTCTTCCCGTAGTTTTCTCCATCACAGTAAATATTCCCTGATATTTAGCTAATATAAGCTCATATGACAAAGCTGTTGTTTTCATTTGTTGTAAATTCCAACTCATGACGATCTCTTGTGTGCAGAGTAGAACTGCTACAAAAGATTTTCAAGGTTGTGACCTTTCAGAAGCAGATTGATTCCCAGGCCTATCATCTGAAACTGGCATTCATCCTGATTAGTCAGTGCCTGTGCCTTAACAGATATGAAAGAGGAACATTCCTCTTACATAGTGTAGGTTAGTGGCCACTGAGTTGTAGACTCTCAATATATATTTGGTGAATAAATGAGTAGGATTTGACTAGGAGAATCTAGTCACTGGCCTTTGATATCAGTGGTCCAGATGCGTGTATTAGGCTATATGAAATTTACTATGGCTTGCAGACTGGGGACCATGGTCATCAGGACATCAACTTCAATTGGTATAACATAGCGTACAAAGATATTGCTCTACATCTTACTTAAGTGACTAGCAACTGGGGTCCTAAAAGCTTGCTAGCAGCCATCTAAGATGCAACTATTGGTTTCTCCTCATTCAGAGCAAAGAAAGTGAGAAAAATCAAAAACACATGGAAGAATCTAGTCCAAAGGACTAATGGACCATGAGAACCTCAGCCTATATGACCCTGAGATCAGAACTAAGTGGCACTCTCAGAAAGGAATCAAAAATGGAGATCCTGGATAGAGTGGGAGAAAAATGTGGAACAAAACTCAAAATCATAAAAAAGACCAAGCACACTGGTCTGAGACTGGTTAAACCATTGAGACTATAGCCCCGAGTCACCCTTCCAGCATGGAATTGAACTCACTCATGTGGCTTAACTCTGTGCCAGCGATATAGAGGCCTATGGGGCCAACACCTACACCAGGCAGGTGCACTCCTTAAAACAATCAATCATGGGACATCAGAAGGGCAGCACTTGCACAGTGAGAAATTCAGGGACACAGGAGTGCATAGGCAAGAAGGACACAAGGTAAGGGTAACCACAAGAAAGAAGTGGGAGGAGAGCTGTTACACTGAAGGGAATGTAACCAGTGTCACAAACAAAATGTATATGAGATGTTGAATGTAAAACAAATCTACTTTGTATAATTTCATCCAAATTACAATAAAAAGTTAAAAAACAAAATGCCTTAAGAAGTTATATGTTTTTTTTTCTTCTGCTAGATTAGATATATATCTAACTAATATGGGATTTTCAATGCCTAATAATGTGTTTTAAATTAAAATTATAGTCAATACAGGACAAACTTGAAAGTCAATTTAGCAATTTTAAACTAAAATCAGCATCAGCTTATATTTTCAGTTCAGAATTCTTATTAATATTTTTGTTTACAACTTGTTAAGTCTTTGTAATTTAAAATGATTGACTTTTTGAGAGTTGATCAACTCAAAATTGCACAAAACTTAGATGTTTTTCCTCTATCATATTGCCATATTCTTGTTCTCAAAGACTATATGGAGTTAACGTACTTGCAAAGATCAGAAGAAATGTAATATAACACTGAAATCAATTTTTTATTCCTTTAGAACAACACATTCAGAGTTCCCATTTATTAACTGGCCAGCCAATATCTAGAATTGGCTGTAAGATTTAGTTTTAGTGAGTTAAAACAATAAGCCAAATCTATCTCTCTCAAACACCACGAAGTTCAGTGAAAATGTGAATTTATAAATGAATCCCCGTAAGAGTTCTAAATCAAAGTTGAACAGTAATTGTATTTTACTGCCTTTTTCATAAAACAGCTTGTCAGAATGTCCAGTCTTTAATGTAGTTCAACCCACTATATTCATATTAGAGTTACATGGAAAAATGACTCTATGAAGAATAGTGAACTTCTGAAGAGTCTTCTATAATTCTGGTTCCAAAATGTCATCAGCATTTTACCCGACTCTGAAAAAAAAACGTTGGTTTTTCTGATGGTACACATAAGACATTTATCCTGCTTGTAATGTAATCTCAGCCAGTTCCAAATAGGAAAAGAGCAAAGTAGTGACACATGTAGTAATTAACTTCTGGGTTTAGCAAGCAGGAAACAAGAAACATGCTTACTATTAAGATAGGATTTGTCTCTTTGGATTTGTTTTGACATTGATTTCTGATTTTAAAAATAACACTGCTTAAACCTTGAGTGATATAATTTCTTTTTTTTATGGGACTTTCAGAAATGACTGACAATATTGTGAAGAGCTAAAAAATCACAATGAAAATGGTTTAAAAATTAAAAAATAAACAAAACAAACAAGAGATCTTTGTTGATCTCAGTGAAACTCAAATGTGGGTATACATTTAGTCGGTTACTTGCAATCATTTGCCGTTACTTTCATTATATGTCTATACTACTCTTTATAAAGGTTTTTATTTACTTCACAACAAATCAAACCAGTGCAGAGCAAAATTTAAAGACACAAAACAAATTCTGGTATCACAACTATCATTTGCTTAAATCATTTGCTTCAAACATTGAAAGAAAAAAAGAGTTGTATATAAGTTTTGGGAGAAGAGAATGAAACTAAACAAACAAAAGCTAGGCAGACAAGGGACAGGGATATCTAAACTGATGCTCGCAACTTCCTTAGAAGGGTTAGGAGATAGTGTATCCTTGTAATCTTCATTTATATTTTTTGTTTTATCAACAAAGTGTGTGTGTATTATAGAGGGAGATCTCAGATTGAGACTTGAGATTTACAGGTATGTCCCTATCTGGGCTGTTTTCTGTCTTTAGACCAATCCCTCAGAAAACTCCCTCGTATCAAAATTAACTCTCATACTGGCCACTCCTCGGAAGGAAGGTTGGGCAATCCTACTTCCGTAGTGATACTGCCTCGGAAACCCAAGGAGGGGTCGCTATGAGTCGGGGCCGACTCGACGGCAAATAACAACACAACAACAACTGGACTTTAAAGCAGCCTCTTTATCTCAGTTCCTTGACAAAAGCCAGACTGCTTACAATTGAGCATGCCTTGAGAAGGGCACGTAGAAATATTTGATTTTAGCAAGTTAAGGTTGTTTACTTTCATATTCAATTTGCATTTTTTATTTTTCTCTGTCTTTTCCACTCACTGCCACATATGCTCCTGTTTGTATTTATAACCACCTTATAACCATATTATAAATTTATAGGTAATAGAAGTTTCTTGAGAGTGACTATTCCATTATTTTAATCTCTTTAATTTCTTGTCCACAACTAATTTAAAACTCTTTTCACAAAGTAAATGTTTCACATAGTAAATGTTTAATAAAAGTTTTTAAATCCTTTCAAAGTTGGGTATAGAAAAACCAAACCCATTGCGTTGAGTCTGTTCCAACTCACAATGACCCTATATGACAGAACAGAACTGTCCAATAGGGTTTTCAAGGCTGGAAATCTTTATGGAAGCAGACTGCCTCATCTTTCTTCTGCTGCTGGGCTTGAACAGCTGATCTTTTGGTTAACAGTTGAGTGCTTTAACCACTGCATCACCACATCTCCTTAAAGTTAGGTATAGTAATATAAAATATTTTTAAATAGTTATAAATAGATATGCCATAAAACCAAAAAGAGCATGTGAGTTTTAGTGTACTGGCATAACAGAATTATCTTTGCCTCTCTTATGTTGCCATATGACAAAGGACTTTGAAAGAAGAAAAGTATTTTTAGAATTTTAATAGGGTCAGAGATGAGAATTATCATAACATAGGAGTATTTAGCAAAAACAAAAATTCACTTTAAACCTCTTATTTTCTTAGGAAGAGGAAACAAAAGTTGTGTATATATAAAAGCTACCTCTGAGTTTTCACATCACCTAAAATATTAAAAATATTCATAATGCAGTCTGGATTGATAGATTTTAATGCTTATGTAGCTAGTTTTGTCAATATATATGAGGAAATGGAAGAGCTACATCAATAATACACAATTTGAAAATTCTCAAAATAACATGGCTTACTTTAGAATTATTTATGTAGTTATTTTAGATCAATAATATTTTGTTTAATTAATGTTGAAATTAGTTTTCACTTCTTGAATATAAAAAAAAACTGGCTGTGAATATGAATCACTTGATTATGGGAAAAACACCACAGATACCTGGTTATAGCCTTCCACCCATAGAATCAGCATCTCTAATGGTGGGGTCTTGAAAATACTTTTTTTATATCTCCAGATTATTATAAAAATTGATCACAAGGTGCTGTTTTGGTCCCCCTGGTCAGATAGTATACAGTGAAGGCAATCAATAAATATTTGTGGAAAGACCAATAAAGTAATTTTTAAAAATTTACAGTTAATCTGTCCATACTCTGTAGTGCCTACATCTAATTTTTTTTTTTTTTAATTTGGGATTCTTTAATATAGCACTTCTTTATTTATTTTGTAGTATAGAAAAGACAATTGACAATAGATGTAGGTTATATCCTCAGTCAAAGGGAGCTATCTTATTATTCTCTAAATATTAATTGTACCCTCATGGTACAGTGGTTAAAGTGCACGTCCACCATTGAACCCAGTAGCCAGCTGCTTCACAGTAGGAAAGGCATGGCCTGCTATCATAAAGATGCCAACCTAGAAAGCACTATGGGGCAGTTCTACCCTGTCCTATAGGATTGTTATTAGTTGGTATCAACCTGACGGCACCCAATGACTTTGGGATATGACATGCTTGTAAATTCATGTTCTCTTAGTACGAGATTATTATGAGACAAGACTAGGTTGACCTTCTGGAAACTCCAATGTCAGATGATGGTTGAAGCATTCTCACTTAGAGCACTTTTAGGATCCATGATGTCACAAGATTATCTAATGTTTGATAATACAAATGTTTCTTCCTTTCGTTTGTTCTTCTGTTTTTCCACTCAAATCCTGGACCTTAATTTAATCCAAGATATAAACAATGTGTTGCCTGAAATTTTTTCAGCCTTTCTATCCCTAAATACTAACTATTAGGTATTAAAAAGAACACACACACACACACACACACACACACACACACCTCTCCTTGGAGGCTGTGCTGTAGTACTTTAGTTGAGCATATTAGCAAAAGTGAATGTGATGAAAATTGCAATTTATGCATTTGTTGGTTTTGAGCACATACCTTTATGCAACAATGAGTGTGATGGGCAATAATATTCTTTAAGCCCTGCTGTGCTAAATCACACATTTGTAAGTCATCTCTACCTAAAATATATGTACCTATCTCCTTTTGCTTTCCTTGTAGGGAAGCTCTGGTGGCTTAGTGCCTAAGGCATTTAACTGCTAAGCAGAAGGTTGGTGGTTCAAACCCACCAGCCACTCCTCAGAAGGAAGATTGGACAATCTACTTCCATAGACATACTGCCTTGGAAACTCAAGGAGGGGTCATTATGAGTTGAATCCACTCAATGGCAGTGAGGTTTTTTTTTTTTTTTCCCCAATAGGACAGAATAGAACTGCCCCATAGGGTTTTCAAGGCTGTTTCCAAGGCTACATATCTTTACAGAAGCACACTGCCTCATCTTTCTCCTGGGGAGCAGCTTGTGGGTTTGAACCACTGACCTTTTTGGTTAGCAGCTGAATGTTTAACCACTATACCATCAGAGCTCCCCTTCTGTTAATGCTTCTGTTTTAATCTATCCTGTGAGCTTTCATGGCAGATGGTTTAGGAGTTTTCTATCAAAGCCGCTACTCTATGAAGAAAAATTCCAGTATTTATCCCTCTGACAATACGACCAGAAAGGAGATGTCGCTCTTCTTTTTACTAACTTATCTCTGCCTAAAGAGGCCAAAATCTGACATTTTCCATGGTTACTGGATATTCTGTGGTTCATCCTGAAAAGGCATTTACTTCAAACAGCTTTAATATAAATGGCAAGGCAGTCCTATGCATGCAAAAGTGACAAATCCATATATCATCCCTCACTATTTTCTCTTACAGACAACTGCTATATTCACATGGCCCTTGATTGTAGGGCCATACATCCATAAGTCAAAGGATATGACATTAAGAGAATGTCAGGGTCAGTAAAGGACATTCTTTTGCCTAGGTTGCACATCTTGAATATGCAAAAGCTCTTGAATCCCAATGATATGAATTAAGCTGCTTTGATCTTGTAGGAAAGAAGCCTCTGCTATAATTCACCATCCATTACCCATTGATTGAGTAGAATACTCAATCAATACTGAGAGATAGAAGACTAAATACATTTTTTAAATTTTATATAATTTATATTGAAAATAAAAGTATAATAATCTAAATTCATACATATGCAATCTATGATAATCGTTAATACAGTCTAACCTTCCTATTGCCTAACAATATTTTAAACTATTATCTTATATCTTCTTTTCATCCGCCTACTGGTATTACTATACCTTCAGTTTCCCTATTATATTACTCTGCTCTATATCATTACTCAGTTCCCTTGATGAGCACATACTGCTATTTCTTTTCTTTGTTTATAATTAGACACATTTTGAATGTGCTCTAAGTGATCTTTCTGGAGGGTACAATCATAACTTAGTGCAATACTGATGCTCACCCTTTATTATCATGGCCAGGAAGCATTCCTGGGCTTGGTCTTAGGCAACATGGTGCCTGTCCCAGAAATGGCACCAATAAGGGTTCCCAAAGTCATTCTCTACTAAACTAGAGGTTTATTCTTGGGGTTCATGAAAGATTATACACTTGAGTTAGGAAAAATTTTGAAACTGTATTAACATTTATTTTCTAATATAATTTTTTTTCTAAATTTTCCACTTTTTAATACATTTAAAAATTTGATCATTTTTAGTATAGTAGCTTAATTATAAAATACATAAATAATTAACATATATTTTAGAAGTACAAGCTCATTTCTTTTAAAAATCTTGTGGGATATAAATATAAACAAGTTTAGAGACCACTGCTAATCACTTCTCAGATGTAATCTTTCAATTCTTTATGCTTTGAATAGTAATATAAATTCTATAACCTATTGTATACTAATGATTCTGTTATAATTCATTTATTCATTCAAAAATATTTGTTAAATGTTGGTAAGAGTGAGTAATTGTGCTGGACTTGGGTTAAAAACTGAATAAAATATAATTTTTAAGTCCTTTAAGTTTCTGAAGAAGAGAAAAGCATGTGAACATAATGAATGCCTTGTTCTTGCCATTCCCTTTCTCTACATCTCCCCCTTCATTGGTATCTGCTAACTCCTACTCCCTTTAAGAAGCTCTGGTGGTGCAGTGCCTAAAGCATTTGGCTGCTAACCAGAAAGTTGGCAGTTCAAATCCACCAGCCACTCCATGTGAGGAAGATGAAGTAATCTACTTCTGTAAAGATTTATTGCCTTGGAAACCCAGTGGGGTAGCTATGAGTCGGAATTTACTCATAGCCCTTTAAGATGCTCTGGTGGTGCAGTCAAGGGGAAGAGATGAGGCAGTAAGATGAGAAGATAGTCTGCTTCATAAAGATTTACAGCCTTGGAAACCCTCTGGGGCAGTTTTACTCTGTCCTATGGGAGCTCTGTTGGTGTAGTGCCTAAGGCATGTGACTGCTAAGGCTAGTGGTTCAAACCCACCAGCCACTCCTCAGAAGGAAAGTTGGGCAATCTACTTCCATAGTGATACCACCATGGAAACCCAAGGAGGGGTTGCTATGTGTTGGGTCCAACTCCACGGCAGTGGGTTTGGTTTGGTTTTGTATAGGGTTGATATAAGTTGGGATTGACTTTATGGCAACAGGTTTCCCTTTAATAACTTGAATGCCATAACCTCTGGGATGCCTTGTCTAACTCACTTAGAATTGAGTTAAGAATGCCTTCTTATGTGAATTTGTCCTTGATTTAAACACAAAAGAAAAAACAAATAAACAAACAGCATCTCCAGCTGAGTCTACTAACCTTGAAATATTATGGCAGCACAATGTTCTTGAACCCATATTTGCTAAGTATCAAGAATACAGTGGGATACCTGAGTACCTACTTCCTACTTTGTAGGACAAATGACTATGTCTAAATTGGGGAAGAAAAAAAAAAAGGAAAGTGTGTCTATAGTTTGAGATAATAGTTCTCAAACACTTGTGTGCACCAGAATCCCTGGAGTAATTGTTAAAACACAAACTGCTTGGCCCTATTCCTTGAATAGCTGAGTTGGTAGGTGGGGGTGAGAATTTGAATTACTTATAAGTTCCCAGGTATTGCTGGTCCAGGAGGCATGCTTGGAGAACCAGTCATGTTAGGAATTGTAAAAAGGATTTAAATCTTTCACCTTCTGTACTTTAACTGTGTGCAATCCAATGCAGCCATTATTGAAAGTTTTATTTTTTCTCCATCTTCTTTAGGATTCCTACAATATGAATTTTGGGATTTTCTTCTCTTAAGTGCATCTATTCGTAACAAAATCATAATGTTACCCAATTGAGAGGAACAGCAATAATGTGACCTACTGAATCAAGGAGCCTACTTCACAGTAGGCAATTTTGAATATGTGTATTAATATACTGTATTTTTGAAATTCAGTAAGGTTTCCTTGATTTAATCAATTTTATAGCATGTTACTATTGTTACTGTGTGCCATCTAGTCAATTCTGATTCATAGAGACCCTACAGAACATAGTAGAACTTCCCCTTAGTGGGAGATTTCTGTATATCTCTATTGGTAAGTGATGGTATAAACTCACTGCCATTGAGTCAATTCTGACTCATAGCAATGTCTCCTTGGGTTTCCAAGGCAGTATCTTTATGGAAGTAGATTGCCCAGTCTTCCTTCCAAGGAGTGGCTGGTGGGTTTGAACTGCCAGCCTTCTGATTAGCAGTCAAATGCCTTAGGCACTACACCACCAGAGCTCATAAGTGATGGTTATAAGCAAACAAAAAGCAGTAAGTTTTAGACAATTTGAACTAGTACTCATATATAGAACACTGCATTATTCAAGAAGTGTAGACTACATTCTTTTAAGGACATATGCAGTATTGCTCTAAATTAACAATATGCAGGACCATAAATGAGACTTCAAAATCTCAAAGTACCAAAATTATGCAAAGTATGTTCTCTGACTACAGTGAAATTAGGCTAAAAATAATAAGAAAAGAGGAGACTTCATATGCTGGACAATTTTAAAACATACTTTTTAATAATCCAGGGTCACAGTGAAATTTTATAAGTATTTGCAAAAAATGAAAAATATATATATATATAATTCTGTGTACCAAAATTTGCAGTATGAAATTAAATCTTGATTACTAGGGAAGATTTATAACTTGAAATATTTAAGAGAAGTTAAATTGAAACAACAACAACAATAACAAGTTGAAAATAAGCAAGATGGCATAACAGAGAAGCTGCACAAATCCTCTGCAACAAAGCAATGAGAAACCAGTTGAAACTGACACAGAAGATGATCCTGGAACCTTGAGCTTTGAAAGAAAGGATAAAGAAGTGAATTAAATACCAACTAGTAGAAGAACATGAATGAAAACCATAAGTAGGAAGACAAATGGAGCTGCAGACTGCCAGCTCTCCTGAGGGTGCAACCATTTTGAACATTTGCAAGTGTTTAGACCCAGTAGCAACTTAAGAACTGGCCAAGGACTTCATGGGCAAGGGCTGCACTGGTACTTGACAACCAGAAAGGAAAACAGGATGAAGGATACAAACAGAGCTGGGGACTGCAGGCTGTCCGGAGGGCTCATTTTGAATATTTGCAAGCAGTGTGGCCATTTTGGATATATGCAAGTTGCATTCTGACCTGGATACTGACCTAAGAATAGGCTCTGCTTGCCAAGGACAGCATGGGCAACCTCCCTGGAGGCTGATGACTAGAAATGTGTGATATTCCCTTGTGACTCTTATACCACACACCCTCTTGGTGAACAGAGGTGTGGTTCTCCCCACCTCCAACTACCTTCTCGATCAGCAGAAATTCAATCCCAGTCTGTGCCCTGACAGAGCCTAGATGCCCTGCCCCCAGCACTACAGTTTTGTTTTTGTTTGTTTAAAAAGTACTGGTTTTGTTTTCCTCCTCATTTCTTCTTTCAGTTTATTCTCTTTCCCTTCCAAGATACTATTTTGTTTGTTTCTTTCTCTTCCCTTTTCCTGGTTATCTTCTTTTTCCTTTCTTTTGGTTCTCTCCATTTCTTGTTTTTCCTTTAGTAGCTTTCCCATTTCTTCTTTACCACTCTTTTACTCTTGCTCTTTTCTCTCATTTCCCTCTCTCCAGATATTGTATTTTTTCTCATTATCTTTATTTGTATCTTTTTAATATTTTAAAATTTAATTTAAAAAAGTTTGTTCTCGGAGGATTCAAAATAGAGTCTCGTCAGTAAGCACCATGCTATTTCCCTCTAGCATCTAAGTGTTTGAAGAACTAGGGATAGCAGTTTGAATTAGGGATTTTGGTGCTCTGAACACCTCACTGAATCAGAATGCACCAAACACTGAAGAGCAGAGTTAGAGGAAAGGCACAGGGAGATTATTTAAGAAGGAGCTACCTGGCGGAGGATGGACGGGCAGATGAGAAAGGCCATTGGAAACTTCCCTGGGGCAGTCATGACTGTGGGTGAGGTTGGCCACCTGGGATCCCCATGAACCAGGAAAGAAGACACCCTGTGTCAGTGTGCCAGGGACCACTCCAGTGTCCCAGCGGGAAGCCCCAAGGATCTGCCTCCAGCAACTGATTGTGTTGGTGATTTGGGTCATCTGGGTGCAAGCAGATGTGCGCACCACTGCTGAGGCTTGGGTGGAGAGCTCACTGTTGCGCCGGGAAGGCAAGCTCCCTCCCCTCTCAGCAGGTCACTGTGTGGGCTTAGGTCAGCTTGGAGACATCATGCTTATCTTTGCCATGGATAATGGGACCGTAGTTTGTTGGCGGGTACTCCCCCGACTCCAACACAGCTGAAATTGTGTGCATCTTTGGCACTGAAGGTGGGCGATATCACAGACAAACTCCAGAGCCGTTAGTGGTCTGGCAGGATTGCGCAAGAGCCATGGGCAAATGGGGTGGGGGGGAGAGAGAGGGGGCTGCAGCTGAGTGTGGTTCTGGGAATTTGCCTTGGATAGGCTCTTTGGTGCTAGGGGGCCTCGGCAGTGGGGTCTTTGAGTGTGCCTGAGCCTGGTGGAGGGTTGTGACTCCCTAGCAATGGGAAATTTGCCTGGGATTGGACCATGGTCTTGTAAATATCTATGTCATCA
>NW_006921713.1:360403-361262 GCF_000298275.1 Orycteropus afer afer
AGGCTCTTCTTGCTGGTTGTTTATCATTGGCCGGTTGGTGGAAGTATCATTGACTCTTGATCTTGTGACACCTCCTGAAATAGGTGAATATCAACCAATTTTTTTGGTACAGTTAACTCAGTATATTCCTTCCATCTTCTTTTGATGTTTCCTAAATCACTCAATATTTTGCACATAATTTTTCAAAACTGCAACTCAAGGCTTCATTTTTTTCTTCAGTTCTTTCAGCTTGAGAAATGCTGAGTGTTTTCTTCCCTTTTGGTTTTCTAACTCCAAGTCTTTGCACATTTCATTATAAGAATTGACTTTGTCTTCTCAAACTGCTCTTTGAAATCTTCTGTTCAACTCTTTTATCTTGTGATTTCTTCCATTTGCTTTAGCTACTCTTCATTCAAGACCAAAGTCAGTGAGATAAATATGGCCATTCTCGCTGCTGAGGAGCATTCCAGCTGCACTTCACTTCTTCCAGATAGATTTACTTGTTCTTCTGGGAGTCCATAATACTTTCAGTATTCTTCACCAACACCACCATTCAAAAGCATCAACTTGTCTTTGGTCTTCCTTATTCATTGTACAGCTTTCCCATCCATATGAGGCTACTAAAAAATACCATGGCTTGGGTAAATTGTGCCTTAGTCTTTAAGGTCACATCTGTGCTCTTCAACACTTTAAAGAGGTCTTTTGCAGCATATTTGCTCAGTGCAATACAATGTCTGATTTTTGACTACTGCTTCCATGGGTTTTAATTTTGGATCCAAGTGAAATAAAATCACATTTCATTTTCTCCTTTTATCATTATGTTGCTTACTGGTCTGGATGTGAGGACTTTTGTTTTCTTTAGGTTCAGGAGAAATCCATA
>NW_006921713.1:363117-372926 GCF_000298275.1 Orycteropus afer afer
CTATAGGACAGTGTAGAACTGCCTCATAGGGTTTTTAAGACTGTAAATCTTTACAGAAACAGACTGTCTCACCTTTCTTCTGTGGATGGCTGGTGGGTTCAAACCACTGACATTTTGGTTAGCAGACATTAAATTCAGTAACCACCATGCCAAAAGAAAGTTACAAAAACCCTCTCAGGTTCAAGAGGAGGGGACATAGACTTCTCATCTAAATAGGAGGATTACAAAGGATTTTCAGATGTGTTTGGAAATTACTGCATGATTACATGGATGTTTCTTCTATAATAAATCCTTGAACTGTCTAATTCTGTTTTATAAGTTTTTCTGTATGTATGTTATACTTTATAATTTGAAAGGCAAAAACAAAACAACACAGTCCCAGTCCAATAAGGAGGGTCTGGATCTCTCAGAGAAATGACAGACGTTGTGTTCTTACTGTTTTTAGTTCCTTGCTACTCTCTAAGGCTTAGGCTGAGCTCTTAATAACCTGGCCTCAACTTACTTGTTGGTTTTATCTTCCTATCACAGATTCCTCACAAAAATGTTGACATTCAACATAATGGTGCCCTTACACTTTTCCACAAATCCTTGTGGTAGGCAGAATAATGAGTCACCAAAGATGTCCACATCCTAATCCCCAGACCTGTTATTATGATTTATTATTTGACAAAAGGGACTTTGCAGATAAGATTAAGAATTTTGAGATGGAGAGATTATCCTAGATTGTCTGGATTAAGTAATTACAAGGGTCCTTTTGAGAGGGAGGCAGAAAAGTCAGAGTTAGAGTCAGAGAAGGATGTGACCAGAGAAGCAAGTTTCACAGAGATGTCGTAACTGAAAGGGGGCTACAAATCAAGGAACACAAGCAGTTTCTAGAAGCTGGAAAAGCAGATTTTCACCTAGAGCTTCCAGAAAAAACCAGCCCTGCCAACATCTTGGTTTTAGCGTAATAACAACCATATTTAGACTTCTGACCTCTAGAAATATAAGAAAATATATTTGTCCTATTTTAAGCACTAACTTGTGGCAATTTGTCACAGCAGCTATAAGAAGCTAATACAATCTCTTACTTTATTCCCACTTATTACCTTGTGTATATTGTTTTGTTTTACATGCAACAATTCCCCAGGCCAACTCTATTACAACCTAACCCATGTCAAAGACCAGCTCAGATGTTCACTTTTCCTTAACCTGTTTTTATCATTGTAGTTGGAAGTAATTCTCAATTCTCTAAAATTCTAGGGCACGTTGTAGTACTGATAATCCACTTATCACATGTAACTTCATTGATATTATTTGAGGCCAGGGTTTTATAGCTTCTTTGTTGCTCCATAGTTCTTTGTTAAGGGATATTACACATATTACACATACCACTTTTTTGAATGAATCTAAGATGGAAAGAATATTACCATAAGATATTTTAAATCCTTCCAGTAATAATACATGAACTAGTTGATATTTTATGTAAAAATGTAAATTATAACATACATTTGCAACTTCATCCGGTCCATTTAATAACTGTTGCATGTAACGATTTAGATCTCTGAATCTTTTATAATCTGAATTTGTAAAAGGTAGGTGCCACCAATGAGGAAACCTGTTTTAAAAGGAAAAAGAAACAGTCTTCAATAATTTGAAAATTGGCCCCTGCAGCTTGTGATTGTCCACAGCTGCATCAGATTAAAAGGCCAATAAAACATTTAAAAAAGCATATAGTACATAATCCTGAGAGTTTTAGTAATATAATATGGTCACTTGTGGTATTTTAATTGCCATTAATATTAACTTAACATACTAAATTAATTTATGTAGCCCTTTTTACTGTATTTCTGACAGACCACACTTTTTTCTTTTTTCTTTTTTTTTCCTTTAAGCACATGTAGGGCTTATTTTCTTAAGTTATTGATTGCTAATTTTCAAAAAAAGATCAGTTTGTATTGTTTATTCTGGATTCACTGGATACACTGCTATCCTAACTATACTAAACATTTTAAAACCTGGCCTCAGGGGGTCACTTAGATAGTGATGACTCAACTACTAAGTGACATATGCTTCCCTCTGGTCTTGGAACAAAGTATCACTTTTCCCTGGAGTCTGCCTTGGAGAATTTCCTCTACAATACTATATGTGGTGAATCATCTTGATGGGTCAGACTTGCCCAATTATTGGGTGGGATGACATGCTAATGGGTAGTAGCTTTTGGCAACACATCTTTGCTGGTTAAGTGCATTCTTTCAAAGACTATCTTCCTCTAACTGCAGTCTTGCTGCTCTCTCTTTCACTCCTCAGCTTCTTGGTCAGGACTAGTACACTACCTTGCTTCCCTGAGGAAAGGAGTGTGAGGGAGAGTGAAGAGTTGTCAGCAAATACACAGAAGTATGGTTAACAACTTCAGGCCACCCTGTTTCACTGCTTCCTACAGGAAATGTCAGGAAGGTCTAAAATTAGATGTTAGTATATTTATGTAGTTGACATTTTTTTTTTTTAAAAAAAGACTCTTACAGCTCTAAAAGGACGCCTGGTGGCTCAATGGTTAAGCTTTTAGCTGTTAATGATTTGAACCCATTGACTGTTCCATGGGCAAAAGATGTGGTTGTCTGCTTCTGTGAGGATTTATAGTCTTGGGAACTCTATGGGGTTGTTCTACTGTTTTTCATCTAGATTTAGCTATCACTAATACCAATACACAATTAATAAACATATATTATAGAATTTATATATTTATTAAATATAACCAGAAAAATGTATTTGGAAATGTATTTGATACATAGATGGATTGGGCATGTTTTAAAAATTAGTACATATATTGCAGATGAATCTTCCTTGTTGCTGGAAGAAAACAGGATTCAACATCAATTCTATTCAACATATAGATGAATGTGCTAAAAAATCATGTTTAGAAGTAAGTCCATGAGAATTGAGGAATTCTTCTATAGTAGTGTAATTCATTGTTTGAAATATTTTTTTAAATACATTTTATTGAAATATAATTTATGTACAGTGAAATACACAAAACTAAAGTGGCATGGGTCAATGCTTTTTTTTTTTTTTTTGGCAGTGTTCCCTCTCTCTCCTCCCACCCCTGGTAACCAGCAAAGAAAGTTTCCTTCCATATATAAATCTTTCCTTGTCTTTTTAAAAAAATGAATTAATACTATATTTTTCCTTCTGTGATTGACTTATTTCACTAAGTTTCTCCAAGTTCATCCATGCTCTACAGTGTTCTGCAGATTCTACATTATTCTTTAGGGTTGCATAGTATTCCATTGTGTGTATGTACCATAGTTTGGTTATTCATTCTTCTGTTGATGGGCACATAGATTGTTTCCATCTTTTTGCTCTTGTAAAGAGTGCTGTGATCAACATGGGTGTGCATATATATCTGTTCTTGTCCTGGCTCTCACTTCTTTAGGAGATATACCTAGTAATGGGATTGCTGGATCAAATACTAACATTATTTTAAATATTTTTTGAGTTACATGCCAAATGTAACAGTTATCAGTTACTGAAAATTATTTTATCTGACAGTTCCATCATAGCTCCCTCAATGTTATTTAAAAAAAAACAAAAACAAAAACAAACTCATTGCTGTTGAGTCGATTTTGACTCACAGCGACACCTCCTTGGGTTTACGAGGCAGAATCACTATAGAAGTAGATTGCCCAACCTTCCTTCTGAGTAGTGACTGGTGGGTTTTGAACCACCAGCCTTCTGGTTAGCAGTCAAATGCTTTAGGCACTATACCACCAGAGCTTCCCAATATTATTCAGAACCTGATAATTAATTAACTTTTTACCAGGAATACCAGTATTTTGATTTTCCCTTTTGTTTGGTCTTCAGAGGTTTTTATACCCTGAAACAATGTTATAAAATAAGATTCTTGATGATTGCTTAAGAGCAAGGTTGAAAGTGGAAGAGAGAAAGGAACTCAACCTTTACCAAGAAAATAAATTCTGAAAAAAGAACATTAATTTTAAGGAAGAGTTCCATGACTTCGTAATCTTGGAAGGTGCCCAAGGGGCACAAATAGCTTGATTCAAAGATCATTGTTTTATGCTATGACCTATTTGGATTTTATTTTTCATGACTCTGACCTTCTGATCCTACTTCCCAGACTGGGTTTATATAACTCATACAGGGTTTCTTTCGTTAAATTTAGGAGTCAGAGGAAATCATGCCTTCATTCATCATTTGCATGCAATACTGTAAGTCTTAGCCACTTAGGGAGTATCAATATACAAATATTGTTCAAGGCACATAGGAGTATCCATTCCTCCCCTCTGCAAATTGCTTGAATTGTTCTAAAATCAACTTAGGTACCATTGCCAGCCAGTAGTTATGAGCAAAGCTGAATCTTAACTAAATCTGAAAATGAAGAGGAGGCACCTGGAGAAAGATTATTAGCACTTTTAAAGTTATGGTATATTGTTACAAAGCAGAGAGGTAAAAACATGAAATAGAGACATTTTTAAAACAGAAATAAAAGGCAAAAATTTAAGAAGGGTTAACTCGTATATGATTGATTAGTACAGTGTGGCAATCACTGTTACTGAATTAAAAATGAATTATTAATATACTACTTGATATTAATTTTAGCTTTTTCTCTTTTAGAAAATGAATACAGAGCTTTTTATTGTAGCTATTTGTTGAAACAGATATATCCAATTGAGTTCTACATTTTCAACTTAAATTTTATTTTTATAGGAAAAAAAACTAAAAGATTAAATTTATAAACAGGCAAATAAAGCAACTTAAGTGATAACTGATGAAAAACAAATAGGTTCTGAATTTTTCTGTCTAAAAA
Source organism: Orycteropus afer afer (assembly GCF_000298275.1). Classification (NCBI taxonomy): domain Eukaryota; kingdom Metazoa; phylum Chordata; class Mammalia; order Tubulidentata; family Orycteropodidae; genus Orycteropus; species Orycteropus afer. Next base: position 367,922 of record NW_006921713.1, read on the forward strand.
TATCAATGACTGGAGGCAAAAAGAAAATTGCAAACGTTGTTCTACTTTATGAGACAAAAAGATCTTTGCTCAGAGTAGGACAAATTTTCTGTTGAGATAGGTCCAATGGCATTGGAGACAGAATGTTGTTGGGTTACAAACATTCAATTTATGTACAATTTGTGGTTATGAACCAACCTCCATAAAACCTATTATATTAAAAATTCTAGGTACGAACAATGGTTCATAGTAACAAAAGGATACTATTTTGCAATGCATGTTGTTGTTAGTTGTTATGTGCCGTCAAGTAGGACCCGACTTATAGCGACCCCTCCTTGGGTTGCTGAGGCAGTAACACTACGGAAGTAGATTGCCCAACCTTCCTTCCAAGGAGCGGCTGGTGGGTTTGAACCACCAGCCCTCTGGTTAGCAGTCAAGTGCCTTAGGCAATATGCTATCAGAGCTCCTGCAATGCATGTTAAAACACTATTATTGTGTTACTGTATTATTATTTTAAAGTTATTTTAGTGTATCTGGAAGTGTTCCTTTAAGATTTTTTATGCATATAAAGGTACACTACATACTATGTACTAAGACAAAAATTTAACCGACATTAGAAATGAACTATATATCTAACTGTTCCCACTTACTTAACAAATTCAACTCAAAGACAGACTTAGGAACTGAATTTATTCTTAATCCACAGATTGCCTATATTGCTTGCAAATAGAAAATACTAATTTTCCCTTTGCTCATGGGCAAGTAATAAGGGCAAAACAATGTGGGGAAGATGGTGCCTTACTCTGGGAGAGTCAATGATGCAAACTGCTTCTGAAGTTGATTGTGAAATTTTGAAATCTGGTCAAAAGATTTTTCCATCAGGCTTGTTTGATTGTTACGGTGTGTCACCTGGATTAGATACAGCTGCATAAAGCAAATGGACAAAAATTAAAAGACAGTAATATTCCTGGAAAACTTCTAGTACTTTCTAAATCTGGTTTCACATAGACTAAGCAAAGCAAGATCATTTCTGGAAAAAAAAAATCACAAAAGCTAAGAGATACAACTTGTAAAGGCAGAATTAGCTATAAACACAATATATAATGATATCATTTTTATATGCTAGGAACAGACTATAATTTTTGCTGTTCTTTTCTTGTGGACACTATAGTTAGCTCTCGATGTATATTCTATCATAGGACAGGAGCTGTTCTTTTTTGATAGCTCTCTATTAATAGCTCCGGTTGTTACTATTTCTCCTTAGAACATCTTACTTAATGGCACTTCTGCTCTATCTGATTTTTCATTTGTATAATAAAAAATCATGCTATCAGGAAGGATGAGTAATATAGTGAAAGGAAATCTTAGATGAAGTAAATGATACTTAAGACAAGATGACAGACTTGATACTTACATGACTGTGTTTTTTGCTGAACCCTAAAATTGTTGCTCTTTGAATTGACCTGGTTTTGCTCAGCATACAGGATTCCTGGGGAAAAGTCTGTGAAGTAGATTTGGCAGGACTTACAGTTGACATCTGTGCCAGTATGTGGATCAAATTATTCAACTTAACAGGGAAACACTCCAGACTTTCCTTTATTTTCCTAGAGAAATGAAAAAGAAAAGACTGTAACATGCCCCTATGTTCATTCATTTCATTTATTATTTTATTTCCTTGAATTTGTTAGATGTGAGGGAAAAATCCAATAACAATGTATGTTTATTTGGACTACAACTATTAAAAGTTATTTTATAAACTTCAGTCTCACATATTGAGTGGTCATCAAATAAAACAGAACCATAGTGAAATATAAAACTGTATTTGTATTTTTGTCTTTTGGAATTTTTTTAGGTTTATTCATTTTATTTTGTTGTTTATATTTAGAGATCATTCTTTTTATAATTTAATTTTAATTTATAACTATTTAAAATATTTACATAATTCCAAAAGTTAAATCTGAAAAACAATGTATAATCAAAAAAGCCTAGTTTCTGTCCCCCTACACTCTACCCAATTCCTTCCTGCCACCTATATTTAAACATTTTTAAAATTATGGCTCAACATTCATTATTTAATTTTTAGTCTTCACTTTTATTTTTTTGTATATTTGTGTTACTTTCCCAATTACCTTAAAAAAAGATAGCATACTATATTGAATATAAAATTATTTTATATGAAATGTTTTATACTTTGTTGTCTTTTTTGGGGAGGAAAATGGTCCCTTTTGTTGATTTATCTATACATTTAAGAAGGGTTGCATTTTTATTCTAAAAGTATGATAACAGCTTTATGTAAAATGCTTAGTCTCTCTTTTACTTTATTTTGATTCCCTATTAAGAGAGATATTGAAGTCAGTTAGCAAGTTCTGTATTTTTTTTTGTTTGTTTGTTATTGTTGTTTGTTTGTTTCAATCTTTACCATGCTAGGAAGACTTCCAGTTCAATGTTAATGAGAAATAGTCATAGTAAGCATTTTTGGTTTCTTCTGTTCACAAAGAAAAAGCTTTCAATGTTTCACCAGTAATTATAATGTTTTCTGTAATCATTCAGCTATAAGTTAAGGATGTTCCTTTCTACTTCTAAAGAGTATTTTTTTTTAAATAATGATTTTGAACTTTCAACTGCGATTTCTGTTATCTATTAAGGTGATCATATGATGTTTTCCTTTTAATTTGTTAAATGCTGACTTTTGAATGTTTGTAACTAAACATTTTTTACTAAACTCTTGTTATTCCCAATATATTTTCATATTGATTTTCTGGGATTTTTTTTTTTTTACTTATTGTCTTATTCAACTGGCAAATATGAATAACACAAAGCTTACCTATACTGTATATGTACTTATTACTCATGAAGACATGTCTATGAATGATAAATGTTAAGTTCTGATGTGCTCTCACAAAATGTCAACAATGTGCATGTCTTACTATTAAGATTTAAGAAGACTAAATATTAAAGATGAATCTTTATAATAAACCCATGCTTTTTGAACAGGCATTCACCCAAATCTACCTCCAGTTCTGTAGTGGTGTCACTTGTCTCTGACTTTAACAGGTCTGACAAAATTGACCAACAATTTCAGAGTAGAATTGTGTGCTGGGAGGTTTCCCTGGTCATGCCCTGTAGGAAGCAGATCTCCAGGTCTTCTGTTTTTCAAGCTTCTGGTGGGTTCAAACCACCACCATTTTTTTCCCCAGAATATATTTTTTAAAATAGCTTTTTGACATAATTTACACATACCAAAAAATTTACCCTTTTAAAGAATACAGTTCAGTGTTTTTTAATATATTCATGGAGGTGTGCAACTATCACCACTATGTAATTCTAGAACATTTTCATCACCCTATAAAGAAACCTTGTACCCATTATCAGTTGCTCCTCATTATATATATATATATAATATATTATATGCTCCTCATATCATAGCATTCCCTAATCTACTTTCTGTTTCTATGAATTTTCCTATTGTGGACATTTTAGATAAATGGATACAATATGTGGTTCTTCTTATCTGGTTTAAAGTTTTCAAGGCTTATCCAGGTTATAGCATGTTATAAAAAAACAAACTCACCACTGTTGAGTTGAATCTGACTCATAGTGACCCCTCCTTGGGTTTCCAAGGTGGTATCTCTACAGAAGTAAATTGCCCAGCCCTCTGGTTAGCAGTCAAATGCCTTAGATACTATGCTATAAGAGCTCCCTGAATAAAATCCTATTAAATGGGTATACCATATTTTACTTATCTACTTATACTCATGCTTAAGGCATTTGTTCTGGTTACCTAGTGCCCTTCTGACAAGAATATACCACAAATGGGATGGCCTTAACAAACAGGAGTTTATTCTCTTACAGTTCGAGAGGCTAGAAGTCCAAGTTTAAAGTGCCAGGCTCTCGGGTCTGCGTGAAAGCCCCTCAGCCATGGGCTTCAGCTCTACCTCTTGCTCCCGGCCCACTGAAGCTAGTGGCATCTCTTCACTCAGGCAGCTACTGGCTGCAGAGGCTAGCAAGCCCAAGGTCGACAAATAAAATGGCAGAGTCCCGATGTTACCAAACATGGTGGGCCATTAATTCAAGTCCACTGAAAGTTCCAAGGTCGGCAGAGCATGACAGGCTGTTGAATAATGACCCAGGTACATGTAGGGTTCAAGCGTGCCATGTGCTAGAGACCATTCCCAAAGCTGTTTCTTATATATGGGAATCAGACCTCATACCCAAAAGCAGCTACTCAGCTTCTCACAGTAGATTCTACCATGGGGTTGATTACCAGTCTCATCATGGGGAATACTACCACATCCAGCTGTCCAGCCACTCAACTAGGCCTAGCCAAGTTGATACAAAAAACCACCACAGCATCTATTCTTTAAAGTGCTGAAGAGCGAAGGGCAAAGGTGTCTCTTTGAAGACTAAGGTGTGCCTAACCTAAGCCATGGTGTTTTCAATTACCTCATATGCATGTGCAAGCTGGACAATGAATAAGGAAGATTGGAGAAGAGTTGATGCATTTGAGTTGTGGTGTTGGCAAAGAATACTGAAAGTACCATGGACTGCCGGAAGAACTAACAAATCTGTCCTGGAAGAAGTGTAGCTGGAATGCTCCTTGGAAGCAAGAATGGTCCTCATCTTACCTACGTTGGTCATGTTGTCAGAAGGAACATTCCCTGGAGAAGGATGTCATGTTTGGTAAAGTGGAGGATTAGGGAAAAAGGGGAAGGCCCTCAATGAAATGGATTGTCATGGTGGCTGCAACAATGGGCTCAGGCACAGGAAGGATGGTGAGGCTGGTGCAGGAAAGAGCCATGTTTCGTTCTATTGTACACAGGCTCACTATTAGATGGAGCTGATTTGATGACACCTAACAAGAACAACTGCAACAACAACAGGTCTTTTGTGTCCCTGGTAAGATTAATTCCTAAGTATTTTATGTTCTTGGTAGCTTTGTAAATAGTATGTTCCTTATTTCCATTACAGAGATCTCTTTGTTGGTGTAGAGGAATCCAACTGATTTTTGTATGATGATCTTGTATCC